>NW_014555639.1:2131540-2239501 GCF_001313825.1 Dinoponera quadriceps
ATATATATATATATATATATATATATATATATATATATATATATGTATGCAAATTGTAACATAAATAGTTTGGAATAATCAAGAAATAACTTTCCAATAGAGCCGTTGAACATTAATTTTCCAAACTATATATATTTTAATTATACTTTCGTCAAATATTTATATCTTTGTTTCAGCGATAAACCTAACAATAGCCGCTTTGCTTTCCAAGTCCCGCGACTTCTGATTAATAAAGTTGACCCGGGCGAGCGTTCGCCTATTAAAATTCATCAAGGGTATAACGAGCAATTGCAAAGTTCAGATGCCGGCACATAGCAGGCGCTACCGACAAAAAATCACGATCCGATGACCGAGAATTCAAATACCTACGAGTTCAGTAGAGTATGCCAGCAAATTCACTTATATCATGAATACATAACAATTCATTACTAAGCGTTTGTCAATTTAATCTTATCATCAAATTATTCGATCCGCAGTATTTCAGTTTGCATAAAATTGCATTAATATTAACATTTCTCTGATATAATTTAACAAATAATAATATTTAAGTATTATAACTTTAATGAAATTAAATAAATAATATTACGAGATATTTATTAATAAAAGAAGTCTTTTTTTTCAGTAAAAAATAAGTTCAAATATTCGTAAAATGAAAAGGAGAACGAAGCACTCTCGTATATTAATATCTGTGTACGTGTTACGACATCTATCGACCACTATTGACCGCACAAAGTGTCCTCTTTGGGATTTTTCCAAGGATATCCCGCCGGTTCTCTCTCATCTCTGCACGGAATACATATATGGAACGGAAAGTAGGTGACTCTCTTCTTGGTGGAAGCCACGAAGATAAAAGTTCGCGCCGACTTGATCGACTCGCGAGGGTGGCGATAGCGAACGGAGATGGCTACGTCCGAGAAGGAGCTGACCCTACGTTAAAACTCCCCTGGGTCGACCTCTTCCTCCTCCCACTTCCCTTTCTTCTCTCCCCCGCGAGACCTTCTTTCTTTTTCGCCTTCTAGACCATCCCATGGTAAAAGTTACGCCATTACGTGATAGGGTGGTAAAGTCTCGTAACTTGAGATGTGGTAGAGATAGGTTGACGCATCATCGCTAACTTTCAACCTCTGTGCATTCTTTAAATACAAATGCTAATGAAAATCAGGGTAACAATACCATTGTGGCGGTGCTTATTTAAAACGTTAAACGAAGCTGACGTAAGTACAACAGAATGTTACACATCCTGTTCTCCAGCGACGTGAACTGAAATCATCGTTGCCTGCCATTTTCGATCTCCCTTCGCAAAAGAACGTTGAAACCCCGAGAATGTTTCATACGCATCGTCCTGCGACCTAATCTAAAGCCGGCAGGACCCGATCTTGGTGATATCAAGCGGAAGAGCAATTCGTTGCGAGGTCCTTTGTCGTCGCGCAGACAAATTTCCGACAAAAGAGTCCTCGGGAGGCTTCGCGACCAAGTTTCTCTCTCATCCTCCTTTCCTCCCTCTATCCTCGAATGCTTTCAAAGATACTCCGGCTTCCAGGTCTGCCAGGAATTCGACGACTTCTCGCCATTAATGTGCTGCCATTCCACGCTTCATTGTACGTCCGCTCCTCTCCGTGGTGGCGCTTTTATCGCTACTCTCGTCGCCACATATGCGACGCTACTGTTTCCAACTCGCGAGAACTTCTATCAGGTATCCATAAGTTAGAGCTAAGGGATCGGTCTCATCGCCCGAGAATTCGGGAGTAATTCCGTACCCTCGATAACGAACAACCGACCGAAGATAGAAAAGGAACAATTATCAGTCGTGATTTTATCATAAAATATATGAATAACGAACGGATAAAATAGGATGTATACAAGAGATACGTTGTAAATGAATATCTCCTAGAATAAAATTATTAATGCATTTCTACATGCATTCGAGGATATTATAAATGTAAAATATGAAAGATAATGTAAAAGGCTTTTATAGTGGCTTTTACACAACGCACATTCTAAATAAATAAACGAACTGTGTGTAACTCTCGTGCACGCATTAATGATTTGAATTATACTACTTCGTATACGAGAATTTGCAGCTCCAAAATCAATTTGTTTCAGACGTTACATGCACGCTAAAGTTTAGAATTTAATTCTTTTAGCAAGTTGCGACGTATGTTTCAAATGGCTTCACTACATAGATGTCATCTGGTCGAAGAGAAACGCTATAGCGAATCTTGCTAAGCGACGTAGCAAATTAACCGCATAAATAAACAAATTTGCTCGTGTTCGATGGAGTTTCCTTATTTGCGGCTGTTCCCTCGTAAAAGCGGTTTACCGGTAAGCACGTAGACGAGTCGTTAATTTTCGTATCGCTCGTAAAAGCGGAAATGCGCATCGCTCCCGGCACCGAAGTTCCCGGCGAAGGTAATATCGATGATCCATAACTACGGTAATATTAATGCGTTACTATTTAAATATCGCGTAACGTGTTTATTCGTCGCCCAAAAATAATGCATTACATAATTTCGGTACGAGAGCGGTATTTTAGCTATAAATTCCCTACGAGAAATCTGCAATTTAGGATTACAAAAAATTATCGTACAACAGAAATCTTTCGCTTGTAACGTAAAATGCCTTGGCGATTCTGAGATGACCGATTAAAATTAATCGCGATACAAGATTTCCTATTTGTCGACGATCTTATTCGTTGGAAGACAGGTTAAAGTATACTGAGAGAGTTCGTCAAAGAATTAAAACAAATGAAACGGCGGTAGTTCTTTTCTATTTATTCGAAATTTTCCCGATATACTATCTTGTGCGCTAATTAGCCACCTATTCACCCAGTTAAACCGAAAGAAATCGACCCGTTCTCTCGGTCGTCCATCCTTGGAAACTTTCCTGCGCGAGGGAGACTTCCACCACTCCCATGATTCACTGCACCGCCGAGCAAAGTATTTCCTTCTTCCTACCGTTTTCCCTGTTTCCGCCCCTAACGTGTCTAATAAAGTTGAGTTGACTGTCGCCCGTTTAATTCCATTGTGGCAAAAAGCTTCGCGAACGATTTGACCCTCCCCTCATTCCCCGTTAATGGATAATAATTGCGCATGCAAAATTTCCGAATTTTCGTGAAACTTCGCGCGAAAATACTAACGGCATAATCGCCGGAACATTCAATCTCTCTTTTTAGCTTTCTGTTTAATCATACATTTTGTAAAACTCTTTCTCCAAGCTTTAATTTCACGAAAACTTAATAATATTGAGGGTTATTCCTGATTTCAATACGGACCAGGAAAATATAGAACGAAAGTGATATCCAATGTTTTTCCAAAGATCGCTCCATTGATAGATGGGGCGGAGGGAAGAGGAGGGAGGGGGTAGTCGATGGAGCTACTTTGCGAAATTGCTGACTAGAAAAGTTTTCCATTGCTAAATCCCCGGTATCCTGTGTGTATATGTACGTGCTTGTAGCAAAGCAGCCGGCCGCAGCACTGTCACGTATCTTGAAACTGGTAATTTCTCACAGATCGAGAAATCCGCGTACAGATCCCCGTTCGAGCGATCCTTTGGATCGGCGGAACTTAGAAATTCTTTGTATCTTCAACTATTAGTTCTCCGAAACTCTCCCTCCCGCTCTTTACGCACAAAGTGGCAGATAGATTGCCGAAGCTCCGCCCGAAGAAAAGTAACAGAATAGCAACAACCTGTATCTACGTAATTAATCTATCAATCCATTAATCCGTCATGCAGATAGGATAATTAAAACTTAGCGTGTTAATCGAATCCAGCCTGTAAGTCAGAATGATGAAGAGATAGCTCGGCGCGGCCAGCACGGGGAATGAGTTCCAGGGCTCTGTGCGTAATTAACTTAGTCCGAACTTATGCTCGATAATAAGTTTATTCGAGACAAATAAAACCAACAATTCGCTGAAGATTCGGCCCGCAAGATAATTTCGATTCTGGTACTTCACGTGTTCCATTCATAATGTGTTCCACCGTCGCTCCAGTTAATTCGAATTAATTCTGCTGCCGTTACTGATATATCAGCGAAGTCATTCGCACGGAAAGTCGGTGTAATATCGTTTATCACAGCAGTAGCTCCTCTCATCCTTTCTCTCTCTCTCTCTCTCTCTCCTCCGCTACTTTCAACTTACAGTTCGACGATGAGTATGTATGCGTGTACGCGAATGCGCTGCTAACTTTAAAGATAAGTTTCCACGTTGGCGTGCATAAATAACACACCCGTCGCGCAAACACTACACAACATTTTCAGGTTATTGCACGTGCAAGTGAACAACTTATCCGCGCGGTAACGTATCATCTGATCTATTGCACTTCCCTATCTCTTGGATTTGCGCTATTAAACATTTCCATGTGCAACGGTGAGGATATGCAGGATCCGATGTCTAATTTCTGCTGTGAAATAAACGCTCTTCTCGAGAAACGGCGATATCGATGGGAATTTACCGACCGTTCAATTACTGATTCTTCGGCTTCGGTGGGGGAGTACGATTTCATTTCGCCGATATCCTTGCAAAAGAACAGGAAGCATTTAAAGGCGGCATGAGCACACCTAAATATAAATAATCCGCTATTTCTGCGATGGGACACGTTCGAGCGTGCGCTTCCGCATTCAAGTAATCTCACGTTGCATCTTTATGATTATCGGCCATATTGTGCAACGCAAAACTCCCTCTCGTATCGAATATCCTTAAGCCTGACGACAAATATTGTTCGTTTTCTAGACAGACATACACGTAGACACGAGGAATAACAACTCGCATCATCAGCTGGCCTTATCTTAACGCCAGCTTGTTCGTGATATATTTTTGATGATAGTCTCTATCAGATATCGTTCGCTCAGTTGCTTATAGTTAGATAGATATTTCCTCCGCAACGTCGACTTAATCCTTTGATTTAACGCACCTCGGCAAATACGACAAATATTTCGTGCGTTTCTTTTCACCCCGCCGTGATCAACTCAGAAATAGTTCGTTATTACACCATCTGAATTCGGCTCAAATGAGCACGATGGCGGACAGATTACAAACCGTACGGCTGGTCCAATGCAGCCCGACGAACACCTCGTCAGCGAGGATTGCGCCAGACGTTTCATTTGCACTGGAAAGATGCTTTGGCAAGATGGAATGGAACAGGCCGGAAGGTAGAAGCGGATAACTCAGGACGTGACGTCACTGTAGCTCGTCTTAACAAGAGTTTCTGCAGCGCTTTTCTCAGCTAATCTGATTTAACTGCTTCTCGGAGGACCAAACTACTCCACTGACATCGCCAACGTCACTATTGTCGCTTCGCAGATAACGTCGCTTGAATTTATATTCCGCTTTTGAGCTCCGAAATATTATACAAATACAAAAACAAACTGGATCGTTATTCTAATAAGTTGATCGTAATAATGTGAAGTTGTACGCCGTCAATTCCTTCTTCCGTGATGAAGAATGAAACATTTCGGTGTGACATTTTTCTTTTTGCCCAAAAGCAGATGAGTTATTTTTCGGCAAGTGCCGAACGTAACGCACGTATTAATTCTCAAGAAGATTGCTTCCTTTAAAAGATATGGATTGCGAATAATACGGGCATGTAGGTGAGCAGCGAAGGAGTTAAGATGGAATTGTTCGCGTTCGCATTGCGCGAGGTCGACGGAGGTTCGCTATCGATTCCGGGTGGATGCTGTAATTTCCTCATTAGTAGGTTGGAGGCATTGCCGGAAAGGATAGTCAGGCGCCCAATTCTCTGTGACAAGACTTCGCAATTATGTCCCCAGTTTAGAGAGAGCATAGGTGGCGGAATCGACAAAAGGAGACCGGGGGAACGGTTCGAAATGAGCACTTAACAATGCGACAGAGATGTACGCACTCGAGAGCGATAATATCCTTCGCACAGCCATTATCGTAAACCATTTCTCGTTCCGGGGGCACGTTCCATGCAAAGGCTTAAAGAAATAGCGATAATGCATCGTTAAAATTGCATTTAAGAAGTTACAAGCTCCGCTGAGCGACCTTCTAACACATTTTCAGCGTTATATCATTTCACACCACCCCTGTTTTTATGAACATTTTAATTCCTCTACGTACATTTATACCTTATATATATAAAATTGTTAAATAATTTTTTTCAAATTCAAGCTTATATAATCTTTAAATTTCATCTATAATATAGAAATAGTTCATTCATAAGTATCTCGTTCGACATAATTATGCAACATTTATTTGTGTCGTAAATAAATTAGTTGTTATATTACGATTCAAAAATTCAAATTTGAAGCAGCTGTGTTAAGCGGATCATTTCCAGCTCGTAAAAAAAAAATTTGGCGAGCATTTCCGGCATCGTCTGACGTTTGCTGACGTCACTACTGGGAGAGCGGGCTGAACTTTGCATTAGCGTGCGGCGATAATAAAATAATAGAGATGTGCAAAGTTTTGAGCTGACGTCGGAAAAGTTCCCCCGGGGAATACCACTTTCATTTTAGAGAAATCAAATATTAACGCGCAGAAATGCAAACTGGTATCGCGAAAAATCGCATTAAATCCTATCGCAAGCAATGTTTAAAAAATGTGTCGCTCTTGTAGCACAACGTTTTAAAGATTGTGTAGATTTAAAAAATATGTAAAAATATTATTGCACACAATATGTAATATCGCTGATAAAAAGAATCGTTACGATACGATATTTTATATGAACAATATTTTTACAGAAACATATTACCTTCCTTTTGAGTAAGCAATAATGATTCCGTTAAATATAATTTCTGGTTTTAATAAGAACTGTTTAAATGCATCTAAATATAAAATCTTTTCCAAAGAGATTATTTCATTTATTGTTATTATTTTTCACCTTCAATGCATTTGTTGTATCTTAACATTATTATCAAGCTGCAAAAATGTAAGCATACGTAGAGATATATCTCCTAAGATTCCAAAACGTAAAATAAAAGACTCGCCTGTTTCCACCAGACGTGTCATGTTGAACAAGACGTCTGTTGACAGGATATGAAGAGATCCTTCCCGTCCTCGAAGAAAAGAATGTTACCTGAGGACCACGCCCGGTCGGATAATTCAGATTTAAACGTGGCAACATCGCAGCGGTGAAGCCACCCCCATATAAGGGGTGGCAATTTAATAAACGCGTGCTCGCGGCTCTCACGTGACCCCAGGAATTCCTGTGGGGCTACTTTGCCTCATTTCCACCTCATTTTACGTCAGATTCTAATTCGTTGCACCCTTCGTCCAGCGGTGGGTGTAATCTTTTTCAACCCTTTTGCACAAGATGCATTTCTTTCTTGTACAATGTATCCGAAAAATATTCGAGAATGATTAACAAGACGTATGTTCTTTTGAGCCCTTTTAAAAATGAAATTATATAAAAAATATTTTAAAAATTGCACTCTTTTTATTAAAATGTCATTCTATTAAAAATTTTTAATTAAATTAAATTAAATTAAAATTTTTTATTCGATTAAAAATTTTGTGTCTGTAATATTTATTTAAATATATATAGATATATATGTCAAAATATTTCTATACAATGAGTCTACCTTGTTTTTATTTGTTATTCTCAATATTTGTTGTTTTACACAAAAATAAATCCTAGTAACATGAAACATTGTAATTCATTTGAAAATAAGACCCGTAGGAGCCAAACATTTTTCTAGAGGAGAACGCTAGAATGGAAGAGATTAAGAATCATTCATTTCGCCAAATAGGGCGTGATGTCGGTCAATGGCTACATTTAACGCTAAAAGCGCGACGAGAATACGAGACTTTATTTTCACCGAAAATCCCAAGACGTTTCACGAGTGCAGCATCGAGCAGCACATACATACACTCACACCTGGAAATATGGGCACTTCCGGAGCTCCGCCTTAATGTGTATATGTACTTCGCAACGACACGCGCAACGAGAAACGGGAATACTGAGGCGAATATAGTTGCGAGGAGCTGCCTGTCGAGACGCGAGTTAATTTCGTTGTGTACATATTTGTACGAAGGACGAGAGCCCACGGATGGATAGCGCACGAAGTTGCATGCGATCGTACCTTTCGAAATATTCCGCCACAAGAGTGCATCCTGCGGAATGTAGTTCTTTCTCAGCAATTGCCTCGAAATCGGCTTACATTTAAATAAAAAAAAAACACAATACTCAAGAGTTGGCTAGGCTGAACAGTACAAATAACCAAACAGTAAGGAAAGACGCACGCAACGGAGCTTAAATATAGTTCCATCAAATGTCCGATGGATCCATTCACTTTGCTACTATCACTACTAAACGCAGTAATAGCTATCACTGAGTATTTTCTAAAGCCAAAAATTGGTACACGGCAAAACATTAGGTTAAGTTCCTATAACTAGAAATTCTGTTACTTTCAACCAAAACGCGTTTAGTTGTCCGCTTAATTCAATCAAACATTTTGTACTTGTTCGAGTGAAAATTTACCTGAGCTAACATGCAACCAAGACAATCCCGTAGCAATACCCGAGAAACTAAATACATCTGATGGCAAGCTGTTAAAACGTTAAGCTGAGAAGAAAGCTGTGTTAGAGATTAAACGTCGCCTTCCCTACAATCTCAATATTTCTCCTCGTTTTATATCATGGACCGAAGGATATTCGCCTATCAACGACATCTATACGCACGTCGACACGTCGGCAGTGCGAATATTCTGCGAAATGCCAGGAACGTACTTCGCGTACCAGAACCCTCTCCACCTCCCATGCTTCTAACCCCCGTCCTATTCGCGGTGCTGCCGTTTTTCCCCAGTGAACAATTTCGCACGTACCGTCGAGTGTACTAGCCCCTGAACGTTTTACGGCACTTGCTTTATACGTGTCCGTGCGTTTTTATCGCCGGCCATTTTTATGCTTTCATGCTCGCGCGCGAGATCAAAGTTTCCCTCCAACGGTGGATATAAAAAAAGAAAGAAAAAAATCGCGGCAACTCGCGGTCTTTTCCATTCGTCTTTTAACCTGAATCCCCCTACGTAAGCACTAGGTTAATAGAATGACGCGAATGGATTCAAATCTCCTGAAAACTGCAGTACACGTCAACAAAAGGGTTATTAGCTTGATGCAAAATTTCTCACAGAATTCGAGCCAAACGTTGAATGAATTTCAATTAGCAGAAATTACAACAGTTAACAAACGCATGAAGTAATGGTGCAATCCAAAGCGTGGAGAATTACGACGGTGGCCATCATTACAAAAATTCCTTACCTTACGAGTCACATTCTTTACCAACATATCCGTGGTGGCCTTCCGTTTATTATTCGAAAAGGTCGCAACAAAAAGCTTTAAGAAACAGAACGAGGAAACATTCGATAGTCGGGTCTCCGCCATATTGCCGGTACACGGTATGCGACGCAAAACTGCGGCGGCAAGCCAGGGGGAGCCAAAAGTAGCCGTAAATTTCGAACGGTTAATATACCAAAGCTGCAACCGTACAGGACTTTCTTCGCTTCGTCCTCTTTTTCTCCGCCGCCTGCGGCAGCCAATAGCGATAGGGGAGAAGAAGGTCAAGGGGATTACGAACAAGACGGGTAGTTACGATTGCGTCGCACAACTCCTCCCATTAGAACGTGGCCGTGTTATTTGGAAACTCCACTTAAATTTCCGCAGCAATGCGGAAAATTGCATTAATCGCGAAACGCGATTTTAACCTCGCGGACCCTTTCCCCGCGTCGGAGAATTTTCACTCACGGTTGTTCGAAAAAAACTGTCCCGAAAACGGTGCTCCCGGCGGTATCCTTCTTATACCCGTTTCATCTCATTTTGCACGCTGATTCCTGTCAGTGGAACTCCAAGTTTCACGTGCCCTCGGTATTCTTACATCACGTGCATGGGCGTTGAAGCTTGTACTCGCTTCCATCACCCCGCGGCGCGCGTCGCACTTTACGTTTATTCGTTGGACGGAGGTGGTCGTTTGGTCAGCGCGGTTTTCCGCGTCGGTGAGGAAATTTCATTCGGGCTTCGAAATAACACAGTGCCCCCGGACACGGGTCCGCTGAGGGTGTCGGTTTGCGGTTTGTGCAATGCAATCGTAGCCGCTCATCTCCTTCGCCTCGTAATCCGCTTGACTCTCTTCGTCTGCCACTTTCCGACCGGTGCCAGGAAAATCGCCCGGGACTTGTTACAAGAAACGTTGCGAAGCTCCTAATGTACGGTAATCTAGTTAGCAGTTGACGGCTGTCCGATAGCAACCCTGGATCCAACTTCTCCCCCAACAAAAAGTTAATTTCTACATAGTTAAGTAAGTTAAGGATCGCGGAAGCAACAAAATATCACCTTTCTAAGGTGCAGATCTTCAGTTGCAAGCATATTTGCCGCACACGTCACTACTCTTTTCGATGCGTGTTAGTAACGTCATTTTAATTTTTCGTGTAACGCTCGCGCGATTAGATTTGGCATGGCCGCCTAATGAGCGGTGCGAATAATAACACCGGCGAGCGAAAGAAACGTTCGTCACGAACGGCTTTCGTTAACCTTAAAATGAATATGTGATTTCCACATGCATAAACGGACACATAGTCGAGTAACACAACTTATCTCAATACCATAAAAATCCGATAAAATTACGCAACCACAGGCGTTAATAATGCATAAGAATGTTAGCCGGTCCAGAAGCTTAACAAATAGACGGTACAATTTAAATCTTGCAGCGTGCAAGCTCAGTGTACTATATTTCTACTAAACTCCGAGGATTCTGGGAGATACTATTCGTCCATCCTTCTAAAATCTCGACAATTTCCTACAATATGAACATTTTTTCAATAACTCAAAATGTTGCTTACAAAACGATAGAGGACGTTTTTATTCACATTGACCTAAACTACAAATATGTGATGGTCCGCCTTGCACCGTCGGACACCCTGTATAAATAAGAGAAATAGGTCGTGTTTGGTATCTTTCGTTAGAAATTATCGATCGGAGCATTATTCCTAGAAGAAATGTCGATTGCTACTTGCAGGTAGGTAAGGAATCTGATGTGGCGCAGCGTTATCGCCCAAGACCCTTCATATAAATCCAGCGTATAATTAAGCATGGAGATCGCTAATCCTTCGTTTTCGCAAGCTGCGCCTCGCAGCTCCTCCGGAAGAGGTTGCAGTGATTACAGCGACTGTAATTAATTTAGCGGAGCATAATGAAGCGCGAGGCGTAGTAGTAACGCGAGCCGAAAACAGGCGCGTTAAGCCGGCGGGATTTAATCACGTGATTATGTAACGTGACGAAAGCATCCTCGTGTTGTATCGTCGAAGTTCGCGAATTGCCGTTTGCAAGACTCCCATGCCTGCTACAAACGGAATCCTATTTGGATTCCGTCGATGTAGACTTATTCCCTAGGCCGGGAACGTTGTTACACGAACACCTGACGTGACACCGTTAATGACTTCTGAGAGTACTCTTCAACAATCTGCAGCCGCAGTGATGCGCGCCCACGTACAACTGTGTAACAAGTCACAGTCGGAATTTCGAATTCACCATGAGAATTTTCAAGGATCATAAAGGCACACGAGCAGCAAATGCGTGTGAACTTTTTTATAACTCTTCAGGCCGGGCATCTGAATATTTTAGCTAGTGTTACTTACACGACGCTCAATTTTACGCGTATACGCACAATATTAAAAAAGAAAATTTTTAACAATTAAGAGCATATATGACGACTGGATGCATTTGAGCTGCTGAAAGTGATAAATAAATTTAGACGCAGACGGTGAACATCTGAATAAAATATGATCTACAATACTTCATTGATATTATGGAAGTTCGCTTTGTAATACTTGGGAAGTTGGGAATTTAACTTTCTAAAGGGATGCTGCTAGTAATAATGTATTAGTAATGATAAAGCCGCAACTCTCTCTCAAGGAACATGAAACCGTCAAAATGTGTTATCTTCATTTGCCAATGCATATGGAGCAAAGGAGAAAATGCAATAAAACATGATAAAAAAGAGCAAAGTACTCATTTTTCTCCGATGCTATAAATAAATTGAGTATAAACCAAGAGAGAAATTATACATCGATGCAGTAGAGAATTGAGAATTCCTATTTCATACTTTTATACATCACCGTATTTTTGTTCCGAGTATGTCTGTTGGAAAAGGGGAAAAAGATCAAATCTTTAGATCCTAATAACAAAAATGGAGTTCTTATTTTTTCATTTGCGTCATATTGCCACTCAAAAAAGACATCGACGTAGCGCTGAAATGGACACCGCCAGCTCGACTCCTTAATGCATGTTGTGCTCTTCCCTTCTTCTTACATCTACGTAAAACGAATAGAAAATAATAATCCACTGGGGAAGCAAAAGCGGAACTATGCTTCTCTCTTTGAATTCTAGTCCTCCATGAGCTTTACATATTTTAATATAGCCTTCTATCAAATTCTCCCGTAGGATCAACAAATCTTCGAGTATTCTTGGCGGATTCTTGATTAAAATATTTTCAACCTACAAAATCTTTCAAGTTTTCGAGTCATCACATTTTCAAAGTCCTGAATTCTTCGGGGCGCTGAATCGCCGAAGTTTCAAAATCCTCGGGTGCCTGAATTACCCTCGCATTCGTCTAACTTTAGATTATCACACCTCCGGTCATCGTATTCTCGAGACTTTCCCTTACTCGAGGAAAGACACTCGATTCCCGAAGACACTCGTCGATCTCCATTGGAAGCGACTCACTCCTTCGCATGTCCCTCGGGGGATATTAGCCGATAAATTTTCAAGAGACCTCCAGATATGCCACTCGGTAATTTAAAAGCAATCGGACAGCTTCATCTGTCGAGGAGGGTGCCGGATAGAGCCCCTAACTGCCACAAAGGTGGTGATGAAGGCGGGGCGCAGGGGAAGGTGGGAAGAAAAGGGAAAAATCGGCCGCAGGAACGACGCAGTTCCATCGCGCTAATGGAGCCGCGGCTGTCTTCGCGTCGCTGAAAGGAGCTCCCGATTTTCGCGGGTTAGAAATCTTTACGAAGGAGAGTGTCTCTTTGAGAAACGAGAGAGGGGAAGGAGAGATTCGGGGCGATTCGTTCCAAAATTACGCGCTAGTTACTACTGTAACTGTTGGAAAACGTATGCAGTTCGTTCGAATAGGTTAACTTTATGCGCAAAATTCCGATAAAATCAGATCTCTCTATATTCCAGAGTCACGAATTAAAAATCTAATAAATTATCCAATCATATACAACTGAGATTTATAACTATATGAATTGGGCGATAAAACATTTTTGTTTGTTAAAAACGGTCCACTGAAATTTGTGTGTTATTTTAACACGAGAAATACGTTAAAAAGTAAAATACAGTCTGTCTAATAAGATCGATATAATTTTTAAGCTATACATAAGAAGAGTAAAAAAAATTACTTAAGTAATATCCAATCAGTACTTTACGCTCTTATATTAACAAATCGTCCAATCACCGTACTGCTTGACATCTTCGAGACATACTTTCTTACCAATATTGCAGCATACTCCCGAGATAAAGATCGAATCTTCATCAATCCCAGACATCCAGACATTTTCAAACAGATTTGCATCCGGTGACTGTGATGGCCAGTCTAATGTTTTCATATTATTTTCTTCTTTCGATTGGCAGCAAAGACGACTCTGATGTTTTGGATCATTATCCTCTTGAAAAATCCAATCTTTTCGGGTACGTGGAGAGGAAAACGAATCTTTTGGTGTATGCGACACTCATCGTTCAAACGCGTCATTCTTTAGCGAAAGTCGGACAATGGACTGGGATCTTCTGCATCGTATGGGAAGAGTCTTTCTACCAGCTCGTTCACAAGTTTTCGATGTAACGGTTTTCAAACAGAAGTATATCCGGTCACACTCTCGTTATATATAAACAGACTATATATATATTAAAGTAACACAAAACTTGGAGTGGACCATTTGTAACATGAAATTTTTTGCTATATATTTCATCAAAATGTATGAGTAACTGCTATAATTCTATCTGGAACATGCATTGTACACATCTAACGGTACGTATTATTTATCCAACCGACAAATAAATAAATAATTATTGACTGCAAAGTCTCAATCGAACGGCACCGTGAGATCGCCGAGGAAGACGCAAATGCTTGAGAACGCGGCCGTCAAATCTATTAATTAAAAGCGCAGATGAGCGTTTCGTGTTCAAATTTCACCGCGGAGGAACAATGGCGTTCTGCCGATATAAGTGGGAAACCCCCAGTAAATTTCTCCCCCGGAAAGAAGGCACGTGCACTTTTCATTCCTCTTCCCACCGTCATTATCGAGAAGCGCGCCTCGATTATCCTTAGGAACATGCTACCGCTTTTTTGGCTAAAACATCCGACTCGAGTCCTCCTTTTCTCGCGATGATGGATTAGAATGCCGAATTCACCAAATCTCCTTGCCGACGGACCGCTAAAGTTACGAATCTCAATGCCATAGAATAGTAATTTTGCAAAATAAAATAATGCGTGAATATTAAATCAAAAATTTGTGCTCTCGTTTGTTTAAAAAAACATTGCATTTTATCTAAAAAAATTTTCAAATTTCTCGAAATCGAGAAATTCCTACAATCACAATTCTAGAAATCACTAAAGTTTATATGACTCGTGACCTTCTCTGGATCTCTACATAAATTCCAAAGAGAAATTCTTGATATGACAAGCCAAAAAACGTAAGAGAGAGTGACGAAATTATATATGAGAACGAGTATGTACACACACACACACACACACACACACACACACACACACACACACACAAGGAATTTCTGCTGACATTGCTGAATTCCCTCCGCTGTGCATGTGTCTTGACACGTGTGTCTGTTCGTACCGGTGTGCGTGCACGCTCGTGTTTGATCAACGGCGGGGCAAAGAGGAAGGCAGGGAAAAGGGGGAATGGCGCGTGATCCACCTTTTTTTCTCTATTCAGAAAAGAAACGTTTAAATCCCTTGGGATTCGGTCTTATCTTCCGCGCAAGTTACGTTTAATTGAGGACTCCAGAGGAAAAGGGAAAATAGGAACGCTGCGTGCGCTTGACGTACACTTTACGCTACGTGACAATGGCGACCAAATTATGCGACTAATCAGTGTATTTAATTTAATCACTTACATTAGCATTAACGTTCTGAAAAAAAAAAAAAACGTTCTTGCTTCAACGGTTATCGCAAACAGCTGTTATCATGAAGGTTGTGCATTTTTAAGGTTTGAATGTTAAATGAGGAGGATTAAATACTGTAAAATAATAGAGTAACTCCGGTATTTATGTCGCGCGGGGATTTACGCTGCAGAAGTCAGAAAAAATAGAAAGCATGGGAATAATTTATTCGCAACAACTCCGTTAAATATCTTAACGTTATGTTCGTATTATGTTATAATTTCAGTTTTTTTTTGCTAATATTAACGAAACTCTCGTGAATTGAATCGGTTTCTCAATGTAGTAAATAGCGCAATCGTATATTACGACCTGCTTAAAAAGATTATTGTAGGGAATGTAAAAGACTTAATTGATTACCTTACGATACATAAATGTAAAAGTATATTAAATAATAAGATATAACAAAAGATATACAGCTTAACTCTTGCAATCTTTGTTTAGCTTGATGTATATCCTACTTATTTGGGATGTACAGCACTTTTAGCGTGCCGGATTTATGCTGCAGTACAGAATTCAGTACTTCTGTAAGGAAGCATTTCGGTTTATCCAGTATATATTGCAAATGTTACTGCATTAACGTCTACAAGACAGAATTTTTATTTATGTTAAACATTTATAGATTATTTTTACTACTCTTTTATTTCTCGTATATTTATTTCTCATTCTTATATGCTAGTCAACTTTTTGCATATATTTTATAAGTTACCATATCATTTTACATTTTATTTATAAGTATTATTCGTAAATTTTTTATAAACCGTATATCCCACTCATAAATAGTCGTGTGGGATTTTTGGAAAAAATAGGGGGATAGAAGGATTTCTAAAAGTTTTTCTGTCAAATATAAAGATTTCCAATTTTGATATAATAGTAGACACTATACAATTTTTGTATATATAATTCATTTGCGTTAAACATAATAAATAATGCTTGATAAATTAAGTTTTCCTTAGATGCGGCGTATATATCGAAATTATCTTACTAATGTTAATATCACGATATAGAAAATATTAAGTCAATGAATAAGTACCGTAACGGTGTTCTACGGCGATTTTGCCGGCTGAAAGTCACTCGGCCTCGGGAACAACAAGAAACGTATGTACTCAACGACCTGCCGAACGGTCATAACAGTCCTTGACGCGAGGTTAACGAAGAGATGCGATTTTCTTTTTTCCGGTTCGATCAAAGCGTGCGTGAAACGCTCGTATCCGCAAGAAATTTTCTCATAAAATCGCGCGCGTTTATCGTCTGCAATGTCTAGCATCATTAAAAAATTCATCAAGCATTTGTGACTTTTCAACAATTTTTAACATTTTTACCGAACACGGACTGTATAATTTTCCACATCGATCCCATAATCTGCCCACGTGATTTCGCGCGTTTCAATAAAAAGTTAAACGAACGTTTCAAACTATTATACCGCACTCGGCCACCATTTTTTGTCGGCTCGTCGCAGAAACACGGAATAATTAATAAAACATGGAGTGCGATAGCGCGAACAAAGCAACGTTATAACAGCTACGAGAATTGCGTGCTGCGCAAGCGACATTGTGCGTGCAGGAAACCCGATGACAAAAAAAAGGCGGGCGAGAGAGAAAGGAAGATGGAAGGTGCGCGAGCCAAACTGAACCGCAGAGCGCGCGCTATTGAAAAGTTTCGGACAGGCCGGTTACCGTAAAATTTTGGCTGGTGGACAGCAATAAATCCGTCCAACAACCGTGACGTACATCAATTTAGGCGAATGAGCGAGTTACGAATGATTACACCGCTGCACACATATAATACGTTTTTTTTTTATGTTGTTACGCGAATTCATTATACCATCGGCTCTCAACAATGGCAGAAAGCCGCGCTATTGTTTCACTTTTACGTTTTACTTTTATCGACTGATAATCGTGATATTTTGATGAGAACTTTTCCGGAATATATGTGTTTCAGTGATGTCGAGAGATTTCATAACATAACAAATGGCTTCCCATGTCGTTAAGATATACAGAATCCCAGCACAAGGAGAACATTTAAATACATCCTTTGTTTTTAATGATATGGAAAATGTTAAAAATAAAAAAATCGACCGTAAAAAAAAATTTCCTTCCACGGTATTCCTCCTTCGAAATCATTTAAATAGTATACTTTAACATTTTTCAAATCGTTAAAAACAAAGGAGATATTTAGATGTATACTCTCGAAAAAATTCCCCAAAAAATCATTACAATTATGCAGTCTATTAAAAATACACAATTTTTTAATTCATCCTATTGCGTTCTAAATATAAATTACCAAGCTAGTTAAATCATCTTTCTAAATAAAACTAGTAAATAGAATAATATAATTCATCAACTATATATGTAATATAGCAATAACGATCAGCGATAGTTATGATCTCTGAAAAAATTACATCTAGAAATTCTCGAGAAGCTGTGCAATTGTTTACAGCTTAGAAATAATTTGTACGAACAGTTCCATTGAAAAGCAGGGATCCGAAAGGGTTAACAATGGACTGCTTAATACGACACTGTCTGGGAGCTCTGTGCCAACTATTCACGGTGTGCGAAGAGTCCCGAGCGCGAAACTTCCATGAAGAATTCCGCGATTTCCGTGAAGATTCGCATCATCCTGACAAATAACTAAATGGATTCTCTCTGGAGTATATAACTTGTACTCGCTGCGGCCTCTTTGTCTCCTCCGTACTATGTCTTTTTCACTCAACTTTTTTCCTCCTCATCTCTTCGTTTATATGACGTACGCGAAAAGTTCGAGTTCACAACTTGGGCCTCCCGCCGGACAAGTGAGCCTCCTTTGGCCGCGGAGATTTATCTGAATTTCCTGTCGGATTATAATCAAGGAAACGCAGCCGGGTTTTCATTTTTAACAATGCATTATTCATAATTGAGACCCCGTCGTCGCCGCCACTGCCTTTTCTCGCGATCTCGCTTCCTTCGTTATCCACGCCACCATTTATCAACGGTTGCTGTTTAATAACACCCTCGCCGGGTGCTTAATTATGTCACGACAACGCAGCCTCGCGCCGACAGAATGTTGACTTTCATATCCTTGTTCGTGTCTCGCCGCTTTTGTCGGAAGTGGCTTTTCGTCGCCGGGAGGAGTTTCACCGGCAAGTTTGAGACTTTAACCGTTTCTAATTGGAATTCTAGCTATCATAAGTCTTCCCTATCTTAGCTATAATAAACACACGTTGAGTATTATAGCAGCCCAGCAGGTCCAGTTAAACAACAGTCAAAGTTTAATCACAGCTTGTCCGCGTTAGATAATTCGCAACCGGTAACTTAGATCAATTCAGCGCCGGAGTTATCAAAAACTACGCGCTACCCTAACGTCCGCTTAATTCATAAACAATATTGACCTACTAACGTAGAGGACTATTACCGTATCAACGCAATCAGCGAACAAGTGCACGAGAAGCAGCTGAAGGAGCTCTGTAGGCACGGTTTGAAGAACATGTCTCAGACTTGTTGACAATCTTCTTGCAACGGCGAGACGTGGAGGCGCGCATCGTTTGCCAGCAGATCGTCAACAAATCTGAGACATTTTTCTCGAGACCGTGTTTCATCTCCTCGCGTTCGTTATCTCTACTGACAAACGGGACAGCCTGTACGAACTCTTCGCTCCTTGAGCGTGCGGTGAACGAACTACCTAACGCGGTTGCCCAAGCTGATCGCTAGTGCGACTACCTTTGCGTTTAACTTAAAGCCAAACGGTGGTATCGTGCGCCCGAAATTCGCGCAAATTGCAAGATAGATCGCTAACGCGCCATGTAATCCCGCGGAATCAATCGTTCGGCTGCACGTAGCACCTTCGTGCACGCGGGCGACGGTGAATTGCGTGCCACTGAATGATTAGGTTAGATCAGGCCGACGAGCTCGCCTGGTGCGACGTTGGCCGCGAGGGAGGCTGGAGGAAGTCCAAATTCGCCGAACTGACCGGCAGCTTACCCACTTTATCCGGCTAGAATTACGAAGCCGACATGCGACTCGCTGTAGCACCCGGACGCTTTAAATCCTAAAACCCCCCTCCCTCTGTCGATCGCTTCCTATCAAGAAATTCCAGCGTCGGGCTCTTATTTATCCTGGCGTTCCAATCATCCCTATACTTCCGCTGTGGAAACTCGAGATCGTTCGATCTTCGTTTCTCTCAGCTGCGGAAAAACATTACTACCGTCCCGTCCGCGGAAAAAAACACTTGATGAATTTCAAAGAATACATTCGATATCCAGTTAAAAAGCCGTTTAGTTGAGTCGAACAGAATTCCTGTTTGGGCAAACAGATTATGCGAACCAAAATCTGGCTCTCTGAATCAAATTTTTGGTTCAGGGAACCAACTTTGGTTGGTTTTTGCTCGTATTCGAACAAGAATTATTTGAGTACAACGAAATAATGGGGCTTTCAAGGTAGAAAAATTAATCTTTTGAGAATTATTCAAAAACCACTTCTCCTTTCGGAGAAGCCGTTCTGAGAATGATCTTCCATTAAACTTCAGTTGACACAATGGTCCTCACTTGCTCATAAATATTCTATTTCCCCGGATTTCAGACCACCCATGATCTTCGATTATCGCGAGGATAAGACGTTGAAACCCATCGTGAACGATTACGGAAAAATTCGAGGCGTTTACATGGAGAGACGCACGTGGTCGGGCCGTTCGTGGGCGGCAGCGGGAAAACTACTAAGTTTGTAAGATCAACTAAAGTACCTCGGTGGTTGCGCGAACGCCGGCGGGCCGAGAATACGAAGCGCGGTAATAAAAGCAAAATAAAACAAGCTTATCCGTGCTCGCGTAGCTTTAAATTATATGAGAGAGCCGGGTAAACGTGGACGCTCTCGCCGCTCGTTTTCATATTCTCTTGAGTGCTTACAACCGTTTCCGGGATTGCTGGTCGGATCCGCACCTTTCTTGCATCTCAAGGCATAAAATGTATCTTGAAATTTAAGATGTCAAGATTAAATCAGTCTCCGCGTTGAAGAGAGAGAAAGAGAAATAAAGAGAAGGAATACAAATTGTTATAATCGTATTATGTTTAGCATAGATATATGTTCTCACATTCATAAATACTTATGTACATGTATGCCTTGTATACATGTAATTAGAGTTACTTGTGCGATCTAATATGTATGTAAGGTTGAAAATTGTGCGAGTGACTCTAGTTGTAATGGACATTATAAAGACATACATGACGCCGTATGTATCACAGAAGTCCATTAAAGTTACACAAACAACAGTCTTAGTAATATATATGAATATTATCGCGCGCCAACTTCACTTGACGAAGCGCAAAATTTAACATTTCGTAAGGTGGTATACCTCGTGTCCTTTAGAGTTAACGGATGGTTAGATATTTAAATGTAAATACTGATAATCTTCGTATAATAGAATCATATCATAAGAAATATTCGACTCATATGATATCCGGAATTTGAAAAATATTCTAAAAATACGGAAAATTGTAACTTATAGCCGAAAACACCGGTTAACACACCGCAGACCGTCTCTTAGCCACACAATGGACAAAAGAGAGAACTTTTCCAAAATCTCACGCGAAATGTGATGAAAGAGCCGGAAAAGA
Organism: Dinoponera quadriceps; assembly: GCF_001313825.1. Lineage (NCBI taxonomy): Eukaryota > Metazoa > Arthropoda > Insecta > Hymenoptera > Formicidae > Dinoponera > Dinoponera quadriceps. The sequence continues at coordinate 2,152,241 of NW_014555639.1, forward strand.
AATCTGTTGAATCAAATTCACATTATCACATTTTACGGAATCGGCCGTTAACGTACCGTCGACGAGAGAAAATAAGCAATCGCTGGGGCAAATGGAATTGCTTGATTGTCGCAGCTGCGACTTTGCCAGCCGGGCGAGAGGCGGGTGGCGAACAGTTTCCCTGAAAGGAAAGGAGCTTTTCTCGCGGAACAAAGTGCAAAAGCGCTAAATACATTTGGGTCCGTGAAAAGGAACATCCTGGAGCTTTCTCGCGCGGCGCCCGGCGCCGTGGGACGCGCGACAGGCGTCGGAGAAAAATTGAGGATTAAAATGTTTACTCGGGAAACAACGCGGGAACGTATAAAACATCGGGAGAAATTTATTACAGCCACTTCCGACCCTTTCGAGTAACGAAGCGCAATCCCATCACGCCGGGAATCTCTTTAAGTCGTAAACGCGAAACACAATATTAAATAATGTGCCAAGAATAGTTCGTCTTATTCTCATAGAAAACGCGTTCAACGATTTCCTACGAGGTCAAGGAGAATTATATAACGCGGATTTTAACACAATAGAAGGAATAAACAAATCAAATTATACATCAACTTTTTATATTAAATCTCTTATATAATATTGTGTATTCGATACAGAGAAATGTGATTCTATCTTTCTCACGATCCCTCATTCTTAATTGTTCATTTGAAAAAAAATAATTTTAAAGATGTCGAATATTTGCTACTTCTCGTACTGGAAGAGTGCTGAATCATCTTCTCGCACAATCTTGCTGTATGACAGCTCTCCTGCTTGCCCGAGACATGAAGCCACTCGTTCATTTACCTTGTTTAGAATCTTTCAGACCACCTGTTCAATTACCGGCGCTCTCGTTGGTCCTTCAATTATCCTAGCCGATCTAACGGAAGTTCCCTGAAGATCGCAACGAGTTTCACTTCGTTCTTATTACCGCTAATACGTAAAGCCGCGGACAAGCCCTCGCTAACTCGGCCGTGCGGCCACTCACGACTCTAATTGTGTAACGCGCTTAAGGCCGGATCCACCCCGGATGGTTACCAACGCCGGTAATCCCCCCTCAATGGTCAAATCCCGACGCTGCGACAGGCTTCGCTAATCTGCTTCCAAGCTGCGAAACGCGTTCACGCTGAATGGCAATGATGCGGCTACCTAATGATGCAAGGATGCATCTACGTCTCCTCCGTTTCATCAATCTTTGTTACATTCTTTCGTCACTTCATTTAGAAAGCGAACCAATATCTGAACAACGCACATCCGGCCGAAAAATACACGACCCCCTTAATATCGCTACTAAAATTCGGCACTCTATGTACTAACTAACTACTTTAAGACAATGCGTATATCAAATACAACGAAGAACTTACATTATCGGCGCCATTCGACAGATTAACATCAATTGATCCATTCGCTTACCTGAAAAGTAAAATATCAAAAGTTAAAGGTCTGTAGGAAGTATATCGTGACTTATGAAATTACGAACATATACGTTAAATTAGGATAACTAATCAATTTTCATAGATTGTAATTCGAGATATTTGGTTTAGTACAGTAACAGTATTTTTAACACAATATATTTAACTCGTATCGTTCTTATTGTGCATCCTCATGTTTTTGTCAGTGTCGGAGAAGATGTTCGCTAAACATAACTCACCCGGTGAATAGAACATAGCCGTTCTATTCTCACCATCTTAAACCTCATTCGCACCGTAGAAAACAGTCGGTGAACTTGGGTTCGCACCTCGAACGGACCTGAGAAGATCCACAAGAAGTTAATCCAGCGTCGTCGCTCTATAATAAGCACACTTCCAAAGTACTAAATTCGTAAAGCGGTACGCGCCAAAGAGGGGTCCGTCCAGGACTTTCGTCCTAGGGAGGAAGGGGGCGAGAAAAACAGAGGAAGGACTCGTATAAATTGTAGCTACCACCCTTCCGTCTTCCTCCCCACCACACCAACGCGCCACTATCGAATATGCAATTAAAAAGTTCCGCAACTAATTTCAATTTAATCGTACGGCTCTCGCGCCGGCCATTGCGCCGTCTCCCTTCTCCACTCCTCTTCTTCCTCCTATTCTCCAAGTCGACTACCCGCTCTCCCAGTGTCTCGTTTCATTAGGAAAAAAGAGACTTCCGTTCGTCTCTCACGGATTTTCTCGAGTGTATGAAATGCGTCGAAAGATTAACGCCGTGTTAACTTTAATTTCTTCGAGAGGCTTCTCTTTTCTTTTTTAGTCGTGCCAATTCGTAGAACGCTCGATTTGATCTCAGAATAACACGTTGGATACAGCTCGTTTAGGCAGAACACTCGCATTAGAAAGATTTGTAAGTTGGCGTCCTTCACAAGAGGAGGCGGAATCCTTCCGCCTCACATGAAGGGACGACCATTGTCCGCCACTGCCCCTTTCATCGGTGGAAACGGTTTATTGCATGTTGTGGGCCTTTCATCGGCCTAGGTTAACACCGCGCGAGTTAGGTTGGCCTAAGCCTTCAGCACGAACGAGGTTTCCATAACCGGTGAGATTAGGCTCATTCATGCGGAAAGTTTCCGCGAGCGCCACGGATAAGCCGTATTAATAACGACAATAACGCTAATCGTCGCCGTAAACGGTAATCGCCCGAGGTAACGCGGACTTCCCTTCTCCCCCACGCAGACTTAAATGGGAACTAACAAGAAGGGATATCTTCACGGACACGGCAACTTGATGAAACGAGGTGGTGATCATTTCCCAAGAATTTCTGCAGAAATTTCAAGACAGTTCAGGATTACTTGAAAGTAAATTAAATCAAGTGCGGAAACGCAAGTTGATGCCAATAAAAAAGGTTTATTTAGACAAAAAATTATAATAAAATAATATAAAAATAAGGAAGCTGTATAATAAAATAATTGGAGAAATATATAATAAGTTCACTGAGAGAAAAATATCTTCGGGGACAATAATATCCATTCTTTCATTTTAACCACAAAAATAGAATTCTTTTTCTAGTAAATGTTATTATGGTGTCAGTGATAATATACATGTTGTTCCACTTTTGTCTCCAAAAATAACTATATTTTCCTCTCAGTGTTTGTAAAATGCATACATACAAAATTACATCCCACAGGATGATACTTTACTTTCCGATTGTCCAGGTTTAATTGCCGGAATGTTATCGGAAAAATCATCGGAAATTCGTGACAAACAAACTACTTGAAATTCGAAATGCTATGCTAAACGAATTTGCTATTATTTCCGAAGGACAAATAATTTCTGTTCCATTCTAAATGTAGTTAACGAGCCGAAACAAGTGCGACTAATCGAGGCAAATTACATATGCACGGATTACCGATGCGATTATTAATCGACGATATATTATGTTTTCATAACTCTTGTTCCGAACACGACTTATGGAGGCGAGTATTATCGTGCAAATTCGGCGCGTACGATAATTTTGGCGGGTGACATTTTCCGCGATAATTAGTGGATCCGCCGGTCGTATCCGCGGGAAGGGGAAAAGGAAAAATGGAAACTTCGGTTTCCGATGCATAATTTAAGCCGGGGCGTTCCCTGATTATGCAACGCGCCGATTTTCTGTTACGCGGCGGTGATTTACAGTTGAATCCGGCATGCGAGCGCAAAATTCCATCGACGATCCAATAAGTAGAGTTAATCCATCATTTATCTTGCGTGTCCACCTCGCCGAAGCCTAAGTGCTCTAAAGAACAAAGTTGAAAGATCCCGTTGGTGGACCTGCCTGCCCACAAACTACCACCCCTTTTAAAAATATTATGCTTTCAAACACGGCTCCACTATTTTAGCCAGCGTCACCTTTATAAACACGAGGCGACTTCTGTACGGAGTATCCTTTCGTTTGGCGCTCCCAAGAAAGGGCTGTAAGACGTAACGGTAAGAACAGATGGGGGTTGGGGGGTGGTGAGTGGAAGGCGGAAAGGGGAGGAAAGGCAATGGGTGGCCGAAGAAAAAGGATACAGCGTCCCGCGTTGACACTCTTTAAAAACTTTCAGCCTCAACTTTGTTGAAAAGCCTCCCGCCGCTTCTCTTCCGACCTCTGTCCGCCCTTCGTCCTTTCTTCCTTGCAAGGCGACAATCAACTTCTCGCCCTCCCTCCCCATCCTCCTTCGCTCCTCCTCGTCGGCGTCCTCCATTCCGGCGCAGTGAGTGCATACAACGAGAATGGGCTCGCGACAATGCAGCGCTTTAAATTAGAGCGTGGCGTCAGAGAGTGGAAAGAAAAGGTGGTGGTATACCGGCGCGAGAGAAACGGCAAAAGCGGGACGATGGTTGAAAGAGGAGGAACGGGCGGTGAACAAAATTGCGGGCTTTCGTAAGCCGCGGAAGACAAGGTCGCGATCGAGAACAATCCCGGAGGGGGGAGTGGAGAAACGATTAAACCCGCAGACGCGCCCACGAGAGGAATTCCTCGTTTGACCTTTCCGCCCCGTGTTCATTCCCCATCGTAGGGCGCGAGTAAACGCTTCATTCGTGGATTCTGAGAGATCCCGCGTTCTTGGACAAAAGTCGGCTATAGATATCTGATTCTATTTGCTTTTTCAATAGGTGACGCAGAAGAGAGAAAGAGGGTCACTCGTGTTGAATTACAAACAGCGAAAACCCGGAGAAGAATCTGCCTTTAGTTCGATAAAGTTAACAGATATGGCGAGATATTAAGGGAACGAATATATATACAGGGTATCCCAGACCAACAGGGACAAACATCGTGAGGACGTGGATTTTTTCACACTTTTTCAACACGTTCTTTAATCAATAACTCAAAAATTTGTGTGTTATTTGTACATGAAAAATGATAAAGTTAAGTTTGAATGTTTTAAATTCGAAATTAAAAAAAAAACATGGGTCAAATACGAGTAAATTTAATCAACTTCAAGGTGCAATACTAATTTTTGATTTCAGATAAGCGGCCAAGGACCAATCAATCCAAGGTACCGCGATTTAAGTCCCGTCGAGCATGGCCAACTTCGAGGAACTGCAGGGGGTAAAGGGAGGTTACTTTATTTCAATAAAAATTGATTTACAAGTCTAAGGTACGTTCTTTAACATAAAAAAAATCCGATCCTTAACCCGTGTCTTTTCTTTCTTGAAAAAAAAAAAAATAAATTAATGAAAATGAACTATTTTTCGGGCCGAGAAAGATATATGCTCCCTTAAAGAAGCCTTTATATTAATTCGAAATCTCGCGTGTCGCTTGCAAAATGGTACAAGACAACTTTTTGTTCGCCTCGATCCGTTCCATGCCTTCACGAAGTTCGTCCCTGTTGGTCTGGGATACCCTGTATATTTTTATTCCGAAAATTGCAAATCATAACATCGATAGATTTCCTGAAATAATATCTTTCTTACATAAAACATTTCTCTTTATATGCATTCACAAACTATATACGTATACCGTGTGTCTTATATACGCAACTTAGGCGTACATCTCACCCTTTGTAAACGTCCTTACACATTCGCTCAACACGGTGAGCATAAAAAAAAAGAAAAAAACACGCGCCCTTTAGAATCCTCCAATAGCCTATTCAGAGAGTGACAGCTCGAACGCAAAGAACCGCCCTTTCCAGACTATTTTGTCACCGGATGTTATAGGCCCTCGCAAGTGAAGTAACTTTCCATGCATAGGTTAGCAGCCGCATCACGCGCGAAAAGAAGGCGTGAGATGCGAGAGGGTAGAAGAGGGAGAGAGCAGGAGGGTTGTTCATCAAAGGCAAACACGATCATGCGTGTACCGACGACAAATCGAAAACGACAGAACCGAAAGCTAAAGTAGCTTTCCCGTCTCTACTGTTATTTCAATGTGTATGTGTGTGTCTCCTTAATTCCGGAAGTTAAATTTTTAATGTGACGTCACGTGATAACACTTCATGTTTTACAAAGTTAAATTCCCTTTAATCTGACCTTACAGAAGTTCGCATTTCATCAATGTATCTGTCCTTTTTTTTTAAGTATTGCACCTCGAAGTTGATTAAATTTACCCGTATTTGACGCATCCTTTTTTTTATAAACCATCAACATTTAATCGTAAAATGTATATTTTTATTTTAACTTTCCTTCTTTAAGGTTTTTAAATCCCGATCGCTAATAATGCATACAGACACACACACACACACACCCATGCACAAAACGTTTCTCTAACAGAGACACGACACGGCGCTTCCTTTGACGCGCATGCATCCTATTCCGTATGCATCCTGTTGTCGGAAGGGGAAAACGAACGCGTTCCCTTTTCCCTAACTTTTCCAATATTCTCGAGTCTTTCTATTCTTCGCAAAATTACCCTTACCCCATGTACGAAAGTTGTGCGCACGCCGATAATGATTTCACCCCTGCTTCTGTCCCCATCGACAACTCCGCGCCTATAAAGTAAACTGCCAGCAACTTACACGGCGTAAGATCGTAAAAAAGGGAGGAATATAGAAACAGACCTCACACAGTGAAACAAATGACGATTGTTGCCCTTATTCGTTCTCCGACTTTCGTCCACACCGCTCGCCAGTGACGAATTCGGCGATGAAAAATTTGGATAACAAATTCTGCCAATGGAAATTTGTAGATATTTCGCCTCAAAATGATTACACTGCCAACGATGACCGTAAACGACTTTGGCAAAAGTTTCCTGATATGATCGCTGAAACTGCCGTTCTGCTACAACTGAAACTGCTACGACTTTGCTACGACTCACCTCAAAAAGAGCATTAGTAGTTCGACAAAATAAAAAAGTCACGACGATGATCGTTGAGGACGTTTACCCCGCCCTTCGTTTAGCCCCGCTAATATTGTTTACTCAGCTTTTCTACCACCCGTAGCACGCCCTGAGGAATCCATTCATCATAATCGCATTCCGATTCAAACAGAAGACCATCGTTACTCTCGCTGGAGGGTGCCGGACTTAGCAGGAAAAAAAAGGAGAAAAAATAGGAGAAAAAACCAGAAAGGATGCTATACCAGGAAAGAAAAGGAGAAGAATCGCTGGGAACAAAAAGGGGTGGAGAGAGAGAGAGAGGAAGAGAGGAATGATGAAAGAACCACCCCTCTATACGGGTGAAAGTACCGGTGGATCATAAGAGGGATTTGTCATCCGGATGTGACGTACACGAAAAAGCGCCGGTCGTTCACCGATCTCCTTTGCCAACGTGTACACGCGTAAATGCATCCACACGCTATCAACTCGAGCATTTCAATCCGAAATTGCTAACTAACTACTTACGCTCGTGAAAACACGAACTAGTGGACGAGTTAAGGTCTATCTTTGCCTCACCCGATCTAATTAATATCAACTGCCTGAAACATTACCGATTAGGCGCTTAACAAATGTCTAATAGCCACGAAGTGTGCAATTCACGCAGAAAATCACTTCTCAAGATTCAAACTATCATTTCCTTGGTTTCTACTTCGTAATTGCATGACTTCTCTCTTTTTCATCATATTATCTCCGATCTCCGAACTGTGACGCCTCGCTCTGACTACTAATTGATGGATCATAGGTAGGATATCACACGGGATTTTTCAATGAACGATCTTCGTGTTATCATTACAGGAACACGTATTCCTGATCGAAGGTGATTCCTAAAAAAAAATAACCCTTTTGCCGGAATTGGGGAATGGTGAGGTTTCTCTCAATTTAATAATTGCGAAATTCATATGCAGGAATTTCTTAAAAATTAAACGGGTAACATATGACAAAATAATAATTACATCTAACCTAATCCATCTAATATGAACATCCTTCTCTTTCTCCCAAATTCTTTTAACGCGTGGAAAAAAATAAATAAAGCGGAACTTGAAGGATTTATTTCAAAGTGATGCTAGGTAACCGCATGATATAAAATACTATAGAAAGCGCGGAGATCTCCCCCCACTGTAATACCTTTCATCCAGACAGTCTTTCGCGAATTCTTTTCACCGCAATTAAAGCAAAGTGGAAATTGTTCCCGGTGGAAATTCTTCCCGCTTTCTGCTCTTTCGACGTAAACGTTTACGGCTCAAGTCCGCCATGACGCGCGAGTAAAAATGACTGTTAAAAGGATGCATTCAAACCAACGGAGATCTCAGCGCGGATTCGCCGGTTAGTTTTGAAAGCGACATTTGAATGCCGGCCGTGTAAAAGCGGACGTTACCGTCGGTGACGACAATGGAGAAAATTAAAAATTCCCCGCGAACTCAAAATATTACGGGCTTTCGGTAAGTCCGTCGCGGAAAGTTACCTCTCGGTTGCTTTGCATGAAACAAACGACAAAAGCGCCGAAACTTTCCAGTTTTTCTCCCGGAAGGCAATTACGTAGTTCGAAAATATCTCTCGGGTGATATTAACCCCTTAAAGGCTCCTTCCTTTCCTATCCCATATCTTTTCTACCTTACCACCGGCAATTCTCGAATTTCCTCCATGAACGTTTCGTCCTGTGAGATTTGCGGCTCAACCAGTCGCCTCGAGCAGCGGCTTTTCGGCATGTATTACGCTCTTTGGTGCTTTTACATTTCGGATTCCGTTATTTTCAGAAACAAATTCAAGTTACTCGCGTATGCTCCACTAACGCTCTACGACTTTTATTTTCGCAAAAGTCGCGAAATTATTTTACATAGGTTCTCTGTGTCGACAAATGTTTTACTTTTATCCAAATCGCGTGAGCCGTTATTTCTCTATTTTCGATACTTTTTACTTCTCGATAACTGAAATACGAAGAGTGTCAGAAAAGAAGTCGGGAAAGTCCATTAAGCGGTTTCCATTTAGAGGTTCATCCCTCAAGTCTCTACAGGTTATGTTAGGTTTAGAACACAGCGTGTCTAGACCAACTATTCTTTCTCGACTAGATTGGTTCCAGCTATATCTGCGTGGAAAAAGCAACAGCGGCAACAAATTACTTTCGTCGCTTGTATTACTTCCATAATGAGCGGTTATTCCAGGTAGGAACAAAAACCCTCAAGTTCCTTTGTCACGAAGACTAATGTAGCGCTAATACGTGAACGGGACCAAACTCAGTCCGCCGCAAGCGTTGATAAAACCGATTTGTTCTAATCCGAAAAGAATCGATATTTGAAATACGTTAGAGCATAAACGAAGCAAAATGAAATTATGTCGTTGTGCCAACCGCATACGATCATGAATAGTAAACAATTTTGTTGAAAACACAGTCCACAGAAATTTCATATTACTTTAACATGGAGAATATAAAGTATACAAATATAATGTTAAATAAACACACTGCCAACATATGTTGACAAGGTGAATTATATTTGTATACTTTTTAACACATTCCTCGCGTTAAAGTGACATAAAATTTCAATGAATCGTTTTTAACACAAATTTTTCACTATTTACCATTGCCATGACGACGACGTTATATAAAACATATCATTGGAATATCGGATTAGTTCATACATTAAATATACATCCCGCTACTTCGTGGAACGAAGATTAAATTTGTACAAGATGCTTTAAAACGCTTCGAGTCTTAGGTTCGTTAAAGAGGGGAAAAGAGAGGCGGAGGGAGAGAAAATCGTTATTGATCCGCCAAGTTGATCGAAAATCATTAATAAAACTGAGAGACTTTTCACTTCTGTATATTACGATTCTCGATGAAGTAACTGTACCATCGTGAGGTGAGGCGAGATATATATCACCTCAACCTTTGTCATTATCCTGAGACTGCAGTTGATTGTGGTCGCGCTGAAGATGCGACGGGCGGTGATTAAGACGAAACGCCGCAGAAGAAACTTCTTCCGAAGGAGCCGTTTTCGGTTTTTCGCCTACCGAAATTAGGACTTCTTCTTTCGAACTTCCGCCGCCTCCCAACTCTCCCGGCACACGGGAGAAAACGTGTCCCTTCTTTCTCCTTCTCTCCCGACGCCAATCTCGAGAAATGACGGGTGGCAGGTGATGGATGAAAGATGGAGATTAGGAGCGGAAGCCAGGACGCGGAAAGGATGCCCCCGATTTGCATCGGAAGGTTGCCGGGAACGTTACTCCACGGGGGGGGGAGGGGGGAGGCAGGAAGCCCAAACGAATTTCCTCCTCCTTCTCTTCATCCGGTGATAACCCGATTAAGTGAATATGGGATTTTTGATATCCCTGTTGACATTTTGGCAATTCGCCGATGCCGGAATTGTGGACTTACGAGTCACGAGATCCCGAAGTTCTAGATGATGCAAATATATGACAAGATTCTTCGACTTTATTTGGTAGTCAAATTGTGCGATCAATAACACTCTAAGATGTTTTTGAGAAAACCTGCGTAATGAAAATAGAGCTCCTTAGCGAATCTAGCAAGACTTAACCTTCTTCGCATCAAGACTGACTAATTAACTTTTCGCGTAATCTTTTCCGCGGCGAAAATCTGGCAAATGTCTAATGGCGATGGCAAAGATGAAGTTCGACAGCGCGAGATACGGCTCGATCAAGCGTAACGTGCCCAGAGAATCGAATAATAATTGCTTAATCGCCCGTGTCCTTGCAAACTTCACTAATAACTGAAAGTACGAAATTCTGTCGACTTCGCATTGGTCATTCAAACGATCGAGGAGACTCTCAAACAATAAGGACTTTTAGTTAGGTTGTAACTTGATGCTGCAACAACAATGTCATAACTTCTTGATATTGGGAAATTCAAGAATTAAGTAGATTATTTTGAATATCTCACTGTGAGACACAGACAAATTACTTCTGAATAATTTTCCAAGTTGAGACCAGAAAATTGACAATCCATCATACATGCCTTTCTAACTGATCCTCATTTTTTCCTTGCATAACACAGTGTCAAAATCTCGCTGTCATTTATTTTGTACTGAACAACTTTGGCAGGTAAATTAAAATTTCCACCGGGGGAGAGAGAGAGAGAGAGAGAGAGACAAAAAAGATCGAACGCTGGTTGTTCCGAGGCACCTTTCCTATCGTTAGTTAAGCCCCTCTCCCGTAGGAAGCTGCTTATCATTACGCAACCTTGAGTCAAAGTTGAAATTATCGTCGCGTGAACGAAAGCTCTCCTCGCTTCGACTTTCTCGTCGACTTCCTGCGAACGCAATCGACTACGCAAAGGGGGTAGGAGGGACACCAGTGGAATAAGAAGGAGAGGGAGCAAAACTTCGCCGATAGTAATTCGTGACTCGACTTGGCGCAAAGTTCGCGAGGATCCCAATTAACCGTGCATGGTCGCCCGGGGCCCTGCCAAGTACCTTCGTTCGGCGACGACCCAGTGCTTCCACTCGGCGGAGCAACGAAAATTTTCCCGAATGCCGCCGGACGCGAAAGAGCGTTTAGTGTGTACCTTGAAGAAAGAGAAATAGCATTGGGAGAAGGAAAGAGAGACAGAGAAGAAGAAAGAGCTGAGCGCTACGTACCGATCTCAGCTTGGTTCCTAAGAGGTCGCTTCCGGTCTTCGCAGAAAGAAACAATGAGACGCCGTACTGTGCTCCGCTTGCGCTGTTTTGTTTAGACATGCAAGCCCGTAGAAAATAACAGCAGCCGGGCGAACAGAAGCTGAAGGTAAATATTCCTTCAGTCAATCTTATTGTCGTACGGAAATTTATCGGTCCGCAAAACTCGAGGATTCTACGAAATCTCATGATATTTGAAAATGTCTAGAGATAATCCTATATTTTGCTTCTAACTACCGTGAAACGATATTAGATTTCTTCGAGTGAATCCCACACGTTAGTCAAACTTAACCTAACTCAACCTAATTACGAACTTTGATTAATCCGTTGGTGTGTTCAATTGGGACGGTATTTTACGTTGAAAACACACAGACTACCAGATGCGTCACTTAAGAATAAAATGCGAGAACGACATGGCGGATTTTAAAGCACACGAAATACCTGAAGCCTCACACGCCAAAAGTCATATCTGTGGCCTTAGTCTGGTGGTTGGATTGCAAACATTCCTGCGAACGGCCATTTTGTCGGACGGCAAGCCTATGTCGCGCCATAAATAATTGCAAAAGGACATTATCGCGGGACAACGCGAAAGGAAAGTGTCGGACAGGGGTACGGATTTATCATGCGGCCCTTCTTGCAGATTTCCGCGCGGACCGAGGTCGCTACCATATTTTACCGGGAAGCCGGAATCTTTTGTCTTCATAATATTTATCCCGCCGCGAATGCCGAGAGTAATGGACTGCGGTTCCCCGGAGAAACGAACGAGATCGGAACTAAAACCACCCCTCTATCGGGAGCGAGCTTAAGGCGTACAGACGACGAGTCGAGTGTGGGCATCACGATAAATTCCAGCGGAACGGGAAGATCGTCCAGTCCGTACAAGCACAGATGCTCACCGGCCGGCGGGACGAATGGGAAAGAGGATGGAAGGGCAGCGGCTGCGAAGAAGGTGGAGAAATGCGGGAATGTTATTTGCCGACGATAATAAAGAGCGACGTTTATTCTGTTGTTCGAAATGTGGAAATCGATAGGGAGTCGAATTTAGACAGGAGACTATTCCGGCCAGTTTATCCTAGAATAGATACATGATCCCCGCATTCGTAAATGGATAGGTAAGTTAATTAGCTCCAATTTGCCAAAAATCTAATCAATTTACACAAAAAGGGCTTATATGATCTCACATGAAAATATCAATGAGTCTGTCAAAATAAGCGGCGAATTTAAAAGAAAGAAGGCCAATAAGATCATTTTTATGTACCCTCTCGATTTCCATTAAACCGTTTTATTTTTTATTATATGATCATTAGGAATGTCAAAAATAATCATTAGATGAAAGAAAAACTCGATCCTGAAAGTTTTCATATTTTTGTTAATTCAATCTCCAGTACTTTAGATATCTTAAAATTCACAATAATCTTCCAAAAGTGTCTCATTACAGCTTAACCATCAACAACAATTGCTCAAATAGTAGGATATTTTATACATACCATTTCTGGTAAAGAAAGTAATTCAAAGGAACAGAATGGACGGGCATGATTTAATCGACGCCAGCCAAGATTATCAGCGACATACGCTGACGTGTCTACGATTATGGCAACGATTGCCGAGGGGAAGATTAACGGTGCAAATCTCTTCTCGGAGATCACCGAGCTGTTATCTGTTAACACATGGCCAAACGCATGAAGAAGGTTGGAAAGACCTCTTTGTTAGATGGTCAGTAAATCGGTCAATAGCTTCTCTTCGTCGTACCCTCATCTATTTTCACATCCTTCGTCAGTAGTAGATAACGCCAACGAGATCGCGCCATTTTCCTGATTAGAGCTACAACGACGGTCCGTACTTCTCTGGAATGGGGTGAACATTACGAAAGGAACTTTCGGATACTAAATTGACAATCAATGAGACTCCTATCTAAATCGATTCGAAATCTTTTAGATAACGTTAATCCAGATTTTATCTTGAGAAGGATTTCTCACGTTTCTCCGATAGTTTCGCAACGGCGTTTTCCTCATCAAACCGTCCCCGTCTTTTCTCATAATCCATATCTTTGAATGAGAAACACAGTTTAACAGAAATTATTTGATGGCTAATGGTAAACTATTCCCGCTATTCTGCGCGACTACGGCATAACTTTACAAACATGTATAAAACCTTCGATGATAATCGAAAATAGAATTTCGGGAATCTACAAGTCTTCGGAAAGGTCGCTACTTAATAGAAACCAAGAAGATAGGTTCAGAGGTCTCCGAGAAATCGCAGTATCTTTAATCGTGGATTCTTCCCTTCTGGTTCCAATCGACACCTCGATGTCCGCCCCACCTACCGATGCTGCGAATCCTGCTATTTCAATTCCCTTCATCTTGCTTTTATTCTGCCCCCACTAAATCACGAATGGTTTGATATCCACCGCCGGCCGATAACTGCCCAAGATACCAGCTGGTTGCCTCTATTTTCTACCAATTCCCTGACTTTCCACTCGTCCTTCTTCCACTCTAACGGTCGCGCGCGGACGTTCCCAGTATTTAAGATTTCTCCTTTTTCAACGTTTTCCATTACCCCTACTCGCCTTAGCATAACCAATCTTCCAATCGGGATAACGCGGAACTCATTTTTTTTTTCAATGAAGGAAGAACACGAAAGGTCTACTGAAAAAAATAGGATTTATCTGCTCGGAGCAGATTTAATCCGAACAGATAAGAAGTTTACAGAAGTAATCGGAGAGGAAACGCAATAGCTTTATTTTCCCTATATACAGAAATAAGTCATTATTAGCCGGCGACATCCATCCGGGTCAAAGTGATATTGTCTAAAATGGGTGGAAAAAAATAGAAGCTCCCACCAAGGAATTTGATGGATAGTTCCTCTCCCGCAGCTGCCACCAGCTAAGTAAATTAGTCACTACATTAGTTACGCACATATACTTTCGATATTTTTGGAGAATGGGAGTATTAACGCGCTGGTATATCTGCGCAGACGTGGCGGAAGCCGTAGCTAAAATATCGCACCTTATCTATATCACAAATAGTATTCATATCTGCCTACGTAGCGTAACTACTTACAACGCTGCTACTCACTTTCTAGATAGCGCTATCTACACAGGACGAAGGAAGAAAAGACCGAGGGACGTCGGCGAAACTCATGATCGATGGTTCCCGCCGTCTATTTCTTTCCGCGCATCATATACTCTAGCCGTCGCTCTCCCTTTTTCTCTCGGCACGACGTCACCTTTTCCTTCCTTCCTTCCTCCACCGTGGGTTCCCTCCTTTTCCTCCCTGCCGACGTCGCGCAGCGTCTGGCTGACAGCGTCGCGTACGCTGGAAGTAACAGCCACGTTGTCGTTTGTCACGCGACGTCATGACGCGCCAACGCAGCGTATCAGGGAACGCGACGCGACGCAGCGCGGCGCGGCGCCGCACTCGGTTGATACGACGTACAGCGACGATAAATTCGCGGATTTCAGCACCCGCGAGATTTCATGCGTGTCCGAGCTGTCGGAAGTCTTCCCGGTGATGAGTGGGCCACGGCCACGTTCGAGAAGCATCGCTCCAAAGTGAATCTCGCCGCTGTAATCTCCCGAAAATGCTCGCGCATTCAACACGATAGCACGTGACGTGTTCGCACTTGAGCCCCCGATAGGCCACGCAACAAATTCCAAGAATCTGGCGGCCTGTTGGATTATCGGAGTAACATGTCATTTTGTAGAGGAAACACACCAAAAGCATTTTGTTACCGGATTCGAAAATCCCGTTGAAGGTGCAAAATTACAATTTGTGTGCATGGATGTGAACCAATAACATTTCTCTACCAAAATATATGACAGTCTTATGAAAATTATTAGATATTTCTTGGTAAATATCTATTTTTTAAGATGTTTGAAGATTGACTTGTAGAAATTAGGCTCCAAAACCGATATATCCGTGACACTTATAAGAAATCGTCGAAAAAAATAAAATAAAATTTTATGTGTTCTTATTATACTGAAATTACATTATTTTGTACATTTATTATGTACTCTCATATATATTATCTCTAATTTTACATACTTCTTAAAACTCCAAAAATTATACGGATTTTATTAAAAAGCCGAAAGAAATCACCTAACTTCCTCTTTCCGGCTATCTTAAACAAGAAGAACAAGAGAAAATCAGTTAATGCTGGTAGCTTAAACTGTATGTTTTTTAATGATATTTTATAGCAAGTACGTCGGTTGAAATACCAGCAAACTCAAGTATATCGATTTACAGAACCTACCTTTTTTTGCGTGGTTCTAATGACAGAGTTTGGCAAAAGGTCCAAAATGATTTAACAAGTTCAAAATTTATAAAATACTACTGTCAAATAAATTACTCACTGCTAATTCATTATTCTAATTTTCACGAGAAAATGGTTCAATAAAAATTTCAGTGCAACGGAACAACAAACGACGCTAATAATACAACTGAGCGTGCTTGCAAACTTGTCACTTCAACTATCATACGCAGTATATAAAATTCATATTTTGTTCGACAGAAGTTTCAGTATTTTACAGCCGGAAAACATGGTTACGCCAATTTATCATATCTGCGTCAATTTTAATACTTTTCCACTATATATGCATGTAAGTCGAAAAAATATGACCGCAATGCTTGTTATAATATTAAACGAATCAGAATTATTAATGTAACATGTCGGTTCTGAAACACCAAATGCGTCTTTCTTATCCGCAAGCTGAAATAACGTTACATATGACGCTCATGTAAAATAAATAGAATCGGACGGCCACGGTTTAACACTAAACTGTGCACCCAGAACGCAGTCGTCCTGTGTTATTCCTCCGTGAAAATACACGACGATAGTTACATACGCTTATAATTCCGCTGCTGCGTACACAACATGTGAAAATAATGTAATAATTATGTATAGTAATGATTATAATTCCAATTACACACCTCGCCTTTATGACCGGAGGATTAGTAGTTTATTCTCACACCGAGAGTCCCGTAGTTCCGCTCATTTTCAATTCCGAAGGTGCATTACGTCCGACCTAAAAAGCAAGCCCTCCGCCGACTCGCAGGAAAGTACATCGGCGCCGTTTCATTAGATATCATTATAATTGCACGAGGGAGTAATTATTGTTGTCCGCCGCGCGGCGCAGAACGGGTTGGGGCGAGTGAAAAAAGGCCGTAATAAAAATTAATGTCCCAACGGTGTGCAGTCGGAACGGAGAGGCGAAGGAGGCAAAACGGGGTTAGAGGGAGTGCCTGGAATGCCATTTTCGTGGAGCACACTCGATTCGGTCCCCTCGACTGCATAACGAGAAAAATTTCGACGTGCAGTCGCAATACAATATGCATACAGTGGCTCGGAAGTTTACATGTAAGCAGATGGTTTAGCGGGTGGATTCATTCGATGACACAATCTGTTCGAGCGTGCGAAACTTATCCCAGAACTTTCTTCTCATATCTCGAATTTGGATTAACCTCAACATGGATGTATAATTTTCGCATTTAAAATTGGACAGAATAATCCCGCATCTGTAGCACAAAAATCCGATAAAATTACACAACAACAATGACATTTAGTAACTTACAACATTAGCGCGTCCAAAATTGCCAACCTAATAAAACAGGCGGGAAATTTTTAATTTTTTAAGGTAACGCATAACCCCAGTGTACATTGTAGGACTAAATTAGTAGGATAGTTCTCAAACTAAGTTCCCCATTTGCAAAAAATTAAAACAAATGTATACGCACACATATTAAAACACCTCTGCAAAGTTGCAAAGTGCAAAAACCTTTAACGATATTGCTTTTTCCCGTATTATTATTATAATTCTCTCGGCCCGTACACATGCTTTCGGGTCACAATGTATATCCGAACAAGTATATAGATGCCCGTTATTAAAAGCGTATTCATTGTGGAGTGCTATTAGTAGTTAGAAAGCGCCTCGTATTTTTGTCGGCCGTTCCGCGGGCGCTCGTAATTTACGATCCTCTGCTCTCACTTAACTCGCCCCTCGCGCGCGAGAAACGCACCACCATCGTGGTTTTGCACATGATAATATGTGGGCTACGCCACTAATCTAAGAAACAACCATTTCTTCTTCAGGCAATCTGTTGCTGGATCTGTTTAGGAAAAAATAACTTGTCCATAAAGTAATCTCTTGTTAAAACAACGCTGCAATACATCGAAACAACTACCGAATAAGCGATTATTAAATATTAACAAAGTCCGCGTGTTTACATGAAGTATATTTCGGCCCAATATAACACGATATAACATTAGAGATAGCAAATTTAATAGACTATCACGACTAATCGCCTGAATCATAACTACCGCCAAATTCAAACATGCATTTCATGCATGTACGGTTGGCCGGCATGAACCAAGTCTATAAATGCAATTTTATTACGCGATTATTAATCCCCATTATACAGGCATGACGTGAACTAGGATAACACGTAAACGTCAATAATCGGGTAATGCCGGTAGAATCGAGCGTTGCGATACAACGAAATGCGTTTTATTAATCGGAAATAAAAACGATTCGTGCCTACACGAAAGTTATGTCGCGCTGTTGAAATCGTGTAAATTTCGCAACGTAGAGAGAAGAGGATGAGAAGTTGTGTTCGAGACGTAGTTTTGGAATACACTGTTAATGGGCGTCCAGTTGTAAAATAAACAGCGAAGGAAAGCTATGAGCGGGGAAAACTTTGTTCACAGCGTTTCGCGAGCGAGCGCGGATAACAAGCCGGGCTCTTTCCGACTTCGTTTGAGCGCGTTGCTCATTAAGCGGAAGCGATTACCAGCTCGCGATTGCTGATTCCACGCGAGAGCGCGAATGGCCCTCAACCAAAGCCCCGGTCGGGGGACCGGCCACTTACAATAATTGCCCGTGCAACTGATTGGTGCGAGCCATCCGTCAATTAGCGCCGTGTAATTTTGACCGCGCGTTGAGTTTAATCAACTTCGTGCATTAGCCGGTCGACCGGCTTTCGAAATGCATGCCGCACCACGGCAAAATTTCCACACCCACCCATTCCCCTCTTTATTATAACACGCGCTGATTACGCGCTGATCCCATTTTTCATTTCCCTGCGAATTTCATGTCACGTATCGAGATAACTCGATAATAGCGGAATGGCATTTTTTGATGGGGACAAGAGCTACAAAAAAAAAGAAAAGCATCGTGAAAGAAAATGCAGAAAATGGGGAAAATAAGAATGTGAGGTACAGTGGAAAATAGGAAGGCTGAAATATACCTCTGTTCTGAATTATTCTCTGTTTAAAATTGAGCGATATTGCCAAATGAAGGATGTGGAAGTAAAACCCCCCATGCAATATTTTATTGATCACGTGTTGATGAAGTGTTCATAAATTAATGGTTTGTACTTCAACTAACTGTTGCGATTATGTGTTTAATATCTCGATGGTAAGCCCAAGTCACATCGGGGTCTTATAACACTTAGCCGACGATAAAGGCTAGACTGGAAACGGTAGGATTACGTAGTGAAACTTGCTGCGTTTTAAGCCGTCAACGGGGCGTGCCGTTTATCGACTTCAACTCATACCTCCCGGAATGAGCACGATAAAACGAGAGCCGAGCCACATATCACATTTTCTTCATCCGACGACTGAGATTGATGCCACGCTTAATGGAATCTTGCGAATTATTAATAGTATGTTATAAGGGCGATGAAATTGCGAAGGATGGCCATTAAAAATTTTACAACTTCGGAATTTTTCGCCAGAGACTTTAACACACGCGTGCGAGCGAGCGCGCACGCTCCCTCAACGGCATTGTGTATGCGAAGGGTGGATTCGAAAGTTTTCCATTAATAAAAAATTCGTGCTTCCGGAACTTCAAAAGCTTTTTAATTCTCTCGAGTGTCCCGTCTAGACCCGCCCCCGCCATCCGCTGGAGCGGACGGCTAAAGTGCCCGGTATTTCGTGAACGAAAAAGAAAAGTGCACGGAATGTACAATGTAAGGACGATCCGGCGAAAGTTGCGGCGAGAACGTGGCAATGTCGACTTTGCGATAGTGGCTGAAAACGCCCAGCGTTATAACCAGCGGGTCCCAAAACGTTACGGACTGACTTTTAAAATTCATACCGAGCCAACGAGTAATTGTTTTTGCGAAAATACAACGCCTCGAAAATTGTTGGAGTAACTTCACTTCGTGGAACTTGTCATCGCCACACTTTTCAATTACTACCGTATTTCTGTCGCGATTTGCGGACAATGTTAAAGAAAACGTTATCGAAGGAGTCGGTGTACATAAAGGAAAGACGTCTGTCGACTTTTACAACCAATCTAATTTAACCCAGCCTGAACATGCCTCCGGAATTCGAGAATTAATGCGAATACACCATACGGAGAAGCAATCAGTCAGGATAACCAGGTAGGCGATAACTTTAAACAAGATATATCGGTAGCGAAGAAGCAGGCTGGCACGAGGTATAGCAGAAACGAAGGGGGGAAAAATGGGGTGGTGAAAAAGTGCAGAAAAAGTTCGCGCCGTTCCATTTCCTCTCCATTTGTATTTATGGTCTCATTATTTGCAACTCAGACTTTCAAGCTATGCCGTGTCGAAAATTGGCAGGAAGAGTGATTATGAGATACGTACACGTTCGTGATCATCCGACATTTCGCTCGACTACGTTGTCAATGAAGTCTCATTCAATTTCTTGAGTTTTCGGATCTTTGATAAAACTGTTAAAAATGATATAGATATTTTGTATAATACAGAACTCGATAGTTTAAACGTTACTAACAATTGGTACAAATTAAGTTAGTGCTCTGATGTTAGATTTCTTTGCAAACTGACTTCTCGTAAAAAAAAAACAAACCCCAAAACGTACTGAACCGAATGATCTTATCAAGAGCGGTACGTGAACTTTTAAATGCGCCGAACATTGCAGTTCATTCGATTACGTTGCGCCAGCATTAAATGTTAATGCTAATTCTAGGCCACTCACGCGGTGGAATTTAATCGCATAACTTTGATCGATACAGCCACGTGCAACGTGCTGTTTTGCGGAACAATTTCCCAACTAAGCGATTACAGAGAAGTTGGGAGCCCCGGCGATTCAATTATACAGATCGTTTATATGTAGAAATAGCTTCGCTACTCGTCGCGGTGCAGCCTTCAAAGTGACGCTGATCAGGCTTCAAAGTGACGTTGATCAAAGGCCAGGATCAATTTGTTATACGAAGCGACTACTTGCGACTTACTTCGCGAATCCTGGCCTAGGTTATCCTTTGGCAGAAGTCTTAGATACACATACTTCGATCGCGTTGTAAAGGCCCCCTCTTCTTAAGATTAAGGTATCAGTATACCCGAAGCGAATTAATGATGTAAGTGTGTTGTAACGCAATATGTAGAACGACCTAAAAGCAGGAAACCAAACTCAGAGAACTCCGGTTGTTTAAACATTCTTCTAGGTTTTCTGAATTAAGAGATTATAATATTCAAATATTAAGTATCATGCCAGTCATTTGAGGTAAATCGATTTGTTGTGCTCCGTTAAATATAATATGTTTAATAATGTAAATTATCGCCAACTATTTTATTAGCTTAATAAAATTTGAATCAAGCGCGTTATAACGCAGAGCCGATGATGCAATTTCTAATGGAATTTCACTCGAAAAATCTTCTCGAACTAAATTATTTATCACGTATAATATTAATATTATATGTTGCGCGCGCCCGAAGAGAACTCCACGTTTCCGAGTTCCGAAATTGCAGTTTGAAAATCGCGGTGATGAATCTCCCTAGTTTCTGGAAACCAGCTGGATTCCAGCACTTTCCAGCCAAGCTTATGCGATTATTATGCGCTGCCTGCGCCTCCTTCTTCTCGGCCGGTAGGATAGCGGTGGCTGGGGAAGAGGAAACCCCTCACGCGCGCGGCGATCAGCATTGCCTCAAATTGAATCCTTCGCTTTCGGAGGCAAACGATTCGCAGGAGAGATGGTGCAATATCTACAGACTGCATACCTACATCTTGCGCATGGCGGAAAAATTTAGTGCACCTCATTGAATGAAAAATTCCAGATCTGAAGGATTTAAGGATGCGAGAATGTAAACGATAAAATTTGGGAGCTATTCGAATCGGGAAATATCTGGCATGAAAATTTATAGAAATTAGAAGTGTGAAAATTAATCAAGAACTAATCGAGAGAATATTAAAAATTAAAACAGAGATATTAAATTTGATAAAATTAAACACTATAATCACATAAGAGGAAAACGAAATTTTTAAGAAAAAATGGGAAGAAAAATTCTGTTTCATAACATATTCAACTGCAGTTAATGAAATTGTGTAATGCATCATAAATGTCAAAATGTATATAACAAATTTCCAGAATGGTTTACTTACATCATATTTCAATGACGCAATATTTAAAAAAGACTCCTTAAAAGGACAGCGCCTCGTTTACTACGTTTAATGAAGTTCAAGAAGGTACTGGACATGAATGGATTAAGATGGAAAACAATCGCCTTCTCGATTCTAATTATGCCTAATGAGATTCGAAAGTGCATTACAGGTCTCGAAATGTAAAATTTGCAGGGGATTTCCTCACGTCCGACTTATCGGGCGCTAATAGGTTAAGAAGACAACTTTGGCTAGGTGCACGGTGACGGCGCGGATATGCCCTGTCGGGTCAATTGGATTGCACCAACTTTGTTTGGTCTGAAGTAATCCAGAAAAAAAAGAAAGACAGGAAGAGCAAGCAAGCGAGCGAGAGAGAGAGAGAGAGAGAGAGAGAAGTGATGAGAGGGAGAGAGGACCGAAAGTCGGCTCGCGAAAACGTCGAATTAACGACATTATACTCTCTAACCCCAGTAATGGCTGTAAGAAGGTTAACTCGTCTTTTTCCTCCTCGTACAAGCTCCTCGTCTACTCCTTGTCCCCTTCTCTCAGAAAATCGTAGGAGCTCCTCCTCGTGACGCCTCTCCCTCTTCTCGCCGCGTCTTCCATTTCTTCCTTCTTCCCGTTGGTCCTCTAACGAGAGAACTTTAAGAGCTTCAAGGGCCCGTCTCTCCTACCACGCATTCTCTGCCTTCGACACTTCCATTTCCTACGACGAAGGACCTCGTCGTCCGTTGATCCTGAGATCCTTATCAGTCCGCCCCAAGTAATTAACTTTCTGGGATATAAAGATCGTGAAACGGGGCGAGATTTGTGGTACGTCGCTATCTCACCTGTTGTAGCTACGGTCCGCTACGTTGACACAGCCACTTTAGCGCAGTCGAATGACACGAAGATTCCGCACGTTTTTCTTACTAATTTGTTGCTCCATTCTTCCAACCGTTCCATTCGGAAGAGAGAGAGAGAGAGAGAGAATTTTTGTCAGTTCCTGCCATATCAATAATTTTGTGTCTGAAAACTCTTTCCATATGGCATAAATCACGCACAAATGGCCAAGAGAAGAAACTGAATCCACTTCTTAGTTATTATTTTATTGCCTCACGTTATTCTCCCCCTACTTCATAGAGTTAACGTATGGACTTTTTTTAATTATACCGAACAATATTTTTTCGAATATACGCGCAATGGATATATCGGAAGAGTGGAAAACGCGTTGGCAAGGCTGTTTAATATTTTACGGCGGTCATAATTTCCGCGGATCGATATTGCTCAGCGTTTTACGGCTGATACATTTCCATCCCTAAATTTTCGCGCTTATTCTGGAAAGTTGACGCAAATCGTGCATAAAGTGCCGGCCGGTATAAAATACGTTTACGATCGCAGATATACGAGGAGGTACTAAAACATGGTGATAGCCGTAAACGAAATTTGCCATCGCCGCAAACGTTAATATGTCATTTTATTCTGTAGTTACCGTGCGCCGCTAATCCAATTAAATCTATGCAAAAATATCGAATCCATGTCGACCCAAACATTTTTCGCGCTCATGCGTTCGAAAGTTCACACAGGTCCATTCCTGAACCGTCTTTCACCTCTTGTGTGTCAAAGAGCAGACCACTTCAACGCAACAGCAGAACGTAAATCGTCGCGGCTTATCAGATGGTGTTAACAGTTTCCTTTAGAATTGTTATATTTACGCTGTATTACTGAACAGGATAATGTACGTATATCCGGTACGGACTCTACATGCTAATTCGCGGCGCT
Organism: Dinoponera quadriceps; assembly: GCF_001313825.1. Taxonomy (NCBI): domain Eukaryota; kingdom Metazoa; phylum Arthropoda; class Insecta; order Hymenoptera; family Formicidae; genus Dinoponera; species Dinoponera quadriceps. Next base: position 2,175,742 of record NW_014555639.1, read on the forward strand.
AAACAACACAAGAAGATTACTGGCAGTACCTGGTGGATTAGTGTTTTTCAGAGACACATTGGGATTATGAGTTATGCACAGAGAGAAAATGGTAGAATGGAGGGATCTGATGCTAAGCAATTCCCGCACAAGTTGGTTACTCCATGGCTAATGCACATTTGTAAAGCGTGGGTCTGGTAATATTCAGATGGTTGGCAATATTAATTGAATTAGCGAAAGTGGAAACGTTATGGTGCTATCTCTCTCTTCTTCTCTTTGTGCGACCGACATATGGAGCGAACGACACGTGCGTAGAACCATAGCTGGATGAAAATGAGGTAGGATCTGTGCAGCTGCATTCAAAGAAATACGCGATAAGAAAAGCGGCATTAGCTTCACATAAAACATTGAAATTTCTTTCATACTTTTGTAAAGCTACACAAACGACACATTCGAGATTATGCAACGATTATGCGTCAGTGCACGGAACTGCATAAAGGCCAGACGTGCGCAAAAAATGGCATTAAAATTTTATGAGTGCATGATGAATCGTATAAAGTGCACAATCCAGTAGATGTAGAAGCAGAATCTAAATAAAGGAAAGCTCAGAAAGAGACGGACTCGCGTACATCGCTTTGCGCAAGGTCAATAGTAAAACACAAAGGTCGGGCTTTCATCTTCGCGTAAGAACGAAAAAGAGTCTACTACGCGCGCAGGCTATATCTTCCTTTAGCTCCTCTTAAGTCTTGTAAGAATCCGCGAACATGGATCGTCCGACGCAGTCTTGAAGCAGTTCGAACTTCTCTCGGTCGGCTCGTCCAAACTATCGAAAAACTTGTCCACGTGCTCCGGAGAGAGTCCTTTGGTCAATTAGTCAAGGCTCGCCGGCTGATTTGTCGTCGCTAATTAGCACATTCAACGAGCAGCTTCGATGGAATTCGCCTCCGGGGAATTCCGGGAATAGATACTTGCCGCATTGTGAGGACTACGAAATGTACAGTCGCGCGTCCTCAATAATCCGGCCGCTATTATACTATTCTCGATTATTGACGCTTTGCTAAATTTGCTAAACTTGGTTTTTCTCAGTGAAAAAGAAAAGGACAGGTGGGCAGTCGGGAAAAAGTGGTGAGGTGAAAGCAGGCGAAGGGAACCACTTTTCGATCAGACTTGTATGAGATATAGCACTCCAACGGCTTCCTTCAAGCAAATCAAATGTACCGTCAGACCGCACATTTTTTTATAGCTGAATCACGCCGCCTGGTTGAACAAATATCCGTAAGGATGAGACTACTTCGTAAAAATTACGATCCGAAGGGTGATTTTTATTTTAGCGATATCGAATGTTTGCCATCGGGAAAACATTATTGAATATATGCGACAAGTAATTTTTACCTGTTTCGTACACATAAATGAAGAGACGTTAAATGTCGATTGTGGATGTCAAATATTTATATCTATATTATTATAAAATATAGATTATTTACAACATCGGACAATACCGTCGGTATGTATAACCAAAGCACCGTAGAAGAATGGTCTACGGTAGCAGAAAATATTTTGTAATTAGTGTTAAAATCGGTCTTTGTTCAAATTTGTATATTCAATTTTTAACATACCCATGTGTTAACTTAACATATTGTATTAATGTTATCTCAATATTTTGTGTTGTGTCGATATTCATGTTAAATTAATACATCTTATACTTCAGCGTCAACAGTGTAACGTATTAATTTTGTATTAATTTACAATCTAATATTCGTAATAATATTCGTGTTATTTTTCAATATATTCACTTGTATTAAATTGACACAAATATTTGAATGGACCGTTTGGGATACGTGAAATGTGTATTAAATTTAACGCGAAATTTTTTACAACTCGAACTATTGGCTAACATAATCGCAAATTTTCCATATATTTTTCAACGGACATCTGGTACTTTCTTCTAGTACGTAGTTTAATGAAAATATAGCAGGTGCGAGTATAGTAGGGCGCAGTTTGTATGCGCGACACACAATATCCGTTTAATCCCGATCGTCCTTAAACGTCATTTAACGAACCGGCTAACGGGTGTGCCCGTGTAAACAGCAATCGGGCGCGATCTCGACGTGTCCCGCTAAATGGAAATGCAATGCTTCATAGGAAACGGCAACGAAATATTGTAAATCCACCGCCGCGCGCAATTTGTCGACCCCCCGATCGCTCGTGTTCCCCATCCCTCGCGGCAAATAACGGGGGCGTTCACTTAACCGTGCCCGGGCACAGACACGGGCACAAATTTTTCGTTGCCGATTTAACTCCGCGTGCATGACGGACCGTGAATTTTTTCCGCCCCTTCAGTCCCTCTCCCTCTCTTTTGACCATTTGAAGCATTTGAAAACATGCTTTTACGAACCATTTGCAAAAGCGACCGCAACGTTCCTACGGATGCCAAAGATACTTCCATCGTGGTCTCCTACTTTGGAATTCTCATACGTATCGATACGTTTGACACAATGCTTCGATTCTACATATTTATTGTAGATATCAAAAACTATGCTTTTTACAATGATACGGAAGTAATCGACACCCACTATTTAACATCTCCTCCCCGTTCACATGAGTATGTACGAGAAATAAATATATATTACTTGTCGTCGTATATATTCAATAATACTTTCCCGATGGGGCAAGCACATTCGATATCGCTAAAATAAAAGTCACCCCTCGGACCGCCATTATTACGAAATAGTCCGAGAGGATCTTATTCGATGACACAGCAGATAGACGGTCATATTGATCGTTTTTCCATTCGTCTTTTTCGCGTAAGAGGAAACTAATGGAAACCGACTCCAGAGATTACGATTCTGGAAGGGAGGGAAAGCAAGAGAAATAATGAAATTGAAGAGTGAGCAGCACTGGGCTTTTTCGGCCTCCGGAAGGATCGGCGGAAAGCGCGGTGGAAGGATAACGCCTGATAAATAGATAAATAAGGAAAGCCTATTCAAAATCGACGCACTGGCGTTTGTCCAATCAACGTGCATTAACGTCCGCAAGATCGAAAGGACTCATTTCTCACTGAACCCTTCCTCAACCATTCTCTCACATCGATCCTCCCTCACGTATATCCAGAAAGTGCGATATCACTTCGATAGCATGAAAAAATATGTCTAACTAATAAATTTCCATGAAAATAATATGTGTAAAAAATAAAATACCTAATATATAATTATAGAGAAACTTATTTTCCACATTTGAAATGTGTAAAAACTATCAAACAAAAATAATTTGAACGCATGTGAGACCGAATTACATCGAAAGGTCCAGAGAAGCGGGGAAGCGCATGAAATGTCATCCCGCGGGAGTTTCTGATACAACAAATGCTGTGATCAGCATATTGAGATTAGAAAGGGTCCCGTGCCACAAATGAGTCGCACAGAGAGATGGCTCTCACCTATGTGCTCACCAAAGCACCACTCGAAACATCTTTCGTTAATATAATTAACAAAATCGCTAATCGCAATTTAATAATAAGCGATTCAAACGATAACGAGAACAAAAAGACGATTCGAGGCTACTGCATTCTTTTCAATTTCTTCATAAAAATTCTTGAAAAATGAAAGGTCGGAGATTGATGCTGCTTGAAAAATATCATGAAAAATATCGTAACAGTGGTTATCGGGCGTTGCTCTCATCGACGGCGTTTAATTAGAGCAGCAGTCGGCCCAGTCTAGCCGGCCAGCGCAGTCTGACCGACAAATTCCAGCTAATTTTCACAGTCGGGATCCTTTAATTAGAATCCCACCCCCGAGATTTCCGAGGTGCCTGCCTTCCCCCTTTGACTCCGACGCCTTGCCGACGTTGCATAACCTAACCTTACCTCCCTACCCTTGATCATTACGGGAACTGTAATCGCTGATTCGTCAGCGATATATGGAATCGGTGTTTCACGGTTATCGCATGGCGTTTGCGTTCGACCAATGTGCTGAAAAATTATTTTCAAATAAAGTATAGAAAAATTATCACCCATTTTTCTTCTTGTGAAGTTAAAAAAACAACTTTTTACGAATAGCTCGCTTGTACAAAGTGATGTCTAATTAACCGGAGGAATTCCCGGGATCGGTGGATTAAGCTCTTTAATTAATTCGTTAAGTTGCCGTAATTAATTTTCGCCGTTCACTTCTATTATTTCACCGTGGCGACGAAGTCGAACTTCCGCCTGTTTTGTAATTCGTTTACGTAAGCTTACAGTCCTAATGCGCGTTGTAGAAGGCAGCAGTGAATGAAAAGCCAGTGCTGCATTATAAATGGGGATGAATTATGTCGCCCTCGCAGAGGAGGGAAAGAGTCGGGCAGGGGGTTGAATTATTACCGAGCATGGCGGGGCTACCGGATTTAAATTGCTGCTTCATTCCTTTTACTAATTTTTCACTTTACATTGTTATCCCCGCGAACTTTTTCCCTTCTCTAACCTCTCGATGTGCCGGTATCACGCAACGCGGAACGGATTGATCGATCGACCATACGTGTTTTTCGAACGTTCGTTCTGTAAGACAACGCTGGATTTAATCGGAGGAAAGATTTAACATATCTAATGAGTTCGTACTTTCGAATTATTATTAATGAAAGGTCTAATAGTACCTTGGATTGCATTACTTGCTACATACATCTTTGCATCGAGTCTTCGTGATGGCACAATACTGACAATCGAAGGTCGCTAACTGCTATCGTAGTTATTGAAGAATAAAACGAAACGATATCGAATTGAAACTGTTAAGATCATCCGCAGCAGGTGCTTCTGATCGCCGATAGGAGAAAATGAAGGAAAGAAAGAGAATTCAATTAAAGTGTCTTAATAGATGTGCTATTACGATCTTATCGAAATTATTGCTCCTGGAAAAATTACTATCCTATATTTGTTAAAATCCTATGGATATAATATATCCGTTAATTCGCCGAATCGAGTATAGGAAATAAGTATAAGAGAAACGATGGATTAAAATAATGATTGGATATAGAATGTGAAAATAATGAATATTTTCATAAATTCAAATTCTTATCTCATACGGCTTTTCATGTTTAAACGTCCTATTTCTACTGACAGCTGCGACTCGTGGTGCATTAAAGATTTTCGTTATACAATTTGAACCTTTTATCTCTCGAAGTAACTTGAGCGCACGATGAGAACTGAGTTTACGCGAAAATAAAATCGTGGCCGTTCGTTTCCTACAATGATCTCTCGATCCCAAAGGTACGGTAACCGATCGTAAGTTGTTATCGGAATATACCTTCGCCGATGGGACTTAACGCGGATATGTGTTGCGCGCGTTGCTTCACGTCGCTCGCCTGTCTCGAGGATATGTTCGGGGGCTCTTGCATCCCCCACCCGTACGACGCATGCCGGCTCGGCTATCTCTTCCTGGACGTGCGAGGATATAACACAACCGTCGATGTAGATTAGTTGGCGCAACTACTCGCCAGACTTGCAGTATCCTGCGGCCGGTACTCGTTCATCACCAGCAGCCAAGTATAACGACCGTGCAAAATAATATTTCACTCGAGCGCGACGCTCACAGCAAATGGATAACAAATAATATTGTTTCACTGCCGCTTTTCTGTATCACCGGTAATCCTCACGAGTGCTTGCAAACCTACAATCCTACAAGTTGCTGAAACGCATAAACATTTGCATCATAATTGCGCATTCAAATTCATCATTGTGATTGTCTTTGTATGAATACCGTAGATAGCGCGGGAATAAAAAAATAACAAATTGTTTTCCACAAATTCTACAAGGTGAGGCGTGATGATAAAAAAGTATATTATCAAATAATTTCGAAAAAATATTGATTAACGACATTAAGTTACTTGAGAAACAATTTAATATCTTGTAAAACACGCAAGATCTATAGAGATACCTTTCTCTTCCACCGTAAAAAAACTTGGTTAACGAAGGAAGAAATCAATCACGTGACACGTGATCGAGATGATTTTAGTGGCGCGGCAGTTGGTGGCGAATTAGTCGACGTTGCTCTCGTTAAATCGATTCGTATCTCACGGCTATATCCATCCTCCTGCTCTTGGTTAAACGTAGGGGGTTAGTTAGAGATAGGTTAGGAAGAAGGAGAGCGCGGGAGACCAGTACCTGTGTAGTCTCCCTCCTGAGTCATTACCGAGAGCGCGTTCGGATCCCGTAATAAAGTTTACTTCGGGTGGAATCGAACGGACGATTTATTTTTCGCCGACGCCTGCCCTTTGGCCAATGCATCTCTCCTGATCTGGGGGAAAATGGCACTGTAAAGTCACCGGAACAGCGTGATTGGTCCATTCAGCGCCCGCAAAAGGACGCTGCGGTAGGGGATATGCAACGAAAACCGATACGCGCGATTCCGAAAGAACGGAAGCGCGCGGTTTTAACCTCACTCGGGTCGACTATTTCTCTAACGTAAAAAAAAAGAGCGAGTAAACAGAGTAATTATACCGTGCGAAGTACCCCTCTTGAATGTCCTTCGGTCACGCGTTCTACAATTAGTTTAATATTGATTTTAATTAACTCTCTTCAACTTACAAACAAGATTTTAATACACAGCTATTGTCGAAGCTCAATCTCCGCTATGATCTTAAATTAATTCAACTTCTGCAGTCAAGCTTTTATTCGGTAAAATGTTTTACGCCCCGGAGGCATTATAATGCGAGATATTACGCATATTATTATTCTCGCTGAATTATAAATGTGAAACGCTATTATAGATATTCGGTTGAATAACGCCGCTGCGAATTTATGGTGACCGCAGCGCCCTCTCATTTTACCATATCCGTAGCAGCGTTACATATGCATGGATTTGTTGACTCATTGATTCACCAACCATTCGATTTTAATTCAATCCTAGCGCCGCTATTTGTCTTGCTTTTTGGCAATCGGCCGCGTGTACAAATCTGATCGACTTTTGTATAAAAAAAGAAACGAAATCATGCAGGAAGGAAAGAAAAAGCCGGAAAAACTAGGGGTGACGCTCGAATATTCAATTCCGATGTTGTTCGCTCGTGGTTTACCAGCTTTTTCACGCGGTGCCTCGAAACAATTCCTCGCGTTTTTCTGTTAATAAATCATTCTCGTGCACGTCAAATCCAAACTTTCCTTGGCAAAATTTGATGAAACACCTGAACTTGTCGTTTATAATTTTAATATTTCTACATGTATAGAAAAAAAATTAATTTTCTTTACAATATACCATATATCATGGAAATCGTTGTAACGATTAATAACAAAAATGTTTTACGCGATAATGAAATCTGTGGTGAAAATGACAATATCGACATACAGTGTTCGATTTTACCAGTTGGCCACGAAACAATTCTCAAAGTTATAATGAGGATCTAGGAAGGTAGAAAATTAAATTATGGAACTTTTATTAGATTTGTCGCCGTTCCCCAATATTTCAAATAAAAACACATATTGTTTTAGATGTGAGCTATGATAGTTTTCGAGCTCAAAGAATCAGAGTCTAAAGTTTAACCGTAGTTAAAAGAATTCCGATACTTCGAATACAACCCGTATTGCCACAACTATTTCAAGTCTCGATTAATTTCCCGATCGAGATTAATAGCGGAAACGGCGAGGACTTCGGGGTAGAATTTACCTCGGAAAACTCTCAGTCGAAGCAAAGAAAGACTTATTGGCTCGAGAGGCGTAAAGGAAGAACAAAAACGCGGCCCACAAAGGGTTACGCAGTCGAGCTAAAGAAGGAAAACCGGGGGGATGGATGGTGTAAAGGAAACGGACTGGATAAAGTGGCTGGAAGGGTACGGAGGGATTTAAGGAACGGGGTCGGAAAACGGGTGAAGTCGCCGTTAAAATGCCGGTAACGCTCGAGATGCGGGTATTAATTAGCGTGCGCAGTTTACAGGCGTTGAAGAAGGAAAGAGAGAGAGAGAGAGAGATGGCGGAAGAAAGCTGTTTGCGGAGGATAATAAACCGTTAGTGAAAGGATAATGTGGATGTCAGTAAGATGTGACAGGGACTGCCGTAACTTCGGTGGAAGATGAGAAGCTAACCGGAAGAGAAGTGGAAGTTAAAAGAGAATCCCGGAGATACGTAAATTTAGATGCTGAGTCCACATACACTTTAGCTACATCTTTCGATATGTGTGAGAATTTTAAATATATCCTATAGATAAAACGAAAAGCGGACAGGAAAAGAAATTACGTTCAATCAGCCCTTTCAATTTACACAAGTAACCATTGCTTGGTATCGACAGCTGTATCATGTTACATTTAAGTATCCCCGAGCGATCGTATTATTAAGCGTTGTTAAATTGATCAATAAATTACAAATTGATCAATAAATTACAAATTTATTCGACATAATTTTTTACGAATAATCCGTTTATGAAAACGGAGACGTGATTAATCACAGGGTAAATCACGCTGAAACAAAATCGGGCGTAATGCACATAATTCATATAAATGTCAGTGAACATATATTACATAAAGAAAAAAAGTTCGGACAGACTTATAATTAATATCAACCAAATAAAAAATTGCGCGGCATCGCATCGTTTAAGATATCCTTCTTTATTCTATTCGCTTATCGGAAGAAAGAGCATTTTATAAAAGAAAGAACGCGGTTCTAAATATAATCACAAGTTGTACCTTTCGTTGAGTCTAAACTTCCCAGTTGTGGTAGGCCTGGTAACGTTTACATTATAAGGTGCAGTTGGTATAAGTGCCAGGTGCCCTCATCGGCTATTCCGCACATCCTACTGCCCCACATAATGTTTGACATCATCACTTTAACTACTTCGACTTCGCGTCGCTATACACAACTGCGCCGCATTAAGCACCGTTACTTAGGCGCCCCTTTCGAATAATTCAATGCCTGTGTTGTGGAAGTATGTTTGCCGTGTTCGTTCTTTATTGAGCGGCGGTAGATATAACATTGACCGGTTCATATCGTGCTTTAACCCTAAAAAGCACAATCGCATGTGTGTATGTGCGCGCGCAAATTGACAGCGTAGTACTACTTTTTCACGTGCGGGAAAAACCATCCAATGTCCTTTTATTTATAGCTCCATCAGTCAATTTGGAATCGATTTTTCTTCAATAAAAATATATAGACACTCTATTCGAAATTGCGATGAAGCTGACCTAAACTTCCCAAAAAAATACTACTCCCCCGATAATGAATGGAATGTCGATACTTTTTTTTCTGCGTCTCGTGTATTCTAGCTAGTATCATACCGTTGTTCTAGTACACTATCGCATGACAAAAAAGCAAATACCAGGGCATCTGCGAGCACTCACGTTGCTGCTGCTTTCGCTTTGAATCCGTAAAGGGACACATTCCATCTGAACGAAAGCAAAACGCAACGCGCATCGAGTACGGAAAACAAAAACGCGCATACCGTATTTCACGGACGATTTGGAAGTACAACTGCGATAAAGGGCTGAGCGAAATACGAGAGAGAGAGAGAGAGAGAGAATAGGATAGAAGGAGAGACTAAACAGTCACCCTCTGCGGGGGTGCGTTTAAGGTCTTTTATTTCAAGCGCGACGTCCGCGGTTGGGAAACAAAAGGCGTGGGATGGCGGATCAAAGAGTCGAGAGAAGACTCCACTCGACGTGCCGAGGATCTCTTTATCTTTCTCTATTTTTCTCTCTATTTCTTTCCCTCTACTGAGAAAGATGCGTCCATCTCGGTCGCTTTCCAGTCGTCTCTTTGTCTCTGTCACTTGCTGAAAATTCCTTTTCGGCACTGTTCTTCGTTCGGAACTTTTTTCCAGCTTTCGACGTTTTTCGTGTAAACGCCTTTTTCGAAGGGAAAAAGAAAGAATGGAAGAAGAGCAGAGGAGAGAGATAAATTGGGTTAATTGCGTCATATCGACGCGTCATACCGACGCATATAAATAGAAAAAGACAATTATACATAAGACAATATAAGTAGGGCAAGGAACTAACTACATGTTAAATTAAATTCGCGTTCTCATATGGATTGTCTTTCTGCCCGTGGATTTGTGTCAATGTTTTATGCAGAAATCGGTGTACTTGATAACAGTGTCAACAACATGAGCTATCGGGGTAGGAAGGTCCCACTCTTACTGCAAGCGCCGTCATTTAGCTCACATGCACAAGGCCTCGAAAGCGGAACAGGTATGAATTCTTCATAGTGACCCACCTGTCGTCCTTCTTTCGTTTCTTGAAGCATGGTAGCGCCACTTACGGCCCGCTGAATGATGCATCGGTCAATCAATCGGACACACCGCTTGTGTGCATCCCCTGTGTGCAGCCTCGTTGGTTCTTCCTCTCGCAATTGTGCACGAACGAAAACTCCCGATAGAGCCGTCACGCAGCGCGCGGTAACGGGGTTATCGATTTCGAAGCGTCGCGACCTCTTATTTTAACACCGGGAAACTTAAGATCAACCGATGCCAACAATGACCGCAAAATTGGCAATTGGCAAATTGTGCTTTAGAATTTCATTAATTTCACGAAATTACGGGCGAGGTGTTTGCATCGATCTGTCATAAAATGCATTTAATTATTGGATTTTCTCTCGTAGCGGCTCACATTTTGCTCGCATACCTGCAACGTCCGTCATTGGTTTCGTGTTAATTAAATCAACCGTGATTAATTAATTCATTACGTAAAGGCCGACTCTGCCAACAGCGCGCGGACGAGATATATAATAAATATTATTATCCGTTGAATATGTCCGGAACGGTAGTTGAAGGTTTTACACTTAATCTTTTATCTTCTATAAAAGATAAGAATGTAAAAAAATCAAAATATTTAACTGTTTACCCGTAAGAATTCAAGCACGCAATTAATATCAAAGAATGGCAGGAAGGCAAGGATTGAAAGCCTAAAAAATTTCAGGAGTAAATAACCAAATATTTTGAAACTAAGGCCAAGTTTGGAGAGACCTGAAATTCGAGAAAAGCATCTTCACTACACGACTGTTGTGACATTTCTACCCTTTCAAAACGTTATATATGACATATAAGATAATGTTAGAAAAGCTTCGTTTGTTAAGACAGTAGGTTCGCGCTAGCTGCATGAGCTTTGAGCATGAGGGATTTGTTACAACCTGGAGTTAGTCAACCTAAGTCCACGGCTTAGACCTGTAGCGAAGTCAACTCAGTCTCTGCTGAAATTTACGCTCGCTCGCGCTTGATTGCGACACGATTTCGTCGGACTATTCAAAGCTTGGCCCTCCGAGCTTTGACCTGTCCTTGAATTCTGAAATCTTCGAGTCCAACGAGGAAATTCGTCGAATCGCAAATCATTAAATGATGACTTCCTGGACAATCACGGAATCATTTAAGGACACCCACTATTATTCTTGCTTATCCCGCTTCAAACATGGTCCTTTCGTGATAACTCGGATCATTGAAAATGTTTCTTTTCGTGCTGTTAACAAGCGAAACTGCAAAATTGTCGGTTGTAGAGCATTCTCGAAAGCTGGCGGCGGGAACTAACGATAGGAGGGAGAAGAGGGAGCGGTGCGGGGTGGCAGACGGGGTTGCAGCACCGGTGAAGTTTGTTTTTTATCCCTCCAACCAGGCGGGAGTTCTCTAATTAAAGCGGAAGCGTTTGGCGTTCGGCAATTAAAAAACGCGGACTTCAAAGGCCAATTGAAACGCGGCGCGATTTTACATCACCTCTCGCATGCAATCGTCGAGACGAGAGACAAGTTATAAGCGCGACACAACTCTAGCAATGCATCGAAATCCTCGAATATTCTCTGAAACTGTAAATTCTTATCTTCCATTTCACCCTTTCACTTTTGTTCCTTCGTTGAAAGTCAGTTACACATATGTATGGAAAACAAGGTGTTTCACACTCATCGGCTAAGTAAGAAATAAATAAGTTTGGATTAAGTCGTGTAAGATTTAGTTAGATTAGTTTAGATTAGGTACAGGCAATCGGTACAAGAGGGTTGATTAAACGTCCGCTTCGGTCAACTTTCTCATATAAGTTATATTCGGTTCAGTTAGGTTGGAAAGAATCAAATAGATTTTTATATTATCCTGAAAAACGGTAAGAAGAAGAAATAGTTTGGAATCATGTAAACATGCCAATTTACAAGTGTATAAGAAAAAAGTAATCATTTATAGAAGTCTGGCGTTCGTTCACAACTATTTATTTAAAATAATTAATTCGTTAACAGATGAAACAGCCAATATGTAATATTCCGTCAGTTGCAATTAATATTTCAAGCAATACTTTGTCAAATAGTGTGATCTTAAAAACCCAATAATAATGTGAAATCACATTAAAATCCTGACTTGCATATCTCATTGAACTTCCTTTGCAAAATTAATAAATATCACATTATCTATTCCGTGCTATTTAACGAAGTATATTTCTTACTACATTTAAATATAATATCTTGATGCGACTGAGGCCAGTATATGCATTTTATCCCGGAAGATTATTACTTCTTGGTATTTTGTGATTCTTCTCTTTCTCTCTCTCTCTCTCTCTCTCTTTCATCTGCTTTGTAATATACACGTAGCTATAATATATACGTAGCTGCGTATACGGTAAAATAAAAAGACCCATTTTCTGTCCATCCCTGTTCCTTTGAGCGGCCACAAACATCCATCTAATCGTTCTACCGACCGCGAAGCGCTTTACTTTTCATCGAGACGCGGTCAGGGGATATGAATATTAAAAGCGGCTTTTCGCGCACTGATGAATATTGATATCGTAGTGCAGCGCAACACACAACATCCGAAATGATCGTCCGCCGGGACTTTAGAAGCCTGCACTTTTCCCTGATACTCGTATAAAACTAACTTAACCTGCATAGCTGCTTGTTATCTGACCGTTATCGATACTCGATTCTACTGCCACCTTCTCCCCTCGTGTTTCCGCGTGTGTCTCTAAGTTGCTATTGATATTCTCTTTCATTCAAAAAAAAATTCGCGCTCAAAATTTGTGAAATAATCCAGGATTATAAATTTGATAGCGTGCGTATTATTAAATATTGTATTGTATTGTATTGTTATATATATATATCCTAGAACGCTCTGTGAGCATTCGGTTGTTCGAGCTCTTATGATGTATATATAACACTCATGGAAATCTTCTTATATAGAAAATATAGGATATACAATGGAAAGGATGATAAGAGTATAAGTGAATAGGTTGGCTCATTACGCTGGAAATCGCTTCTTTCGGACGCCGGGCGTCGCCTGGCCGGTCGATCGCGCCGAAGCCGAACGCTCTTTGTTCCACCGGAGCCGCCATTGTGTGTCGCGCGGTTATCAGGCGCTCGGGATAATTCGGCGCCCGGACACAATAGAGTCGCGGATCGTTGCTGGAAAATCCTCTGTGATTCTGCGGCGCGCTTCCCGCTTTCGAGACGTCGGATCGCTGATGCTGATTAATTAGGTGCTCCCTCTGCGTTCACCCTCAGCATTAATCACACGATCATTAAACCGAAACATCGTCGGCGGACGTCTCACTATTTCGCGCGTAATTATCGTATCCCTTTATGGGGCCGATTAACCCTTTCGGCTCATTGATTTAACCCCGTCGTAACGACTGCGCTTCCTTCTCCAGGCAAGAATAACAGAAAGAAGAAAACGATGAGTCCGATGCGTTTATATTTTAAATGGGTTCTTTCCATACCTGTTTAAATTACGCAAATTTTTAATGACAACATGATCTGTAATACGTAATCGATGTAAATTTGAATTTACCGAATTTACTTAAATTTGAAAAAAAAAGCAGTATTAACTTATAAGGATGAAAAATGTGTGCGTTTAACCCTTTCGCTTCAAGCGCCGCTTATAAGCGGCGCGCACAGTATGTCCTGTGGGTACGAGTGCCGCTTATAAGCGGCGCGCATAATATGTCTTGTGCGTACGAGCGCCGCTTATAAGCGGCGGCCGCGCGATGTGTCGTCTGCAGTAAGAATGACAAAAGATCCGACTCACGATACGAGTGTAAAGAGTGTGATGTTGGTTTATGCGTAGATCCGTGCTTCAGAATTTATCATACTAACTTATACTACTAATCACTTTATATTAATATATTAACTTGTTTGCGGACAATAATTAATTAAAATTTAAATCTTACTAGTAACTTTTAAGTTGTAAATATTTTCATACCAAAAATGTAAATAATAATCATTATATAGTAACAAAGATTGTTTTATTTAGCAAAATTGTTACTTAAGACCTAGGAAAACGTATATAAAGCAACAACGCATATTGTGCGTATTCGCGGCGCGCGCGCCCGTACAGAGACAGTACTTCGGCGGACTGGACATCCGAAGCGAAAGGGTTAAAGCTCGCTGTGACTTGTAATGACGTCAGAAGCGGAAAAACGCATGTCAAGATTTTTTGCGTTGTACTTTCAAATGAAAAGATATATTCACAAAATAATATTTGTAATCGATTCAGCATACTTGTAAAATTGGACGAACATTTGTTTTTACTCAAACAATCAATAAATAATCGCAACATTAATATTGACAAAATCAAGAGAAAAGAGGATAAAAAGGAAGTTAATTTTGCGATTGTTTACTGATCGTTCAAGTAAAAGAAAAGTGTTCGTTCAACTCTACAAGTGTACTGAATCGATCACAAATGTCATTTTATTTGAAAATATAACATACAAAATCTTGACATGCATTTTCCCACTTCTAATGTCATTAGACAAGAACAGTCACAGCGAGTAGTCAAAAACCTTAATACCACCCGTATTGCTCCTTCTGGCAAATAATCGTAGCGAAAAGGCCTATTAAATATTTGATTATTTATACATATACATAGTACATTAATTTATGGGTAGATTTGAGATAAATATGGTAACGCAAAATTAATATTAATTAATATTTTTCCAAAAGATAAACATCCAGTCAAAATGTAGTTGACGAAAGTTTAATTATCTCTTGCTATTTTACGTCTACACTGTTCTTTTTAGGCCTCTTGACTATAGAGAATGTTATCGAACTTTATAAGAAATTCTGCGGCTCCACGGTTGCCAGCTCTGCTGGCAAGTTTCTACATATGCCGGAGCGACCACCGTGCTAAATATTAGCACGATTATTATCGTGTTATTACGTGCGGTAGATTCGGAAGTTTTACGATAGTCCTTCGTGGAAAAGCGCGACCGGAAGGGGGCTGGAAGAGGCGCGGCCCGCTGCATTACATCGCGGAGATAGAGGATCTCCGGCCATATATCACGTATCGTGACGCGGTCTCGTGTCCAGACTGCGGTCTAGTGATGGCCCTCGAGCCAACAGCCATGGCACCGAACAAAATGATCGCACTTCAGGAACCTCAAAATTATTATAACTCTTCCTGCCTAAAATAATCGAGCGTAGTGAAGAATTTCACGCATTGATAAACACCGATAGTCATATAGTAACTGTTGGTCATATAGTTGGCGTCAAAATAGTTGAAGCTTTTTTTCACATCAAAAATAATTTTTGCGAGTGTATTGCGCGTAAACGCGTTCGGCTGCGTATTCTTTTATTTATCGTCTTCTTTTTCTTTTCTATCTTCTCTTTTCCTTTTCTCTCATTCCTTTCTACTCCTTCTCTTTTACAAATACCTGTCCTCCTTATATGAGATACAGTGTCGTTCTTTATTCTTCCTACCATATCATATTTTCTACCCTTTTTATAGTTTCTACGCGAACACTTTCAAAAATTACGATAGCTGACGGTACCTTGTATATTATTTTATTGTGACATTTTGTCATAAAGATGAAATATTTCTCATGACTGTCCATTTTTCGGCCTATTTTCAGTCAGATTCTGCTTTAAGGCTTCTAAATTACCGAGAACAATTGATTGATGCAACAAGACAAAAAGTTCGTTAAAGAACAGAAAGATTACGTATATCACGTGCATTTGTGTTGCAAAAGACCAATCGACTTTTCTCGTAATGCTTATTGTATTTGTTCAACTGCGCGATAATCAATAAAAGAAAGAAAAAATTTCAAGAAGATTCTCGGCGCACGAAAAGGCGGAACCGTTAACAGATATTTAATTTCCCACCAGAGATAGTGCTATTATTTATGGGCCAACTCAATATTTCACGCGAAGCTAGAACGTAAACTTTAAAGTGAATACAATAATTACCCTACGCGAGGCTCTCGCCGCCATCACTAGCTGCACAATTTTGCATGTGGGCGATCGTGCGGCCTCACAACGGTAATTACAAAAACGCGATATCTTCCGGCCGAACGTCGGTCGTTACGTATTACAATTGCAGACGTCTAACGGTAATTACATACGACACGGACGATTCACGCTTCCCCTGCTGACCGATGGCTGTCGTCACGTTCACCTCAAATACTAAAGAACTCTCATTATTGAACTTTGCTTCTCTCACTACAGCAATGCGAAACGCCTACATTTTAATCATTCCATGATTAAAGTAACCTGTGTTATTCTTATCTTACATGAAAAACAGAAATTAACTTGCTTTCTAAACAAGTCTTTGTGAATCGTGTTTCAGACTAGCTTCAGAAGAAAAGCTTTCCACAAAACACTGACTAACATCCATAAAATTTTAAATTCTAACGTTCTAATAAATTCAATTTACAATCTGGTTGAAGATACCTGAAAAATAGGATCTTGTGAAACTAGCACGAGATATATTGTGCAGAAGACACTTTTAATTAGAGAATATTATGATAAAGTGGAAGGTTAGGCTGGGTTCACAAATATCGTGAGAGTGTGGAACTTTCCCGACATGGCTTGTAGTCACCTCCAGAGCGGCTCGAGTACAACACTTACTATACTGACACGCTATACTGACTCGGATATAAGGCACGAGCTGTGCGCTCTCGTCCTCGCGAGCTTTATATATCGCCCCGCAGTGTCTCGCATGCCTTTCATTTCGTCCTTTACGGTACTTCGTCATGATTTACGGTGTATCCGCGTGAGGAACGACGGTATCGCGCGCGCCTCGCTCCCTCGTCCGCTTTCGTCTCGTCTCTTCCTTCCTTCCTTCCTCTCGCTACGGTTTCCGTCGCGTGAGTGTGCCTCGCCTGTAATTTTCTCGTCGACAGTCGCGAGATGCCGGGAAAGGATGTTCTCCACCAAAGGACGCCTCCTTTGACCCGGCTTCGGCGGAAGTCGCCGCGTTGTAGCTACTTCGGGCTTTCCTTCAATGCGGATAGGTCGCGGTAGCAATAAAGTATGACACAGATCGTGTAAACACGACGGAAATGCTGGAGTCTCCTGTCACGCATCGCTCGCTAATAAGCATTCAGTTGCAAACAATCCGCAGAGCGTCCAGAAAAACTGTGTATGTGCAGACTTCTTCCACGGATTCCTCGATCAGGTAGAAAATTACTGTCCTCAATGCAAGCTTTTATAGTGTAAGATATATTAGCTATGAAGCACATTGCCTCGCAAAGAGAGAACAAAACCTCCTCAGATCGTTCCGTATATGCTTAGTTCGGATTCACATGTTGATGAAAAATCCGGTCAAAATTCCGTATTAAAATCATATAGAATTCAATTTGATATTCACGAGATTTCATCGCGATATCTAAAAGATATTATGTTGATATTGATGATCTAATCGTTATCATAGTAGTTTATATCACGTCCACATCAAGTTGAATATTACGATTCGACTTGGATATGATCATCATCGATAGACGGTCGACACCTATATGATGTCGGTCTCCTTTGCGTGAAAAATCTAGTAGTTATCAAATCGAGTGGTCCGTGAAATCAATCATCGATATCGAATCGATCATTGACCCGGAAGGACATCCTAGACACTCTGAATGATTTTGGGACCTCTTGTGCTGAGCTGCGTCTACTGTTACTCTTAGATTTCGCAAGATTATAATTCCAGATTCCATTATTAATTGCATTTAGTAATCCATGACAATTAGGATTCACGATCTGTTGTTGAGTTGGACAGAGTTGTGTGTGTCATACGACAGACGCGTAATTCCTTCGTTTCCTATTAAATTTCCTTAAAAATTGTTCGAAATATTTTACCTGCTCACCCATCATGCGCCTGCGGTACCGTCCCGACCACAACTATTTCCTACAATATTTCGTTTACCTAACTTAAATACGTAAAGCGCACGTCGAGAGACTATGTACGGTACATTAGATTTTGGTATGCAGTTTGAGGTTAACTCATTTAACATTGAAATTTAAATAAATTAGAATGGGTGAATACAAATTCAACTGCATTAGACATAATTTCAAGCAATTCTTAGAATATATTACTGTAACTGTTTAGAGATAAATGTGGAGTGGCATTTTAAAGCCGACGAATTTTCATAACGACATAACGTCCGTCGTTTGTAACGTCAACATATTTGTAACCTTGTTAACTTTGCGCCATCAAAGTCTCGACAATCACGAGTATATACACTGTCATTACATAATCGTTCTATAATCACTTTTCCGACAGCTACAATCGACTCCGGCTCATTGTTGCGCGAATCGCCGTTTGTTTGTCGTGCAATTAATGACGAAGAGGAGAGCTAATTATCAGCACACGCTGTAAAACGAGCGCCCTCTAATTTGCATTCGTTGCTAATTAGTTCCTAGCAACGAATAATTATTTGAATTTTGCTAATCAACATCACGAACACGTTAGGATCTTCGGTCAGACGTCGGATTATTATTGTAACATGCAAATTAATAGATGCATATGGAGGTATTTAAGTTTACTAGACGTCGAAACTTACATATTATAAATAATACGCGAAATGTGATTTTTTTAATATCGGCATTTAAGTATTTTTAATAAAATGATATGGCGCTTAAAGAGGAAAAGATCTTCCCAACAACAAATCAATATTGTAATAATATCCACAATTTTCATCTGTTATAAAAAAACGACCGCAAATCGTTATAAATCAGCAGTATTATCATTTTTAATATATATTCTATATTTGACAGAAGTAGAATATAGCTCGAAAGAATAGCATGTATAGAGGAACATATACCATGCTTTAGTAGCTGGAATACTTTTTTTTCCATACGTCCATAAAACAGAAGATTATGCTTATATAGTTTATAGAAGAAAATCACAAGTAAGGTGAATGAGTCTCATTGAGACTATAAAATGAACGGAATAAATGCTTCTTGTCACTTATATATCAGAAGACAACTCATCTTGCCAGATGCTTCGCACAATTCTCGGAACATTTTTGCATACTGAATTCCACTCGACTTCAGAAGTCTATCTCTTGATAATGTCTTTTGCTTAATTTTGTTTAACGTAAACTATTAAACTTAGGTGACGTCAAGTTAGAGTTTCAAGTTAGAGTCTCGAACGGGACCCGTTGGACGGGCGACCATAACCTTCGTGGTTCTCTCAGATGTTTTAGTAATTGGAATGCGTAATTTTCGGCGAGCATTGTTCTCCGTAGAAGACTGCATGACGAATGACGTGCGACATCGTCAAGGAAATTGCGTCTTAAATCTTGCAGACCGGAATTCCTTTCGCTCGACATGCCAAGCAACTTGCTCATCCTTCCCCTTTCTTACCCCTCTCCTGCCTTTGTCTCTCTTACACACACCTCAAGAACCTAATTCCAATTATGCTTCACCTGTTTCTAAACTTGTAACAATTGAAAATCGTAGAATATTTCCAGATTTCCCACTAAATTTTCCACGATTATTATATACATTTACGTGATCGTAACTATTCTCCATGCTTTCCTCTTCAATGTTAAAAATGTAGCACTCGTGTGTTTATGTGTGTATACTTTTATACGATCTTATGCGCAAAATTATGAAAACGTTACCATGCTGACGATAAGTTGCAGTATTCATTCCCAGTTGTGATCCGATTACATTTGGCGATGTTGGAATGAGCGTTACGAAAAAAGAAAAAAACGTGCATTACAGCAATTCATACATAAAAACGTGGACGTATCATTTGATCTCGTACCAGAGCGCGGGGCGAGTACAATACGCTAACACACTCGATGATTGGTGTAAATACAATATACGTGCATGCACGTGCGCACGTTTAAACGCGAACTCGTTCGCGGTGATCCATAATCAAGGACACGCGCGATATCTCACAGACAGAATATCCTAGATCCGACACTGGAGATTACTGAACGGCGAATGGATAGCTGTTGCGGAAAAGTCACGCGAAGTTGGGCATCGCGGAGATCGTATCGCGAGGGCGTCATC
This sequence comes from Dinoponera quadriceps, assembly GCF_001313825.1. Classification (NCBI taxonomy): domain Eukaryota; kingdom Metazoa; phylum Arthropoda; class Insecta; order Hymenoptera; family Formicidae; genus Dinoponera; species Dinoponera quadriceps. Next base: position 2,195,852 of record NW_014555639.1, read on the forward strand.
ACGATTTTCGCGCCTAGCTGAAAATTTCTCGTAATCGCACGACCTAACCTCCCACCTAACTGCCATAACCTCGTAGATAAATGTGCTCTTTGACATTTGAAATTATTTGCACATTGTTTCTGTTGCGCACCGTTGCAATATTATACGGGATGTTGAATGGCTGTACCTGCAAGCTTCATCGACGAATGAAATTAAGTTAGCTTAGGTTAGTTTAGGTTAGTTTAGATTAAGTTTAGATTACGGTTAAATTAGGTTAGGTTAGGTTGTTATCAATTTGAAACTGACTGTTTTGAATGAACATTCGAGTTTACTTTATGAGAAGTTCCTCCTCCCGGTTTTCAATATTCAACTCAAAATTTGTAGTCTTTTCAATGCCTCGTTTATATTGAGCTGGCCTTAACATTACTATACTACCCATTTCCGATTTTGTTGAAATTTTACAGATAGATATATTAAATGTAGCTACTAGTACGGCGTTGTAGAAATGCCTAATTTCCGAGAAATTCACATAAAATTTGAATTTCTCGGGGGCAACTCGCACTTGCGCCTACATCTAATTAGCGATACATACCTGTAAGATTTCATGAAAATCGGAGATGAGTGGTTTACCAAAGTCTTACCTGAAGCTGCTGAGAACCTCTGCTTTAATTTCCCCACGATCTATAGAACGTCGCGGGAGCCATTACAAGTAGAATTAGACACTTTGCTTGTTAATCAGCTCATAATGCTGAGTTTTTTAACAAAATCCTCAGTAAGCCTCCCCAACACAAATAGTCCGCCGAAGTATTTCTCATTAAGTACTCCGCATAAAATCGGAGCGAGAAAAGTGCCTCTTCATAGAAGCGATTCAAGATTCAGCGGGATTGAAAGCGCTTCATTATATGCTACGCCCGGTAAGTGGTTCTTTCGATCGGGACGTATGCGCCATCGGCGGGATCTCCATTCGTCGGGGTGGAATTTCTTTGTCGCGCCCTTCCGCGGAAACGGACGAAGAGAGGGGAGGGGTGTCCTCGGATTGGAATAGCCCGGTAACAACCGTCGCGGCATTTTCTAGCTTTTGAGATGCGAAAAAATAACGATGCAGCAGGCATGCATACAATCACGTGGCGAAATATGCCAGCCACCATCCACGACGAAGGGCCCGAGGCGTCACGGCGTAGCATGCATCGGGGCAGGGAATGTTAAATGCGAAATGCAGGGAAACGCGTGTCCCTATCCCGGGCAAAAACAAACGATAGTCGCGGACAAAGGCGCCAAAGTAATGACGCGTGCAGCGAAAGAGCGACAAAATAAAGCGCGCGCAAGATGAGCGCCATTTAAAGCGCCCAGACAATATCCGCGCAACACATCGACGATAGAATTTACATTCGCTTCTTGTATATCTTTTATGCGATCGATATAAATGCACGCAAACCATTGATTCCCGTAGCATAAAAGACCTACTATTCTTCGGTCGAAGATTCACAAAAACTCAAGAATCGAAATTCCGCAGGAAAATTTCCGAGCACTCCTTCCGGACCCCTCGGGCTTTTTATGCGATTTTTGCGACAAGTAACTTTGCTTAAATAGAACAGCCCATTGCAGGGGCCGTTCAATAATTACGAAAGGAGGGAGGTCTATTAGCTTGCGTGACGATTTATGACGGCAGGAAGGAAGGAAGGGTAAAGGCGATGGAATGTCACATCAGATGGCCATAATTTATAAATATGGATGCGCGTAGTTATCCGCTTTGTTTGCATTCGTGACACACGGTTACACTTGATGAAAGTTTCCAAGTTTTGACATGGTTCTGTATTAATAATCAAAATGTTAATTTTTAAATATTTATTCTCTTAAAAACACTACTTTCATTAATCAAGGTTATAAAGTAATTAACTTGATATTATATACTTAGAAATTATTTGTATTTTCGAAAAAAATAGCGTGTAGTTTGATCATTATTATCCGTAATACATGTAGAAACTATTTTTTTTTTCTTTTTTTTTTCTACGAGTCAGTAGAAGGAGGTAGTTCCATATGTTACATTCCCCATGTAATATTGGAGCAAATACTTTGCGATGAAATTGTGACGAAGGAGAGAAGAGGAGGGTAATATAATTGTTGGATGGCCCCTGCAGACTATAAAGTGATGTTCGTATGTGTCATTTTCCTCCGAGGAATTCCGAGAGCACACGCGAAGCCCATTTAATATACCGGTATTTCGCAGAAAATGTATTCTTAAAATGACAGCTTTCCCGACGCCGTCTTCGGACTTCTTGATTTCCGGTGCAAAGGGCACACCGAGCAGTGATCTACTAAGTATAAAGAAAAGAAAATAGTCGGCTTTTTCTAGCTGGCTGCACAGCCCAATCCAGCTAAAAGCCCCGTATAGAGGAGGAGCTCGCGCGTCTTTCCCTTGTGTTCTCCTCCTCCTAACCCTTTCCTAAACACACTATAGGTACGCGAGGGATGACAAACGGTGCGAATAGAGTGCGGATAAAGACGCAGAATTTAATGTTGCATACGTCAGGAATGTTTTGTGTCGCTTAGTACATCCATCTTCAGAGGAGCGGATCCGTGAACTCCTCCTGCACGAACTTGTCGAGGAACAATACGTCACAAGTGAAATTGGTATCTTGCATGTTTTCCGCGTAACACCGTGGCGCCGTGTAACACGAAGCACATGTCTTTCATGTAATATAGCCGTCGTGCGGCGCAAACTCTCTCCGTGCAATAAGGATAACAACGCCGTGTCATGAGATCGTTGTTTTTCAAACGTTCCGCGACGACCACTTATATATACGCGCTCCTTTGTACGCTTTCGCGTTTATTGAAAATAAGTAATAGCCGTTAAAGCACTCACCTTCCAGCTCGACAATCTTGCCGGCCCTCTTCAGCGCCTTCACCGCCTCGTCGTGCGTCGCTTCGCACAGATCCTCGCCGTTCACCGCCAGAATGGCGTCGCCAACGTAGAGCTGTTCGGTAGCGTCTGCAGCCATGCCCTTGAAAATCTTCGAGATGAGGATCGGCATTTTGTTCTCCTTGCCGCCTTTGATCGAAATCCCGAGGCCGTTGTTGTCGCTTTTGACCACGCGGACAATGCGCTTCTGATTGGCCACGGAGTCGGGCACATCCGGATCGTTGAGACTGTCCACGTTGTTATTGTTGATGTTGCCGTTATTCAGGGCGATGTTACTGGTCTCGCAGCTCTCGTCGAGCGAGATGCTGAGATAATCGTCTTCCAGAGAGACAAACACGCGATACCATTGACCGCGCACTTGGGTCTCGAGAACGCCGGCGCGACCCGACGCGGAGGACGAGGCTCCCGTGGTAGTGGTGGTCGATGAGGAGGACGACGACGTCGCCGCGGACACCACCGAGCCGATGCCCATCACCCCCATAGCCGAGGAAGCTTGGCCGCTACCACACAGCTCCACCATTTCGATTTCTTCGTAAGCCGCACGCTGCAACATAATGCCAATGGCTAAATGTACGTATTACTTTTTCTCGTCACGTATTATCATGCACTGATAGAAAATGATAGGTGAATTATATAATAACCGAACGCATTCTTATATAACGAGAGAAATTCTGTTCCCTTCAACCGAAACGCCCTTGATTGCCCACTTCCTGGTTATTCAACTATAATTTTCTATCAGCGTGTACGAGATTAAGCTTGATTATTGAAGATCCGCTTAAAAGAAGAGTTATATTAATGATTAAAAAGTATGAAAATAAATTCACGTAATTCGAGAAAATCTGAGAGAATTTTGCTTTTGAGTCATATAAGCAAATGAACAGCATTTTGCATAAATATGCAATTTACAACGCTAGATACGTTTTCGCGGAGGAAAGGAGAGGGTTAGAAAATACGATTTATCTCTCTTGCGCGACGTTCAATTTTCAATGCAGGCCTGGAGAAAAATGGCGGCGCGCAAAATGGGCAGTATAGTACGCCCCGAATAAATGGCAGCGGTACTCGACGACGTGAATAAATCAATTGTACTATATCCTGGTGAAATTCGTAATTTGAAAATAATTGATAGCGGTCGACAGTGACGTAGCCGGGGGGGCTCTCTTTGTTTTCCTCCTACGCCATTATTTCCATCAATCCAGTTTCGCGCCGCAACAATAGCGTTACCATTGCCCGCGTAAAATGGCGTATGAGCGCGGCGGAGGGCAAATAATTAGAAGAAAATTGCGCGCGCTTACGATAATGGCTTTAAACTAATTCGTGCCCCGTACACTTTTAATTAATTCAGACAGTTTTAATGAAGCTCAATGTAAACATTGGGTGTTGTATTATTGTTCGTCAAAGAAAAAAAAAAGGTTCGTAAAATTAGAATATTACCGGGAATATGTAGAAATGATGGATTAACGAAATCAAAATTCAAAATCTCGTCGAATATGCCGAACGTGAAATAATACGCGAAGTTAATTAATTAATTAACTTATGAATAATGCACACCCAGTTAAAACGTAACAATATATTTCGCGACGAGCGCGAATTTTTTTAATGATGTCAGCAAGGCTAACTTAATGAAGATTAATTATGACGAAAGCCGGTAACTTATTTGCACTAGTTACCGGACATCTTATATTCACGGTGCGCGCGTGTGTGTGTGTGTGTGTGTGTGTGTGTGATATTTTTGGCAAATATAATTTTCGCAAACTCTACATTTTTCTGAATGGAGTTCTGCTGTGTGAAAGTAATCGAATAACAGAATGCAGGTGAGCGACAGCGGCCACGTTTAATGAATGCGACGATATGACGACACGTAGGTACGTGGCAAGGTTATAATTAAAGTGTTTGTCTCTGGGAATTAGTCCTGTGCCAGTTCTGGCTTCGCGCCGCCCACATGAAAATACACGAGATGCCTTTATGGGTGACACAACCGTGTGTAGGTGCAGCCTGCTTCCAATTAACATCTGGCACCTTGCAGGATCATAAATTTGCAATATGAGTTGGAGCAATTTGACAATCATTCCTACGGAGCAAAGATTGCGCTCGAAGACTTGTATTTGCGCGTGGACAAAAATTTGCGACTATGAATCCAGCAGTCACAAGAGAAATATGGATGATTAATTTCGTCGATGTCGTCGAATCCTTTCGGCTTTTAGCCCGAAGATCTTTTTATTTTTATTTTAATACGTTCAAACTAAAATTAAATTTTAAAGTCACGGAAAACAAAAATATAGAACTCGATCGTTTAGAGATTTCTTCTCCGCACTAGAGTTCTCCTGGAGTCTTAAATTCCAATGTTCTTATATTCCCGATAACACATTGAATTACAGCGTGTCATAATAATCGTCTCTCCTTACCCATCGACGTAAACTTTGGAGGGCATCGCGTGTCACTACGCGGCTTCGGTGTCACGAAGACAAAGTCGGTTAAGACATTTCACGAACCGCTATAGTACGAGGATACTTCAGTACTTTGGAACTTCATTAGGGTAATGTAATACGAATGATATAATACGGTAAATAAATTCACTAGTGTAGTAGTGATTTGATAATCATTTTGATTTTAGTATCTCGGCACATGTATCCCTTTCAAAACGCACTTACGCATACACACATATGTGCAACTCTAATGCACTTAAACTTATAATTAATAAAGTTATACCTTATACCGCGAAGCTTTAAATTTCTCGCTTATTTTACGATGCTAAGGTTGAGCGCGCTAATATTTTTATGTGATATGCATTACATAGCAAAGCACGCCGTGGTTATTTACGTAACTTTATTGGATTCTAAAATAGAACAGTCCTACGTATTTATCCTAAAGTTATACAGGTGTCCCAAACCAACAGGGACAAACGTTGTAAGGACTGTATAGGACAAAAAAGTCCTCTACCATTTTATAAACAACGTGCAAAATTTCGTGTTATTAATTATTGGCCGTGTATTTCTTTAATTAATAACTCAAAGATTTGCATGTTATTTGCAAAATGATGCAGGACTTTTATGTTCAGAGTGGTCTGATTTACATGATAGCTGTTGTACCTAGCGACACGATTCAATATATCGATGTCTGTTCTACGCTCTTACGAATTTTGTCCCCGTTTATTCGGGACATCCTGTACATAAGTAATCCTATTAAAGGTTAAATTTAGATTTAGACGTTAAATACAAAACAAATTATTGAACCCTTGCTGTGTTCGATTACTCGGTTACCGAATAAGAGAACGTATAGAAATACACCGGAGTGAGACGCCCGCTGCGTTGCAGCGAATCAACAAGTATCGTATTAACGCTTTGAGCGTGCGTTGAGCGAATGCGAGTTGTGGTGGTTCACACGCGGATATAAATTTAAGTCGTTACAGTCCCGCGATGTCCACGGCACGATAAACTCACCTCGACCGCGAATGATCTCTTTACGTGAGGACACAGGAGGCGAAACCGAATCGATTTCCAGCTTCGATCCCACGGTAAGGATTTTACATCGCAGTTATCAACCGGACTGATATCGAAACAAAACTTTTATCAACGGGTTCATCGCGCCACCTTTAATTTCGAACGGACGTTTCTCGACAAAACCTCGAACCAGCGTAGATTTCAATTTTTCCGGAAAGCGCAACACAAAATAGTGGCAGTATCGTCGAGCCTCCTGCAAAACCCAATAATCTCAGTATACGTCGAAATACAGTACAGGCAGCGGAAGAACGGTTGCAACACTTTTACTTCGATAAATTTCAGAATACATCCAATATCCAATAGGAAGATATATCTTTTGAGAATTACCAAAAAACAATTTCCCCCATTGTGTACCAAATGCGCTCTGAAATTCATCGAGGTAAACGTGCTGCAGACTTTCTTCCACTAGCTGGGTCGGTTAGCAGTAATGCCGTCTCATTCTCAGGATTACTAAAAATATTCTACGAAACACATCTTATCTGAGATATCTTATTATCGTCGTTATTAAGATAGATATCTTATCGTCGATGGATGTGTAGTCGCAAAAAAATTATATCATAAATATGCAAACATTTTTTTAGATACAGCAGTTTTAGTTGCCTCTCAATATTGTTGTCTTAAGTCACAAACCAGGTGAACTTTAAATACGTAATAGATAGAGATTTAATGAATAAAAGGATTAAATACAATAAAATCTAGAAGCCTCAAATTATAAATACCAAAGTAGACCCAAACATTTTTGTGGTCAAAAAATCTTTCTGGAATCTGAATGCATGTAGATATATTCTCTCACGCACTACGTCCTTTGCGCTACGTGGCTATGCGTGATTTTAACCACAACATGTCGAATTCTAAACGTACCGAGTAAGCTTGACTTATTTTACAAAAATAATCCAGTTGCACTAATTTAATCCATCCTAAAAGCCGTTGGCAAAACATTCGGCGACATAACGTAAATAGGCTTTCAACAGCGCGAATAAAAATGTAAAAAGCGTCGCGCAGTGAGCGACGCCATTTTAACCAAATTGATCCGCGCGAAGTATTAAAATGCGGAAACAGACGTCGCCTGTTCGTTTTAGCCGATACACGTGCACGCGCGAATGCGTCGAGCCGCGTGCCCATGCGTATGGAGAGAGTAGGTAGGGGGCGGGGAGAACGGGGAGCAAGGTGGGGAGGTTGGGGAATTTTGTCTGGATGTGCCTGGGTAATCGGAAAATGCATTACGCGCGTGCATCACGCCGCAGAAATAAGCCGCAACGCAAAAATCAAGCGAAAAAATGCGAGTCTTTCGGTTGCCCGATTCGATTAAAACGGTATTGGCGAAAAATAAGATTCTTTTATATCCCTCTTTAATCCTTGCTCGTACGAAAATTCCACGATTTCGTAGATACCTAAAGGAGAATTCTCCGAGGAATTCTAAATTTTCTTTCAATTTAAAAATTAACGTTTAGCATTTCTCTTTTCCTTCTCACATCTCTGTCATTTCTTTTTTTCCCTTCTTTTTGCAAGAGATTTGAATGTTATATTGCATGTGACGATGCATCTAGTATATTTTCTCATAGGAATAGGTTTTATTTATTTTTCGAAGGTAGCCCTCGAACTTGTCTTAATATATTTGTACAATTTGTCGTCAACGCCTCCCGCTACGTTAAAACAAGCAACAAAACTTAGAGGAAGAAGAGTGACACGTGTGTAAAATATGAGGGAGAGCTCGTGTAAACATTTATGGAAACATTCCTTTAACCGGAGAAGCGATTCTACAATATGGAGACAATATCAATCACGATCCTCGAACGACTCTTCGAAGCGGAAATTATTTACATTCGGCAAAAGTACTCGACTATGTAACAAGTTCCAATTTTACAGCAAAAAAAAGTCAAAATCGCAAAATTAAAATATCTGTATCACGTGACGATTAGTGCGCAAATAACACAAGCACAGGATAACAATACACTTTCTGGAAATAGCGTAAACGATAAACAATCCGCAAAAAGCTGTTCTATGCTGTCACTTCTCGACATGCTCGATGATATTTTCGTAGCAACCAATACAGTCTCAACATTGTGCTACCACTCAGAAAGGAGATACTCCCAGACTTCATGTTTATGCAAATTCTATCATCGCGTGCTACTAGGGCGCACGTTTTGGTCGTACAGCGCTCGGAAATAATAATAATGTTAATGAAAATAACAACATCCAATATTTGAACGTTGAATGATTATGCGCTCTGTATTTCGTTATTATTGTTAAACTCCTCGCGATCAAAAGGCTAATTTTAGAAACTCATTTCTACTTTATAATAAATCAAAAACCCAATAAAATAAAATGTAGTAAAATTGTGATATTATTGCAGAAATATATGTAGAATACATCAAGCTCCAGTGTGTTGTGACAAGTATACATTCTTGAAAAATAAAAGAATCGTGCAAATATCATCATCGTGACCCCCCCCCCCCCCCCAGCANCCCCCCCCGGAACAAATAAAAGATTTGCCTTACCGGGCCAAGAAATATGATCTTAGGAAAGATTTGGCGCAACTTTTCCACGTTACTCTCTTCTTCGAACTATCGCCGTTGATTTTTCACTGCATCGTACTCCGTTCTCTCACCTACTATCTTTTCCCCTTTTTCTCTGTGAATGTGTCGGCGCCGTGGCTACTTTCAACGACGAATGAAGAGCCGCGGATGCCAGCTGGTTTTACGCGCTCGTCAGCGTCGTCTAATTCAATTACGCCATCCGGTACAATCTCCGTCTACCCGGTGGCGTATTTATAGCCGCGCGAATGATTCCTCCCTCGCCGCGCTTTTCCGCCCTCGAGCGTGTCATTCTCTCCCTCGACCGCGCGTGTCACCCGCGTAACCCGCGTGGGAGCCGCCGTATTTCGCGAATGATGCCGCCGGATCGTCGATACGTTTTTACCCAATTTCACGCATCGCTAAGCCTGTCGCACGCCACTGTGGCTATTCTTCCCTATCAGATACGAACCGTTAGCCGCTCCTCGGTCCAATATGCTCCCGGCGTATTATTAAAATTTCCATTCCGCGCTTAATTTGTCCCTCAATTATTACGGCGAAATCAAATCCGGACGTAAACAGTAGGTTGCGTATGCAGAGCGCTTTGCATAAAGTACGTTAGCTCAACCGTTGCTCAAGATTATTAAAGATTGATACGAACGAGCAACAGTGAAAGCAATGGCACACTTTACCGTCTTCCTCAATAATAGAATAATACGGAAAGTTTACTCTTTTGTTATACGAATACTAACAATACGATGTAAAACAAAATGATTATTCTGAAATTATGGTAGTTTCTGCATTATTATTATTTGGCGCGTATGTATCAATGTATTATTTAAATTTCCATTTGCACCGTTGGAGAGTATTAGAGAGCATTCTAGTATTCGAAAGAAAGTATACTCCGACATACAATGATGAATGAATTTTATTATCTCCTGAAAAAGATGTTTTTCATTCTTAACGTGCAAATATTTTACAAAAGCTCAATTCCGCGTATTAAATTGTTAAGCATTTGCGCGTGTTTTTCTCGAATTTGTACGTCTTTTCGTCGTCTCGATTCTTTTGCATAATCGAGGATAATTTGTGCTGTTTGATCCGTTAATTAATGACTTTTCCTTGTATATCTAACACTCGATAGTTTGAGAGAAAGAAAGGTAGTCGCGACGGTTGTCTCTCTACGTGACTCGCCGGCTTAATGAACCAGTCCGCCGACCCAAGGAATTTAAGATCCGAGGAATCTCGATAACTAATGAAAGAAACGTTAAGTGTTTACCGAGTATCAAAGATTAAAAGTTCTAAAATTGAAACCTGAGAGCATAAAGAAAGCGCCAATAATCCAATATACAAGTTACCTATTTGACATACTTAGCACGTTGACTATTTCGCCGGTTTCTCATCGAATATTCGATAGTTTGAACGAAGTTCGAACAACCTCAGTGAATAAACGCAATTCCTAACGTACACATACTTTTTACCTCGTTTCATTAGCTTTCTATTAGCTGTATGTCTGATTTGATCGATACAACCAATTACACGATGCACGTAAATTAATGGAATGCGTCAGTATCGCAGCGCGCTGCCATCGTGACAATCAGTGCGTTACAGAATTTTCGAAGCGCTCAGAGCCGCAGAGACATTAAAAATCCGTGTTTACACGGAGAAAACAGAAAAAAGGTGAATTTACCTGGCAATGAACAGACCAAGGCGCGCTTTCGCCGAAGGAAACAAAATTTCCAGTTGTAAGAATCGAATTTGGCTTTTAAAAGCCAGAAATTCTGTTTTATCGTACTAAAACGCGTTTTGCTTGCACTCACTGTCTAAATAAATTCAACATTTTCTCGTGCACGAAATCTCATACAGGGTGAATCTAACATTCATACGTAACTTGGATGATATTTACCGTCTTACGCGTGTGTATGGGCATATGACTTTTCGGTAGGGATAGCCTTCTCTCTAGGAGCAGCCTCGCCTCGCAGTCTCTCTCTCTCTCTCTTTCTCTCTTCTTTCTCTTAATCGTTTTCTCGCCCCTTCTTCTCCCTCTTTCTCTTTTTCTCACACATGCACGTAAACTCTCTCTGTGATCACCCGATCCTGCGTGACGTCCAACCACCACGTTGTTACTCCCTCGCTCTCACGTGGCTCACGACATGCGTCACTGCCAACTGCCGGGCTAATACGATCTCCGATCCGCGCACGAGCCAATCACACAACCGCCCGTTGGCTCTCCTTTCAGCAGTCTCGACATGTTTTATCGGTCCTCCTTTAGCAACGATCAGTCCTATCGTGATCACCCTATCCGTCTTCCGGCGCTGGAGATCGACGCGATCGGCCGTGATCTACGAGCGTCCCCGGGGATCAATCCGCGTGCATCGGCTATCAAGATATTCAAGTTTGCCACTTGTCCCGGTGAGGTTAGCGGGAGAAATAGCCGGCCGGACGTACCGCCGAATATGAACCGCCGTCAGTCGGTTCACTGCCTCGTCCTCGAATGGACACCTACTCTCGTGGAGAGAGACCCGTTTCACTCTCGATCGTGCTCTATAGTCTCCTACCCGTTCACTTTCGCTTACGAAAGCGCGAGCTCCTTTTGCGCGTGGATACCGCCGAACGTCCCACTTTTGATTGAATGCTCCACTAAATAAATGGACCGTTGCCGACACCAGGATGTTGAAATATTTAGCTACTTGAGTTGCCTCAAACCTTTATTCTCGAAACTGTTCGCCGATTTCCTCTATCTATCTCTCCTCGCGGTCGTAGAGTGCTCCAATTTTTGAACAATCGGAGTCACTTAGATCCTAATTGCCGATTCCTTGGAACCTTGGATGCTTAGGTTTTTCATTCTCTCTCTTGAAATTCGGGAGAATTCTTTTAGATCCTTGACCTTTCACGATTACAAATCTTCGGTATAGTGCGCATTATATTCGAGCCTTTAAATCTTATATGTTCGCTCGATATGTTCGAGGCTTTAGCTGTAAACGTTCAAAATCTACCGTCTCACTATCGTCAAACTCTCACGGATTTTTCAGTCTAGAACTATCAAAATGTCGGGGTGAGTTTTGCACAACTTTCAGATATATCTCAGTCGAGTAAGTCCGAAGTCTTAGATTCGTTTAGAGCGTCGGATATCCGGATTCTCCGCGTGCCGACTCCGTTCGAATTCTAACCTCTTCGAACCCGGGATATCCGAAACTTCCGACCGTTAACATCGGAATACGCGATTGTTCGGCTCCCTTACTCGAAGTTCAGTGAATCCCACACGATGTAATCCGTGCGTCGACGAAGCACTCACAAACGAACAATTCGTCAAAACGACGCTCGATCCTTCCGAATGAAGGCCCGATCACGGCTGATTCCGTGCGAGAGGCCGCGTTGCAATGTTAATTGACGGCTGCAACGTACCTTAGCGAAATCAAGTTCGTTCAGCTCTCCGGCAAAAGACCGAACGCGACGCGACCAACTTCACGCACTCCGACGCACAATGAACTCCGGCGCGCGTGCCCGTAGGGAAGTCGCGTTTAAAGTTCGGACGCCGTCACCACGATCGGAGCAAGTCGACGCGAGACGCACGACGCTACTCGGAGGCCGATCACATAGCTGGTGCTGGAGTCGCGTTAAAACTACGATATCGATCCTCACTCCGCGACGGCACCGAACGTACTGAAGTGCGACGCAGCTCGGCTCAGCCACGGTGAACTGCCGCGTAGGTGGCGATGGGAGAACGCACAGTGACGTCACAGGATACCGGAAGGGACCGAGGGACGGTGAGAGGTACGTCGATTGCGGTATGCCTAGCCGTGAACGTAAAGCCGCATTCTGCCTTATCGACGTGCGCCACGCGAGCGAGGCGACATTAATATCGGAGGAGCTCCGTTGGAATTATTTTTCAAACTCTCTCGAAGCAGAGCTCGTTCCAGCCGGGCGCGGGTGACGTCGATTCCTTTTGCACTATGACTCGTAAATTCGTATACAAATATCGCGTCGATTGCCATTTAGGATAGTACTCGTGTCGACGGATTTTACGTTTAAAATCGCCTATTATATACAGTGTCTCTTGTACGCTACCATTTTAATAGACTAATCAATTGAGAGTTACACGATTCTCAGCCTTACCTATATATGTCGTAAGAAAGTCGAAAATCATATATTCTAGATAATTTTTAAATAGTAGGCATACATAACGCAGTGTATATGGTTACGATTACATATTTATTATATTATATAGCTAACTATCAAGCGATAAATTATACAAAACGTAACATGAATTATACCTCTAAACTACATTTCGTTTTCTCTTTTGACGTCGCCGTAATGCAAACTATATAGGAAAATAGTATGTAAAAATATTCTTAAATGTCCAGTATACATCGTTCAGGATTGCAGAGTATCTAGATGTTTAACGAATAGAAATCCTTCTGATTTGCATATAACGCTTATGACGGTCGAGGATAATGAGAGTCGGTGTAATAACATTTCTCTTCTCGCAAAGAGAGAGAGGAAGAGAGAGAGACGAGATAACCTCTGTTCTACTATCAAGATCACGAAATGCACACATTCTTGTACTAGCCAGTGTTTTGAATGAAACTTATAATCACATTGAGTTTCAAATATGTCAATTCTTCGCAGTTGATGATCATATATTGAATTTACTGTCCAAATTTCGTTCACATTTCTTCGACCCAGTCGAATCCAACTACACTTCCTTAATTTCTTTAACATCGAGAAAATTCTAGAGTCGTCTAAATATCATTATTGTTGATACATGAAATCTTTATTAATCACAGAAATGTTATAATATGCAGCGATTACATCAGCAAAATTAGTATAACATGAATTAAATTAATTAATCTTATGAGATGTGTCTGTTAAATGTGCATCATTTGCGAGTGAACGACATCTAATATAGACACTTTGAAATAATGTTATATTTTTAAAAAGTTTTAATTTAAATTTGCAGTCAATTAATATAACATTTAAAATAGTCAAAAAGATAAAAAACAATAATAATACGAATCATAGTCCCCTAGTGAGCAAAACATCGTTCGCACAACGTTACTACAAGTAAAATTTAATAGCTTATTACGTTTTTTAACGTACAATTTTTAACATATCATTATGAATAACTTCAATATTTCTGAAATATTTTTCCAACATTCGAGAGGTTCATATTACTTGTAATGTTTTTGAAATATTTCTAGAATATCAAATGAAAACGTTCAAGAAATAAAAACCAACGTTTTAAGATACTGACCTAATGTTTCTAGTTTATTCGGCTGTCATTAAATTCCAAACAAGTTACATCGAACAGAGTGTCAAGTGAACGTTCGTTACGTAGATAACAATTGCTAAACAGCAACCTTATATAAATAGCGAGGAATTAATTGATCAAATGAATTAACGAAGCTATCAAATGTTTTCGATATTTGTCGAAAAACAATGGCTCGAGTGACGTGGTAACGCATGTGCCCTTTTAAAATACTGCACTTATTTAAAGGCGTAAAAATTTCACGATCCGCACCACTAATGACCCAACGAAAAGATATTTCCGGCGATCGAGCGCATTTCGCCATTGTCCGCACAATTTTTCCGCTTGTTCAATCATAATTTAATTCCCGCGCTGTATGGCCTTTAAGCTTCAAGATTTATCGGGGCTGCGTTAGCGATGGAAGAATGCGGAAACGAGATGAGGGTAACGAAACGAAGGATGGAAAATCAAGGATAAACGCCGATTAACCCTCCGTCTTTAAGCCCTCTTCCTTCATCTATCCTCCTATTCTCATCTCCTCCGTCGAGACCCCTCAAGACGTGTAACGAATCAATCCGAATCGAGCACGAATTCAGATAAGTAGAACCGGGCGCTGGTTAAATAGGCAAGACACTGCGATAGGATAACGAGGACTCGAGGACTAACTTGTCGATTACTCTACGCCGCGGAGAGCTACGTATTTTATATTTCTTAAAATATATATGCACATCTTTTACGAATAACAAGTGAGAATTAGGTCCTCCAATACTGTCGATTAAAAACCATCATAATAATAATAATGCCTTCGACAATCGTTAATAACTAAAATCATAAAATATCGATTTATTATTAAAAGAGATATTACGATTCGTCACATTTATCAAAATCAAAGAAACAGCTAGAATAATAATTTTATTCTAATTTATATGAAACCCTCTTTCTTCGACAGATTGCACTTACGCGCGTGATCTATATGTTATTTTTATGAACATATTATTTACATCGAAATTATATTTCTGCCTTTCGTAGTTGCGTGCGTTATGTCTACACTTCGGTGTTTTCATTAAATAAAAGTCGACTTAAGAGTGATAGAAGAAACAACCGTACAGTTAGAAATAACGATACTGAAACGTTTCTTTCGACTATCATCAAATAATCATTACTTTTGCACTATCGATTTTCCATCTCTGAAAGGATAAAGCTCCCGGAAGCTTTATCTGGTTACGAGGACGAAACAAGAGTTCCTCGTAGGAAAAACGAACTGTCCTGTTGGTCACGAAAGCTCGCAATTCGATCAATCATTTCTTCTCTGGTCCCAGAATGTCCTTGAGATGTAACACGATCCTGGACACGAATTGCTGAAGAATCGGCTGTCGTGCTTTGCCGACGTCCATTACTTCCTCGTGGTTAGCCTCACAGTGATCCTCATAGTCGGTGACGCACTGGTTGGTGATGAGACTGAACGCGAACACGGTCAGATCGCAGTGTCGTGCAGTGATCACTTCATGAACCGTAGACATACCTAAACGTGTTACAGAAATTATTAACAGGACGAGTTTTTAACGGCTTTTTAAAGAGTATTATATTGCGCGATTTGCTTTACAATCACCCCACATGACGTGTTATGCAGATAAGAAAAGCGTTGCAAAACACATTTAAGCCTATAGCAAACCGTTTTGTGAAGAACAGGAAAAACTAATTGCTTATCTATGAATCAACATATATGTGATATTATTCACGCAGATATCATGATGTCGTCAGCATATTAAACGCCTTCAGTAATATTTTGCATCATGTTAGCATTTATCGCCTTGTTTTCTGATCGTGGGTAGTGTCGCTTATGTAACGGCAACGAGAATCTAATTAAAGTGCTACGCTAAAGATAATTTTACTGATCTGTAGCTCTATGATACAATTATTTGAATAAAATCACACACCGACTGCATCGACGCCCACCATCCTCAGCATTTTCAGTTCGGCTACCGTCTCGAAATTAGGTCCACCCAAACACGTGTAAACCCCTCTATGCACAATGTTACTGATACCCATTTCTCCAGCGACTTGTTTGCCAATATCCATGAGTGTGACGTTGTAAGCTTTGTTCATCGGTGGAAATCGAGGACCAAATCTGAGGAGAAAAAACTAGTGTTAAGAAATAAAGCGTGTTAAGAAAGAAAATATAGAGGTCAATGATAAATGAGGAATGTCAAACAACTGATGAGGACGCACGGACACATTCGTCGTTTTCGTGCTTCGATACGTCACTGAAATATTCATTTACTATTGTTAAAAAAAAAAATGTTAACATATTTCCTTCGTACTTGAGATTCGTTGCAGGAAGAAATCTAACAGACTCGATGAAAAAGTGAAAATCACACTGTTAACGAATTCGCTTCCGCCAGCTTCCGTGAGTAAAAAGGTCGGCGAGATCCGTCAGA
Source organism: Dinoponera quadriceps (assembly GCF_001313825.1). Taxonomy (NCBI): domain Eukaryota; kingdom Metazoa; phylum Arthropoda; class Insecta; order Hymenoptera; family Formicidae; genus Dinoponera; species Dinoponera quadriceps. The sequence continues at coordinate 2,212,444 of NW_014555639.1, forward strand.
TCTTAAAAGATCCATGAAGAGGTCTCGAAAAAGAAAACGAGAGAGGAAAGGAGCGAGTCTTGTAGGAAGAATAGAATTAATTTATTTCATTGGAATAACTCCTTGAATCGGATTGATGAACTATTTGCACGGCGACATAAAGAAGCTGATTGACGTATTTGCTCAGCAAAGTCTTTCCGCGCTCTGCCGCAGCCTTGTCCCCAACCCCTTCATACTGCCCCCCACCAGGACATTCCTTCTCTCCCCTTCCATCGACACCTTTTTCTCCGAATCCTCTTACAACTTCTTAACCAGCTCGTTCTGTCGCCAGTTGTACCTGTTCTCGTTTCCAAGTCGAGTCAACTGAATTTTTTGTCACGGACGGTTATGAAAACATAATCTTTCCTGCCTCTCTTTCGATGCTCTTCTGAGCAAGCTTTCTTCTCGCCTAATCTAACCTTTGATATAAGCCGGGGAAAAAGTTCGACCCACCTGTCATCGTTCGGTCCTTGAAGCGGGTTGTTCCCAGCAAAACCCATCATGTTCACGTGATCCTTCATTATCATGATGTCGCCGACTTTGTAAGTGGGATTTAGACCACCGGCCGCGTTCGTGGCAATTAGATGTGTCACACCTACCAGCTTCATCACCCGCACCGGCATGGCGCACTACGAAAATCATCATCACGTCACATTTCGATTAATATAACACGCTATATCGACGGGCACTCATTAGGGCTAATCCTACCTTCCACAGCGGGTATCCCTCGTAATAATGAAATCTGCCCTGCATACACATGACCGGTACGTCCTGAAGATAGCCGAAGACCATTTGACCAGTGTGACCTTTTACCGTGGATACCGGGAAATGTGGAATTTCCTCGTATGGGAAGCATTGCTTGTCCGCAAGGGATTCCGCGATTGAACCTGGACACAACTCGTTTTGCTCATATGATCCTGTTTAGGAATAAACAAAGCTGTGATACGATATGCACACCGGAAATCCCATACTAGCCCATGCATGCGAAACACAGTACCAGCCATTATTGTATCTGATATTCTTCGTGCAAACACGCTCAGGAAGCTATATCGTGTGGTAAGGTTGGACAGCGAGTGATTAAGAAACTTTGCAGAAACTATTCGGTTCTTTTTCTGTTCAAATTAATTGAATAAAACGGCAAGTAATAAATAACTGTTCTAAATATTGCTGTTCTTAATTCTCCGATTTCCCCGAGGTATTCTGACATATTTCGTCAGTTAATAAGAAGTCCGAGAAAAATAATATATCTGAAATTTAAAATAAGATTTATCGTATTATCAGGTTCTTAACCATTCTGGAGGAAAAATAGATTAATTTGTTCCTAAGGACGATACTGCTTTATTTTAACGCTGTTAATCGAGTCACTTCTGAATCAGACGTCTGTATTTAAATAGGAAGTGGAGAATTAAATAAAACTGAAAGAAAAACGAGGATCAGAAGACACGGTGCTTCCGTGTTGTAAAAACGAGAAAACAATCGTTGTTATCTTGATGGAAAACTTGTTTTCTTCCTTATTTATTCATAGGAGGATATTTGCGATAAATTAGCGTCACAAGCACCGTATAAATCAATGCGGCACGTACACATTTAATGTATTTGCGATAATTATTGGCCAAAACCAGTTTTTATAAAAGAAAAAGCACTGTCACTAATGAATAAAAATGCAAGCATATATCATTTTTTGCATTTCATATCATTACTGCTGGAGTAAATGAAAGATAAACATCTCATAACAGTCACAGTCACATTTAGTTAAACACCCAGCGAAAACACGAATTCCAATGCTATGAATCATTTAATCCACACGAAATACTGTCACATATTGGTTATACAACATCAATTTATATCAAGTAGTTATAAACGAGCTACATGTATCATAAAAGTGCAGAACTATAAAGAACTATAGAGTAATCGGGTACTCGAATAGTCGAGTCTTTCGATTGTTTCCCGGATAGACTCGGGTAGCAAAACTACCCGGTTTGTACTACTAACCCATTCCGGAGCCGCATATAATTCCTATCTTCGGCCTGATTCTAATGCGATCCAGCAAATATTGTGCAGACTCTTGCAACGTTTCGAAGGAGTACCTGAAAAGCCACAGTGTGCGTTCAATACTCCCTACAATATATACATGCCAAAACATTAAACTATTCAAACGCACGCTTATTTAGTAGGATATCCTATTTATGTTCCAATTGCGCGCCCTTGAAGGTCTTCGCGTGCGAAAATGTCGAGGTCATAATTTGCTGAAAGTTTCTAATTCCCGGCAATAATTATATTTATAATTAACTGCTGGACATTGACGCACGACATTACGACGTCAGTATAAACATAGAGGAAACTTATTGACAGCGCAAGAGGATTCTTAGGTACGCGACCTAACATGGCGCCTTCCCTCTATGTCGATATCACAGAAACATATTAAAGCGTATTCGACAGATTGGTACTGATTAAGCGGTCGTCGTACCCGTTGCTTCAGCTTCCACGATCACTCGGCTACATTAAACGTTCCATCATAATTGCATGTAATTGCATACCTAGGCTTCGCGGTAATGATAACTATAGAAACCAGCTACTACCGTGAAGTGCCGCCAGTGCGAGCAATTTCAACATTTGAATGCTGCTGAGAGTGGTCACCCACGATAACGGTGAATTTATACATTTATCAGGATGATATTTCATGATTAGGCTGAGATTAATTGAATTTTCAATTTTTTTGATTCCGCGGAGTCAAAGGCTTGAGTTGTCTTCTCGCTTCTTTGGGGAAGATCATCTCGGGAGTCTCAAGTTCCTGGAACCTTCAAAATTCGAAATCTTGCATCCTCGAGACCTGGAATTCTGAGGCGTGATGTCTTGCATTTTCATGTGGAATAATCGAAATAAGCGCTAGAATTATCAAAGAGCCGCGAGCAAAGTTGAATTACAGCATTCGAATCGTTACGTGGCCGTTCGTTCATTTCAATGAACGAAAATTTTGCGTGTACATGCAGAATAGATGAGTTGTACGTGGACCTCGCATACAGAGTGTAACCAAAGCTGCCGAGTAAATTAAAAGAAAATATGTATAAAAAATGTGTCGCTATCGCGTCCATATCTGTCAATTAACAAGTGAAAAAACTTATGAACTCACGCTCACGTGAGTGAAGCTCACAAAAAGACACTTGTTTCAATTTTCAAGCATTATAATTCAACTGATAAGTTATCCAAAAATACTACGACTCGAGAATGTTACGTGTCGAACGTTAGCTGTCATGTGTCACATGACGTGACGCATTGATTCTGACGAGAGACCGACGTCACGTACATGTGACAACGACATTTTTGTAATCCAAGTCCGCACGAACAAATTTGATCTTTTTATGTCACGTAAAATAAACAAAGGCAGGTCCGTGGCGGACAAATTTCCTAGATAATTATATATCAATTTCTTTGAACCATGTCCGCACAAAACGTACATGAGGTCACACTGATGTATCACAGAGCCTGCAGACACAAAATACTCGAACTAATCGGGTTGATCTAATAGTCATCAAAGAGTCGTTGAATCAAGGTGGATCAAACAAACAATCTATCCGTAACCAACGGAATGTTATCCTTGAATGAATGCACGTCGAAGAAATACCGTGACGAAGTAGACGTAACTTTATCGCTGCAGCTATAATATGCATCGGTGATTTTTCTAGGTGACATTGCAAATCGAATCTTAAAAAAATTGCGTTAATGTCCGAGCATCCAATCACTTCGATAGAATAGTAGATCGTTTTGTAATTCTTACGTAACAAGTCACTTTTTTTGTTTCGACTACATATTATTCTCGAACGCGGGGATGTGAAACCCTTCATTTAAACGTGGCTTTGTTCAAAAATGTTCCGTAACTAATTTAACCAGGCAACCTCAGAGGCTTCATGCGATTTGAGAGAGAACGGTTTGCAGGTCTTTTCAGAACACCCCGTATATATTCGCGAACGCATTTCACGTACGCACACGTGTTCCGATGCATGATTTGTAATACCCCTGAAGCCTGCGTTACGCATTTAGCTTAAATCCGCTACTATTTGAGTCTGCCGGTAGTTTAACAGGTAACCGCACCGTTTTGTACTAGTTTCAGAGCGAAATTACATTGAATTGCAATGAGCGCGCGCGCGCGCGCACGCACCGAACACTTTGTTCGTTTGTTTTGCGTTACATTTGTGACGAGCATGCTTGACTAATTCGCGATATTGGGAATCGCGGTGTATCTAGTAAAGACAAAATCGCGGATTTCAATTGCTGTTTCTCCTGCATCTTGCAACTCTCTTATTATTATAACACTACTATGTGTTGCCAAATTGCCATTAACCTTAAGATGAGATAAGGTATCTCGAAAACAATTTTCACAATTTATCTATAATAAATTCATTTAAATGGGCTTTAACCGTGAATTTCACTTGAAGATCAGTGACGAAGATTCTTATCGTTACTTTAGGAAATTGTAAAAGGTTATAGCTCGTAATAACACCTTTACTTCGAGCAAAGTATTTTTGGTTTTGCGTTTTAAAATTCACTGGATAAGTTCGCTCGGAACTAAAACGTCCCGTTCAAACATTGATATGTATCACACTATCTGTAGAAAAAAAGATAAGAAGCAACAATCTCATTAACATATAGCCCGCGCTTAATACGTATATGTGGTATTTGCTTAACGTGAAATTCTCTCGCTTATTCTTTAATCTCTCACGTCGCAGATATGTCAAATACTATCTATCAATTATTGTTTTGCTGTTATTCGTTTCTTACAAAGGAATTTTCCACTGGTTGTACAACTTGAGAGAATCCGTTTTCAAAATAACTCTTAAATGTTTGGAAACTTACGTTTGGTATAGAAAAACTATTTCTTTTTTACACGGAGAAAATGTTATAGTAAAAATTATCACAAAATTTTGCAATGCTGGACCATACCGGAATTATAATTAAAATTATGATATGTAGTAATCTTAGTGATGTATTTCATTGTACATATCACTAAAAAGATCACAATATATGTAATAATTTCAGTCATAATTCCGGTATGGTCATAAAATTTTGTGGTAATTTTTGCAATACTTCCTTCCGTATAGGCTCAACAACATATCCAAATAATTGAGACACGATGGTAAGGTAAACGATATATTACGAACAGAGAATAAAAAGGAAAGTCACATCTATTAATGAATACAATATTTATTTTCGTCGCCAATGAATACAATGTTTGCTTCAATTCTTGTTATCTAACTGCTTAAACAATTGAAATTCCGGATCAGTCAAGCATTTCGACCATTGATCTCTTCTGAACTGCTCAAACTATTTTTAAGCTTTGTATTGTTCGAATAGTTTGAGCGCGTATTGTATTTACGTCCTAGCACTGATTTTGGTTTTCCCTCTGTTGTCAATAATCATCATACATGAATACTTAACATGTTCTTTCCCGGAAAATGTCTCTAGGAAACAGTGGATGATTGTTAAGGAATTTACAATTTCCTGCGCACTCCCCGAAAGGGAATCTGACTTACGTGTGTCGCATGTGCTCCGCGTTTGTGTCCATCGCACTGTCGTTATTGGTCGATCGCTTGGTGGCTGGCAGACTGTCGTGACCGTTGGCAATATCCGGGAAAGACATTTTCACGGCTAACGACGTACGAAACGAGTGTCACTCGTCAACGACGGCTGATAGAGATGAAGAAGCGGGCGATCGACCGATCAATTCGCGTTTGTATATCGCGTGTTGGCGACAAGTGGCTGACGTGACTTTCGTGTGCGCTTATTTTATAGAAGAGCTCAAGCGCGTGAGTCGAGAAACGTGAGCGGAAATGTGCCGACCAATGATACTGAACGCGTGCGGGTACATCGACCAATCAGCATCTGCAAAGGTCGAGGCGTCACGGGGCCCGAACATTAGGAGGGAATCAGCGAAAAGAGAGAAAGAGAAAGACAGAGAGAAGAGCACACAATGATAACCCATTATGGAGCAAGTGCGCCAATTATTGTTATTTATTCCGACGATGACGTCGAGCAGGCGTGAAATCTCACGTGACGCAATGCCGGAATAATATTCGCCAGTGGAATCCCTCGATTGAGTTCATATGTAAGCCCGCTCGAAACGATCACTGGGAGCGCCGATGATTGTTAGTATTATTGATTGGATTATTACTAAAAGCATTAGAGGCATCGCACGCGCCGAAAATCTAAATACGTCAAGATTTACGAGATACGCGTGTAATCGCGGCCGATTATAATAACAGTTCGATTGATTTACAATATCAGCATATAATTATAATCGATTAATTCCTCCTCTTGTGGCCTCACTGCGTTAATACGTCAAAGAACTTCTTTCATTCATTCGATCGTGGCCGCTATCGCGGGAGAGGAAATTAAATTAACGATTGAGAAACGGAATAACTAACGCATCGAGCTCCGTACCAACTCGGAGAATGTAATTCAAAAACTACGTAATAAATCTCTCAATTATGCATCAAGGAAACGAAGCGGCGATGTTATCCGCGAGATTTGCTCGCTTGATTATTGCTGTTTAATATATGCCCGGGTCTGATGTAACAGTCAAAGAGTGAAAAAAGTTGAAAGAATTATTCACCAATTGTACTCGACGCTTCTCTAACGTGCTCGACGTAATAAGCGTGCTGCATATCGCGCGAGGTCTGTCGCAAAATTAATGAAATCGCTAATGTGATAAAAAAACGTTTTCTTGCATACATTTTGACGAACCAAGGTGATCCTCTTCTTGAACAAACCGGCAGGGAGATGTTTTTCCCACTTCTGGAAACAGTATCTCTGTTTACCACTTATTCGATCACGTATTTCTGAGCGCTTTCAGTTGCGTCCGAGCGATGACTTGTCACGTCGTATTGTCTGTGGGCAAGTTTATAGCCAAGATGAACATTGTAGTGATTAGCCTGTGACGACACCCCCCACACGGTGATACCCCATCTCGGTGATAAGCGCCGTCTATGAGGTAGAATTTATCACGACACGATTAAAAGCATTCGAAACGCTGCAACTAACCGAGCGAAGATAAAAGTTTCCATCGCTGCTTCCGGGAATGAGAAGAACAATCTCTATCGATTCGCTTCTCGGTGAAGTTACTTCGAAGAAGATCACCTTGATATGCTAAAATGTATAATGCAAGACATTTTTTTCACATTAACAATCCGTCGTTGCTTCTGCGAGATTCTAAGTACGAAACGTCGCTTGGAAACGGAAGATATTTCTAACGTTATTATTATCATCCATTTGATATTATCCGTTTTATTAACGGGAAATAATCCCTTTGATACAATCGTTATACGTAAGTTGTAAGATAAAAGTACAGTGTAGATAAAAGTAAAATAAAGAAAACCCAAGTTAATTATAATAAACTAGAATAATAGTCATACTTGTGTATGACTATAATTATAATTATTATAATAATTATAATTATAATGCTGTATTGATTAAAGCTTTGCCATTTTATATCGGGACAAATTTTATTCCGTTCACGCGCACTTTTCTTCTTACCGCGGTCAAAACTTTTCTTTTGTTGTCATAACTCTTCGTTCTCGCGATCTATCAGATCTTACCCTGCATTGTCCCTGAGTTTTAACTTTTACAACTACTTTCTTCACATTCAGAGAGAATTTCACTTGTTGTAGGTTGGAAAAGTCGAGGCACAATTAGATCGAACCGGGAAAAGACGTGATTCGATCGTACAACATTTGGCTTCGTTGATTTTCGCCAAGGCGTGTCCAATAGGCATGCACGAGTACAATACGCAAAGGCATTCTCATGAGATGTTATTAGGTAGTTACTGTGCTTCGGAACATGCCGTGCGCACATATGGCGACACGTGCCCCCAAGGGCACGCTCGCGCATTTTGCAAATTCAGTCTGAGTCGGATTAGATCGAGCTAAGTTTAAACATATTCAATGCTACCCTGATATTAACGCTTTTAACTATATTTATTAAAAGGCAAATGTTCGTACTTTTCTTTAATTTTCTCTACTGACCATGAGCAAACAGTTCGGAAACTTTTGGAGGGGTTTTTTTATGAAACAATTTTGAAATTCTACGGCAAAATGAATATTTGTCAAGGAACGTGATTTATTGGAAGTGAAAAGTTGAGGTACATATAATCAGGTGTTTAGCACAGTTGGTTGTACAAATAAGATAAGGAGTAAACTTTTTGTGATAAAATAACTGTAAAATTATAAATCCGACGACGTGTCGATATCAATATTTTTAATTGGAGTATGTTAGATTCAGTTTTTATATTATGTTAAGATATAATTGATACGATGCAATATATAAAAGATATGAAGTTTTTTCATAGAACTTCACTTAGTGCAAACTATAGATAATTTTATAATTAAATTAAATAGATTAAATTAAATTAAATAGATTTAATTAAATTAAATAGATTAAATTTAATAGATAATTTTATCTGCCAGTTTTTCTAAATAACTTTTTCTACGATAAGGAGTATTAAAACGGATATCAAGATAAATAATTGTTTTTCATCAAACGTCCGCCGAGAAAAGTTTTAATCCGTTAAATCCGCCCAAGAATTTGGAGAAAAATGGTTAGAAAATTCTTTGCCTGCTGTGTATCGAAAAGTAAATAATTATACAAAATACTATATGTCTTCTGTAATATTTAGAAAAGTATTTTTACTACGAAAGCAGAAACGAGTAATTTTTTGTTACTATTTCATTATTTCTGCACTGTAATACAGTGATTATAGTAATTATGATAACTAGTATTCTAAAGGCTCATAAAAAAATCGGAAAATTTCGGAAAAAAAACCTGTTGTTTACCGGTTTTTTTCCTAAAATTTGGAAAAATAGGAAAAATATAAAAATCGGTGTGTTGTCACGCTAATGTTGAAAACAAGGAAAAATATACAGAGATCAACAGTTTTCTTCTTTTCCGATTAATTGTAAGAGGAGCAAAATATTTCTTGCAATCAGAAGGAAATAATTTGTTGTAAATACCTTACTATTAGTAGTCATTAGGAAATCTTCTTTTTTCCTTATCTCTTTCCATATTTTGTGAAAAATATGAACAACTTGTCGCGCAGCTATTAATAGTGCCGCGCACGTTCATTTGAAATCGTTCGCTTAAATATCACCAATATACTATCTTTGAGTTAAATGTAAAAGAAAATTAAAAAGTACATACAGTAAAAAATAAAATTTCCTAAAAATTCTAAACGGAGAAATCTGATCTGAGGACATATCTGCGTATTCTGTGGACAAATATAATATTTTTCCCAAATGACGGTCTTTATCTTGTTTTTTTTCCAGAAAAAAGCTTATTTCTCCTGGAGGCAATATTTCCCAGAAGAAATTTAAAAGCACTAATGATAAAATATACACAATTATTTTGAAAATAATTCCATTATATTATTTTCATACGAATCGATTACATTCTCTCAGAAAAATTGTGCAAATTAATTTTGTTATCAAACCCAATATAAAATTTAGCAATATAAACGAAATATACGCGAAAATGAAGTTTATAAAAGATGGTTCTCTTTCTTAAAAATTAACGATAATAAATTACTAAAAAATAATTCGATTTGCATTGCGATTATAAAGTTGATTAATATCCTGTTTAACAATGCCATAGTAGACGCCACTGCACTCTTATTATTAATTTAAGCCATAATTTACGATAAGTTATTGCGCTCTTTGTAGGTCAAGCGATAAGACAGAACCCCAGCGGATCTGTACATTCGGGTTTGGTTTGACGTTCTTGCGTTTGCTCTCGATTTCGTTATTTATCAGACGCATGATGAAATCTTTTCATTACTCGTTCAGTTCAGAGTAAAGCAACAATATATATCATTGTTCTATGCGATATCGATTTTGCTCCTTAATTTCTAAACAAACATACAAGCATCACTCTATTATTTTATATATCTTTATAAACTTATAAAAATATTTTTTTTTCCTTCTTTATTTATTTATTTATTTGTACTTATTTAGAGACACGCTAAGGGAACTACCGCATAAAAGTATAAGCTCTCACGATTCTCTGTTTAGAAATGCAAGAGTTGAAGACTTTCCCGATGGGACAAATATTTATCGGTTCAATGGAATGAGCAAACAAGCGCGATAGAATCGTCATTACGAAAGTAAGAACGTCAAACAAAACCTAAGTGTCAACCACAGAGATCCACACTGGGGTGCTGCCTTATCGAGTGACCTCACAATAACTTATCGTGAGCCACGGTAACAAATTTAAAAGCGCGATTGCGTACAAGTGCTACGACCACCATTGAAGACGATGCTAATCAACTATGTAATCACACACACAAGACGTAGTAGCTAAGCCGATTATGCACGTAGCGTGTTCACGTGCAAGGGAGCGCATTGCCGTTATCAGGATTGTATTAGTTAGCATATCGAAATGTGGGTTATGTTACAATATCAACTTTTATCTAATCTCTATCTAGCACCAATGTGACATAAATCTGAAAATGATCGCTAAATGGAAATCGCATGCCAGGACTGTCTAGCAGCTATACCAGTTACACAGGCAGTGGTTAAAAAGAAAAGATTACATTAAGCTGAGATAATTTAATTTCTATTCAAGATTTACAGATTACAGTTTTCTATCACTATCTATATTTTATCTATATCTATATCTGTAGTTAAATTTGAGAAATACATACCTAAAATATATTAAATCTAAAATAGTCTAATAGTAGGTGTAACACACAAAACTTTGTTGATATCTGTCGTTATAATCCTTTTAGCTCAATTCAAAATATGTTTCAGCAATCGGCTAATGTCTTCTACAACAAACCTTTTGCATATATATTTTATTAGATCATAAGACAAGGGAAGTACGTCGATTGTTAATATACCGACATATTACACGTATCTACTTTGTAAATAGTTTTGTATTACTCACGATTTTTGCGAAACACTTTCAATCTGTGACACAATGTCCATAACAAATTAGGGAACTCCAGAAATGTCAGTATAAGAGAGAGACACTGCCGTTCAATGTTAGAATTTCAACGTCACAGTTTTTGTCGGTAAGAGTGAAAAGTAAGAGTGACAATAATAACTGATCAATAGTTGATAGTTTAAGTTTCTGAGAGTCGGTAAGTTACCAGGGTCGGTAAGTTCCTAGGAGTAAGTCTCCGAGGTGGATAAGTTCCGAAGATCGGTAAGTTACCAGGGTCTATACGTTTCCGAAGGGCGGTAAATTTTTTGATTGTGCATCGCGTAGGCAGAGTGAGATTCAAGGATTTCAATTTTTGGATAGATTCAAGTAAACATGGGACCCTGGTTGTTCAATTTCTTACGTAAATTCAGGAACAGTACACTAGATTTAACATACCGAAGACATGCAGAGGCGCCATCTGTTGCGGCCTGCGCATATTAATACGTTGGTATCGACAAATCTTTTTCACGACGACCGGATTTGAATTCTCCGCTGCTACGACCCGACGAAGACGCTACGCTGTGTTGACATTCCCGATCACGGTCCTCACGTGAGATAATCCTTTTCGGTGAAGAACATGACGAACGTACGACACTTGCCCGACACTATGAAACGCGTGGCAGCAAAATTTGTTCCAAAATTGTTGAATTTTGAACAAAAACAGCGGCGAATGGAAGTTGCTCAGGAGTCACTAAATGAAGTCAACGACGATGCAGAATTACTGAAACGTGTTATAACAGGTGACGAAACATGGGTTTACGGATATGACGTCGAAACTAAAGCTCAATCGTCCCAGTGGAGGCATTCTGGCTCGCCAAGACCGAAAAAGGCTCGACAAGTGCGGTCGAACGTGAAGGTTATGCTCACTTTGTTCTTCGATTTTAATGGCATAGTGCATCATGAATTCTTGCCACGAGGTTAAACGGTCAATAAGGAGTTCTACCTACAAGTTCAACGCCGTTTGCGTGAAGCAATCCGAAAAAAACGCCCGGATTTGTGGAAAAACAATTCATGGCTTTTGCACCACGATAATGCACCTGCTCACACTTCATTGCTTGTTCGTGAATTTTTGGCCAAAAACAATACTGTAACGATGCCCCAGCCTTCATATTCGCCAGATATGGCTCCGTGTGACTTTTTCCTATTTCCAAAAATAAAGAGAACCTTAAAGGACCGTCGTTTTACAAGCATAGATGACATTAAAAGCGCATCGCTGAAAGAGCTAAAGGCTATCCCAAAGATCGAGTTTGAGAAGTGCTTCGAGGATTGGAAGAAGCGCTGGCACAAGTGCATAATATCTAATGGGGATTATTTTGAAGGCGACAACATTAATGTAGACGAATAAATAAATATTTTTTTCAAAAAACGAAAATTCCCGTTATTTTCTGAACACATCTCGTATATCGATTTTAGTCAACTTAACCGGTATGCAGCTCGTTTAGCATACATTTTTACATTTGTATAATGCGCACGCTATTTATCATGACCGAATTCTCCTTTCACTAGTAAAATTCCTTCTGTCTATCTTGTTATCTTCGCCGAAGTCTCTGTGACTTCGATCCGCCTTCCTTTCACTTCCTATCCTTTTTACCGGTGTTATAGATGAATCTTTCTATGCAATTTCTATTAGCATAATTTTTACATAATTGCATACGGTACTACAACCAGGTCGATGCCCGCGAATAATTATTTTACAAGAGAATAAATTGCACGTACACATGCGTGCCAAAGCTGTAAGGTTGTAGGTAAAAGTCAAGCAAAGCTGCAGAAAACAAGAAGGAATAATAATAAGCAAAAATGAAACAATCCGTTCAGCATCGGCAACTAAGAACAAGAATATTATATATAACTTCCACTATTTTTAAACCTCCTTCTGCAGTACCAGGTGTACCGGTATGAAATGAGCGTCAAAATATAAATGTCTCGATAGGGAACATTTATTTTGAACGGGCCTTAATTTTGTTTTGTTTGGTTTCTATGACATCTATCAAACATATTCAGTTTACATCAAGTTATTGAACAAACAACATCATATTTTTTCATCGTGTTAAAAATGTCGAATTTTGTACCAGAAAATGATGATTTGCGGAAAGCATTAATTTTTTGTTTTCATTTGAAGAAAAGTGCTGCAGAGTCGCATCAAATGCTTGTCGAGGCATATGGTGATCATGCTCTATCAGAAGCAACATGCAAAAGATGGTTTCAACGGTTCAGAGATAATGATTTTGATGTGAGAAATAAAGAACGTGGAAAACCACCAAAAAAGTTTGAAGACACCGAATTGCAAACAATATTGGATGAAGATGACACTTTGAGTCAGACACAAATGGCAGAAATGTTAAATGTTGCACAACAAACAATTTCTGACCGTTTAAAAGCTATGGGAAAGATCCAAAAGTCTGGAAAATGGGTGCCACATGAATTGAATGAAAGACAGATGGAAAACCGAAGAAACACTTGTGAAATTTTGCTTCAAAGACACGATAGAAAATCAGTTTTGCATCGAATTGTTACTGGCGATGAAAAATGGATTTATTTTAAGAATCCTAAACGGAAAAGATCATGGGTTAATCCGGGACAACCATCAACTTCGACTGCAAAACCAGATCGATTCGGCAAGAAGACAATGCTGTGTGTCTGGTGGGACCAGAAAGGTGTGGTGTACCACGAGCTCCTAAAACCTGGTGAAACCGTCAATACAGATCGCTACCGACAACAAATGAGCAATTTGAACTATGCATTGATCGAAAAACGACCAGAATGGGCCAGAAGACACGGCAAGATAATTTTGCTCCATGACAATGCACCTGCACACAAAGCAAAACTGGTTCAGGATACGATCAAAGCACTCGGCTGGGAGCTGCTACCCCACCCGCCGTATTCACCAGACTTGGCTCCTTCCGACTACCATTTGTTTTCATCGATGGGACACGCATTGGCTGAGCAGCACTTCGATTCCTACGAGGAAGTCGAAAATTGGGTGACTAATTGGTTTGCTTCAAAAGACGAACAGTTTTATTGGCGTGGAATCCACAAATTGCCTGAAAGATGGGAAAAATGTGTAACTAGCAATGGCCAATACTTTGAATAAAATGTTTTTTACTTTCCCATTAAAAAATAGTGTTTTGATTTCACAAAAAAACGCTCACTTCATACCGGTACACTTAGTAAATTGAATTAGTCATTCGAATTAATACTTGGCATTGCTTAATTATCATTAATTATTATTAGTTATTAGTTTCGTCATATTATAAATTATTAAATTAATAATATGACGAAATAAATTAATTATACACGTTCAACCTGTTGTTGTAAGCACAACGATGAGATATGTCGATGGCTATAAACGAAGCCACGGCTCGAATTACCAAACGTCGCTATGCGGAAATGCAAACCGGCATTCTGACAATGGAAATATCGAAATCGGGGATGGTCAGCGTCCACATTCAAGTGACGCTGACACATCAAAATCGTCTCCTCTGATTGAGACATAGGAAAAGTATAAAAGGGGACATGATTCCGGCGCGGGAGCGACTCTAGACTTTTAACTCTCGGGAACCGATATGCTGTCAGTCACACAAGTAATATTGTATCGGGCGGACACGTAATAAAGACAAGTTCAGTTTTTTTCAACAAAAGATAATTTATTTTACACCGAGCGTCACCGACCCCCCACTCTAACGCGCTTTGAAAGGCACCCCACATTACCCGCGACGACTCAACTCGCGCAACACTGTCAACAAATTAACTTTTTTACTACAAATAAAAAAAACTAGCAAATATTTAGGTTAATTATTTCGTTATCAAATTATACCATCTACGTTATCACGTATCCCTGATATGTTTTCTTATTGAGCAATTTGTATATTGAGATAATATATAAAACGTTCAACGTAAATCTTTTAGTCGAGAAGTAACCGTCGAATCGAACAGTTTGTAAAAGAATACATTAATATAATATCTCTATCTTATTACCCGCCGTATAAATTATATTTTGTGGTTATTATTATGTATAATATAAAAAATATGTATAATTCAAATATTTGCGTTTTAAAACAATAGATATTTATTTTTAAAAGAAAAAGTGAGAAAAAAGAATTAAAATTTATTTAAATATAAATTAAATGTATAAGTAAAGAAATTCAAAGATTAATTGAGATATAATTTTGAAATATCACGGTGAAATATCTCTAAATATAATGACAATAAAAATAATTAATAAAGATAGAATATTTCGATATAGTCGCATAACATATGTGGGATAATTTTAGATTAAGCCTATGTAAAATAATTTGATGAGGAACGGACAGTGTCATAAACATGATCGAGATAGAAACCATAACGATTAAGGAAGCAACTGAGATAGCTGGAGGAGACGAGCAACTATTTCAAGAGATGTTGGACAAGATCCGACATTGGCTGCAACAACAACCTCATCTCCCTCAAGGTTCGCATTTTAAGATTCGTATCAGCCTTTTTGATTATTTTTTTACATGCCGCCCTCGGATCAATGAAACATATTTAAATATATTTAAGACAAAAATGCCTACGTAACTTTAACAAAACGAATTATTTTGTCATTCGTGAAGCACGGATGTCGATTGTCTATATTCTAACAAAACAAATTATTTTGTCATTCATGAAACATAGTTTGCCTGCTTTCAGTCATTAACCCATTTGCATCCGTAAGCGGAATATTCCGCGCATGCCGATCATCTCCTATCACCGAGCGCGGAATATTCCGCCAGTCGCGACTTTTTTTATTACCGCTCGCGGAATATTCCGCATATGACACAGTTCACGTTTTGTTGTCAATCTGTGAGCATTTGAACTATTTTAATTGCATTCTTAAATAAACCATGTTAAAATAAACTCTACGAACTATTCGGAAGTCATTTACTGTAGAAGTTTACTGTGTATTGTAGAACGAGTGTACTGTGGAAGTTAACGAAAATAATAAAACTACCGATATACGGCCGCGCGCGGTGATATGGGCCAACCGTCAGTTGAACGCCTCTGATATCTGAACACAGAAACTTAAATAGAATCATAATGCAAATGGGTTAATGACTAAGTAACTTTGACATATTCTACTTTAATATACCAACTGTGTAAAGGAATGATTAAATGATGTGTATTAACATACCGTAATAATGAATATAAATCACAGGGATTTCGGACAAACGATTACAGATCACTCTTTTAACTTCAAAACTTGATCTGGAGAAATCTAAGAAACGTATAGACTTGCTATACACTCTTCGTACTCTGCTTCCCGAAGTTTTCGCCGACTATGACCCGCTATGCGACAGTATTGCTCAACTTCACAAATGCATGTAAGTGTAAATCATATGTCATTGTTATATTCTCTTATGCTGATTTTCATAACATTTTATATACAAAAACGAATACTAAATAATATTTTATATACAAAAACGAATACTAAAAGTGATAATCATAAATACTAATTAAAATTTAATGTAATATTAAAAAAGATAAATAAGAAATATTATAATTTGTGTGTATAAAAATGGATATTAACGTAATTATTTCGGATAATTTTAATTAAAAGACAAGTATCTCGTTTTCCAAATTAAATGTATTAATTGTGCATTTTATAAAATAATTTAGAGAATATTTTTTATAAAGCATAAAATGAATATTGGCAATAAATAAGAAAACTAATGGCGAAACGTCATTTAATAAAATAAATCATTATCCGTGTATAATCGAATTCTAGTTTTTATGTTAAATGTATCTTCATGAATATATATTCACTGGCAGGCAATGGGTACCTCTACCAAAGTTATCACCGGAAAAGCACAGAATCCATGTCGTTAGGTGGATAAACAATGACAGCTCTTTATTTCATTTACAAGATTTGTTAAAGTACGTAAAAATTATACAAGCAAGTATATCATATCGGTACCTCAAGGACATTGAAGTTTCCGCAAAATTTTATTCCGCAAAAAAATCGGGATCTTCTCGTCGCGAAGATATATCGTCGCACAACAATAGCACGATTGCGCCTAACTATTAGAAATTACTTGTAGTGAGTCACGGGACATTATAAAAGTAAGTTTAAATACGCGCTGCATTTACCGGCCAGCAACGCATAAGTCATTGTATAAAACTACAAAGCGGACAACGACGATGAAATAGGAACGAAGAAAGAGGGAAACCGTGACCGAGCTTCATGCAGCGTTATAAACTTTTCATATTATCGGAATCTACACGCTCGGTGCTCGACGAAATGATTATTTAACGCCGGCGTTACTATGCCCGCGAGTAATTTCCGTCCGAGCGTTTTCACGAAACGCCATCCGGTCGATCCAATCACAGTGGATCGATCCCGCCGTCTTATTCCACGCAATCTTTGGAATCTCCTTTTCTTTTCTTTTCCCAGCCTGTCTTTCTTCATCTCCTTTTCTATTCGCGTAAAACTAAACACGTAACCTCCTCTCTCTTGCCTGCTATTATCGATAATGCGATAGAAACAATATACACACCTCTACACTCGTCTCTTCCTATCTCTACAGTTACACTCTACCGGGCGACACATATCGAGAGGAAAAGCTGAAATCGATGACTTTGTCGAAGCAGGATAAGAAGGGAAAAACCGCGAAGGGTAAAACTCGCGAAGCCATTCAGATCGTAGTCGCATTTTCCGCGCACGCTCTTGTATATCCGCAGTTTTGATCAATGAGGAAAACTCGCGATGAATCGTGACACGAAAGTTTAACGGATGACAATTGTTCTTAGTTTTGTTGTTGCTTATTTTTGGTTGGAAATAATTTTCTAGAAAAAATGCACGTCTCCATTAATCACCACTATGTCGCAATTTTTTCTTGAATTATTAATTTTTCGTAATAAAAATTAAATATACTTTTTCGCTATACAATATTGAACGATGAACTTAGGTCGAGTGCGTAAAAGATACAAATGGATTAAAGATGAAAAAATTAAAATTAAATCGAAAGACGCGTATATAACGCGGTTTTCTTATATTATAGATATACTTACTTACAGATATACTTTCATGATGTTAGATGTACGTGTAGATGAAGACGTAATTAGTTCTGAATGTGTCATTTGGGATTGCGCCAATGCTACTTTTGGTCATGTATTAAAATTCCCACCAAGCTTATTAAAAAAATGTGACCTTTGTCTGGTATGTAGTCGCACTCCACATATATTATATATCATCATGCTTAAACTAATTTGTGACTTGTTTAAATTATTCAGGAGGCATACGGTTTAAGATTTAAAGCAATTTATTTTATAAACGCACCAACGTATATCGATAACTTATTGGCGATGATTAAAATGTTTATGAAACCAAAACTTCATGAGAGAGTGAGTAGAGATAATACTGTGAAAACTCGCAATTATTATATAGTATGATATTGTGATAATTTTCATTTTGTTCCGTATTTGGTAGAATAAAAGAAAACATAATTTTCAAGTAAACTTCTGAATTTTTGACCAGCAGTGAATTTTTAGATAAAAATAATCAAATCCGGGGCAGATTCATTATATAATATTGTACCGAAATCCATTTTACCGGAGGATTATGGCGGAGAGGAACCATCAATGGCAACTCTAACTGGTAAAACATCAATCGATATTATGAACACGCAGATTTATTAATAATTTTGTGAACTTATTGTTTAGATTTTGTGAATTTAATGTTTAGATGACAAAACAAGTCTCGCAGAACACAAGTTCTTTTAATTTGGTATCTATTCTCCGTGAAAAATTGTCCGCTCTTCCTCAATATTTATCAACAACAATATTTATTCTCTACAACATACAAAAATCCGTTAATACTTAAATTAAAAACTCTAATTGTTCATTATTTGGATGTAGGAAAATGATTTAAAATGGAAAGATCTTATTTTAACTGTATTATATTCCAGATATGTGGCGTACGAAAGTAAAAGATCGACGAGCCTGGTTACTAGAACAAGAAAAACTTAAGATCAACGAGTCTCTCCGAACTGAATGCGTAATAAATATGGATAATTTATTCGGAGTTGCCGGAACATTTCGAAAATTAGAAATTGACTAACTCATTAAAAATAATTAATTAATTAAGATAATAAAAAAACTGCTCAGAGTTATACATTGCGATAGTTTGTAACATTCTAAAACTTCGAATATTTTTGCTTCGTTTGAGAAGTAATTTATCCCAAATATAGCATAACAATTTGAAATAGGGAAAATTGAGCTATGTGCTTATCTATTTGTTCTGAAACTGCCGGGTTCTTTTCAGAATTTCGTTTCCAATCATTGATTACTGTTAAACTTTTGCTGCTTTAAAGTATAAGAATCATAACACATATAGTTTCGTAGATTTCTGCATTTTTATTGAAAAATGTTTAATAAAAACATAAATTAGGCGAGTAATGTTTCACTATAATATAATATTTATATTTTGATCATATCTTTGCTTTCTTCGATCGCGTTAACAGAAAATACTGCAATCTCTCGTTTCGGTTAATAATAATCCACCATAGTTGAGTCGCGTAAAGAATGATTGAAAGAAAGCGCTAAGTAATTTACAATCGAATAGATAATCTACACTCTAGGAATTCCGAAAGGAAAAAGGAAATGGAAGATATAACAATAATATTAATAGTTTCGCTTTATATAATGATAATAACTATACGTATATTAAGTGAGTACCACGCGCGACATGCGACCTCATGGAAGAGAATTCGATTAATTTATTCGCGATCGATTTGTGCTATAGGTCGATTTGTCGCGCGCAGTACGAATCATATCCAATATGAACTATTGCATGGCACATTCGCTAAAAAAAAATCTTTCGTAGCTGCGTACTTTCCTTTATTCGTTTACTGCGCCAGTGTCCAAATGCCCGCATATTTAGTTCTGTCATTAATAGACCATTCAATAATTTATTATATAACCGATCGCCCGTACGATCAACATTAATACATGAATTTCGACTTGTCGAAATATAAGAAAGATGTCTAAAGCTTTTTTGCTAACCGGGCGGCACGAACCAACCATCCTCTTCTTTCGCTCGTTATTATATTTTTACAATTTACAAATATAATTTGATACATCATCTTCGAAAAATACATTCGCGCCACACACGCTTATCACCATTACGCTCCTTTAGAGAATATTCCTCCTTTTTTTAATAAGTCTGGAAACAGGTCAAAAACTTAAACAGCTTTAAACAATGATATCAATAATGTGACGACAATAATAATATAATAATAATAATTAAATTTATAGTAAGCACAAATATGTCACGTAAAGTAACGCAGTGATATTTAATGTACAGTAAAAATTATTAATGGATATCACGCTATCATAAGATACTTATCAGCTATTGGAAAGAATCTGTAAAAACGACCTTAACGTACAATACAAACGCGAATATAATTTTTTTGTTTTCCATATTTACGTCAAACGTGATCAAGCTTCGATTTTTGAATATGTTCTGCGAATATCGATCGGTAGAAACAGAAAAATAGCAGTTTTTCTAAAGCGAGCAACATTTCATTTTGTTCTTCATTACTTAAAAATTACTTCGATGTGTATTTCTCATGTACAAAGAAACTATTAATAATATTGTCATACGGTTGTCATACATAAATCAGCAATAATTGACTATTCTCACAAATAATCTGATATTCGTGCATTTCTATACTTTAGATTTAAAAATTCTTAAATAAACAACATTTTGAAACCGCGGAAAAAAATTAACGAAATGTCACTATGCGCATTATACTGCGGCAAATTTTAGATAGATATAAATTTTTATAAATTGTCAAAATAAAATGTTAGAAGGAATATATACGAACTCATATATACATAAAATCGCCTTAAAAAATATGGAAGAATTTATATACTTATTATTACATCGCATTGGAAGAAACACTTACTCAATATACTGTTGCAAATGACCAATGCAGAAACGTGATGCATTAGAAATGTACCGAATACATGAAACGTATACATTAAAAATGTTTTTATATGTAAATATATTAAATCTCGCAATTCATAGAAAATGTTTCAAAAATATCGCATTTACCGTAGAGCCTTGTTTCGAAATGACGAGAGCTTGAATTCGTATTACATTTTTACAGCGAATAGTACTTGTTATTCACGCGTAATTGTCAATCTGCGTATACACGCACGTATGCATATGTAAGACAAAAGTTAGAATAAACACACAATTGATATAAATTCTATCAAATTATTCTAAATAATATACAAATGCTGTAAATTGCTTCGTCAAATAATTACAATTGCAAATATTCAGAAAAATAATATATTCCTTTCTATTCACTACGCAGAATATAAATTTCGCGGTTTGACAAAATGTGATGTAAATATGATACAGAATGTAGTGACGTTTAATACATCATATCACTGTAATAT
Source organism: Dinoponera quadriceps (assembly GCF_001313825.1). NCBI lineage: Eukaryota > Metazoa > Arthropoda > Insecta > Hymenoptera > Formicidae > Dinoponera > Dinoponera quadriceps. The sequence goes on from NW_014555639.1 coordinate 2,233,846, forward strand.
TTCAACTTTAAGATCTCGTCACACTTAACATTACATATAAGATTATCACGATACAAAGACTAAGCTCTAGGTGTCTATATTCACATGGATATCAGTTTTCACTATTATTATTATACTATTATTATTACGCTATTATAATGGCAAAATTTCGGCTGTAACTAACTTCTATATTAATCGCGAATATATTACATATGTTCGGTGTGCTTGCATGTGACCTTCCCTGTACTTATCTAATATGTAATGTGTTTATGTATATACAATATATATATATATATATTCACTACGCATATATATATATATATAAATGTATATGTATATAATTTGTATGCGTGTGTATGTGTGGGGTGTGTGTTCGCGCGCGCGCGTGCGTGTGTGTGTGTGTGTGTGTGCATATATATTATACACCATAGCATGACTTATTTCTATAACTACAATTTCTCGATTACATTCTTGGTTTGATCGTTTCTTTCTCATTCACACACTTTTTCACATAAGCACACAAACGCATACGCATACAGTACATATCTTTCAGTAAAACTTTTTTCCGTTCTCATAATGAAACATCCATTTGATTGATATTGAGATGGGTACAAATGTTTATGCATTGGGCGTATCAATGAACCCGTACAAATGTATTTGATGCACTTCGTATCAAACATAAGCAGTTGTTGTAACACCACTAAGACAACATGTTGCTTATCTGCATGTCGCAAGATATTGTTTGGGGATTGTTCTCGGTATTCTTTATAGGCACCAGTGAATCAGAAGTATTAGCAGACTCTTTAGGCATAAGTACATTTGGAGCATTTGCAGATGCTGATGATAACAATGTTGCTTTCGGTTTCACTTTTGTTTTAGCTTGTTGCTCCATGCTATCTATTTCAGCCCAAATGCTCCTCACTTCCTTGAAAAGCTAATAACATATGTCTTGGTTTTAATATGTTCTTCTTCTTATCATTGTTATTAAAACTCAAAATATAATAATAAAATATACATACCTGATTCAACCATGTTTCGTCTGCTAATAATTCGTTTAATATTATTGTAGTATCCTTATGCGGATCCGCTACTCTCTTTTCCGTCACTTTTCCTGCGCATTCTAAAAACATCAGATACTTTTGATGAGCAACTTTATTGTACAAAGCTACTTTCATTTGGCAAATGCGGCATAGCAGAAAATCCTGGAAACAAAGTAAAAGTATATAAGTAAAACTTATTAGACTTTGTTAGATTTTATTAGATCACAACTTCGTCGTACCTTTTCGTAAGTTACTCTTGGATCAGGTGGCGAACCTTCCAACGTAGTACCATTATATGGTTGTCCATAAAGTAGAACTCTCGCATGAATTCTGGTTTGCTGACAACCAGCGCAAGATTTTCCTTTATATTCCGACCACGGTAGGTCCTTAAGCACATTAAGACACGGCCATGTCGATATCGCCGTTATGATATTTGATTTCCATTTCGTCATAGTCAAAAGGCGACGTTTTCTTTCGTCTGTTACTTCATCGACAGTTTTGACATTTGACAAGAAATAATCATCTAAATAATAAAAACATAAATGCAAATATTATGTCGTGATGCACGCCATCTAAGAATATTATATTTATTGTATAATTTTGCTTCACCTTGTTCCTGAAAGATCTCGGTAAGAAAATTGGAATCCAAAGCTTGCGAGATCAATGTCTGTATATATACTTCGAAGTTGTCTTGATATTTTTCGGTGTCTTTCATAAACTTATTAATACTTTCACTGTAATATACGATAGAAATATTATAGTTTTACAAAATTCATCGAGAATTTCGAAATAAACTGCCGCACAGATATTCACCTGTCATCGATGATCATCTCATCCCTCAAAAATTCCACAATAGTTTCTATTTTGCCCTGCTGCAAAAATTTTACTGGTACTTGCTGATATATATGACGATTTTGTGGAGCCCATCCAGAATACTGTAAAACAATAATAGACAACAATAATAGACAACTGTAAAACTGTAAAACAATAATAGATACTGTAAAACAATAATAGACAACAATAATAGACAACAATAATAGAACAACAATAATAAACAAAATAATGTTATATATTCAACTATATCTGTATTGCTTTGTATTTTTTCTTTTCTAATTTGACTAATTTGATACATACCGTGGATATGTTTCTGTATAATGTTTTTCCGTTAGATTTGAATGGTTCGTATTTCTGGAGTAACGTTTTGCCATCTATCCTCCAAAGAGGAGGATATTCTTCACTTAAATCCGTTTTGATTACGACAAATTCGCCAGACTGAAAAGTGTGACAAAAATATTATTGCTCTAAATTTTACCCAATGTTACATACTAGTTTTTATTAATCGCACAAACTTTAATATCTTATATGGAAATTTATGTTATTCTTTCATGAATTTTAATTAGAATAAAAGTGAGGATTACCGCATCTTCCAAATAGCCTACTGAATGCTGCATGCAAGAACATATATATACATACATATATACATATATACATACATATATGTACACACACACGCGCGCGCGCGCGCGCGCACATATGTATATACATACATACATACATACATATGATTATGACATTTTTATTTGTAAGATATATAACATAATACTGGCCTAAGAAGGACAACATTCTTTGGAGCTCTGCCATCAGCACTCAGACTATTGTTCATTGCACTTTCCCTTCATCAGGAGGGTTATTAGTACAGGCCCGTATTTCTCAAAAAAAAAAAAAAAAGGAAGCCACCAAGTGAAAACTTCCCTATTTACTTCGACTCCAAGGGCTATTCCGTAACCGTCTACCGAAGATGTCGGCTAGAGAATATGTCGTTGTCATCTTCATTGTTCACTATAACCGTTCGCTATTGCCAGGCCGTCGTCAATAGATTGAAGCTATTTTATATGAGACTGCCTAGAGTTTATCACATTGCATCACATGCACTTATTCGTTAAAACTGGGTCTATATATGGTCGCTGGCAGTCATAAAGTTGTGTAGTCGTAGTCGTTCGAATCGGTCCATCTCAAATTTTAGAGACTATAATCAATCCAGTCGTTGGAATTGGAAGTCGTTGAAATTAGAACAGAACAATGAAAATGTGCAGTCTAGCCATTACGCGCCGTTGTCAAAAGATAGTCAACACATTCGTGCCATTTTGCATCAGATCATTATCTACAATGCTCGTTCCTACTTCTTCCAGTACTCTCATTCGCAAACATTGTTTAATTAATTCCTGAATAATAATTAAGAAATTTGTAAAATAGTAGAGGATTTTTTTTCTGAGTTTGCTACAGTCTACCTAGGCATGAGTGTTTTGCCTTTATTTGTCAGAGAGACTCTGTATATATTATAAAACCCATTCAATATATTGCTTCCGTGATTATATCTTGGTTGCTTTCTAGTATGAGACACAGTTAGCATAAGTCTAGTTATATCATCATTTATCCTTATTTCGCATTTGGTAAAGGAAAATATAACTAGATTTGTATCTCTTGTTGGAACGCAATCCTTATAAACCAGAACTTCTTCAGTGATGAATATTATAGACCTCGCTTAATATTGTTTAATTAATTTCTTAATAACTATTGTAGAATTTGCAAAATGGTACAGAACTTTTCTGTTCGGTTTGTTACAGTCTATCTACACATGAGTGTTTTGTCTTTAATTGTCAGATACTCTTATATACATATATCGGATATCTGACTGTATGTACGATATCCATCATGTATATAGTCAACTATTGAACAAAAGAGCTCTATAAAAGTGATGTATCAAAATTTATTCGCTAGTCGCCAATTGGCAGCTAACAATGAGCGGAATAACGTTGTGAGCAACAAGATGTTTCAGGTACTACCATCGCAAAGCTCGTCTATCGCATCGCGTGAATCATCACAAATCATTCACAAATCTTTTCTAATAACTAAAAAATTATGTTTATAAAATGGTGGACTTTTTTGTTCAATCGAACTTATTTTATAAGCATACGACGAATATCAAGAAATAATCATGTCTTAAGCGATAGGATCAAGATTTGAAGTTTAAGGTTTCATATATACTGATATTTGTCACTAAGCATAATAACTGTCATATATATGTATACATACTTGTAGATTTGGTCACTCTGAACGAAAGTTTACCATTTGCACATAAATTTTTGAGTTATTAATTAAAGAAGTTTTTAAATATGACCATTTCCATTAATTAATTAATAACAAAAATTGTATATAGTTGTTTATAAAATGGTAGAGGACTTTCTTGTTCACATTAACTTAAACTATAAATATGTGACGGATAGCACGGTTTATGTCATATCTTATATAGTTCAATGTTCACAGGTGAATCAGCCTATATTTGTAACATATACAGGGTATCCTGCATAATTCCGTCCGAAACTATATAAAATGGATTAAAAATCCACGCTACCCAAAAATCTCAAAGCTACGAGAAACAGCGACACGGAGAAACACAGATTCTGTGGAGGAACGTGGCGAGCCGCGATTCATAAATGTCACAGTCGCGCGCACAGTCGAAGACATCTTTCTTTCAATATATTCGGTCTACCGCATCGTGCGCGCTGGTTCGCCTATCTATTTTCTTCAATAACTCAAAACTTTAAGTGCTAATTCAAAAAATGACTTCGACCATATTTTTCTACTCGGCCTATGGTATCCATTTTATATACTTTCAGGTGCGTTACGCTGGACACCCTATATATATGAGATCGATATTATAATTTATGATTTCAATTAATTCGTATTTCATATAATTATAGATTTTGTTTCTAACTATAGATCATACATTAAGCCGTGTATTTAACGCAAGTCAGTCCTATAGTGCTGACAAATTGTGAGACGAATCATGAAACGAATGAATGCATAAATTATAAAACAATATGATTGATAATCATGAAAATAGTATAATCGATAATCAGGAATTAAATTTATTACCGTTTGGTAATAAATTCGAATTATAAACTGTAATATCGGCTTTGTGTTGTTAAGCTAATACCACGAAGGTTGGTGTTTAACCACCACGAAGTGCAGTTTAAATTTAATTACGATTATTATATAAATGAATTTAATTCCTGATGATCGATCATATCTTTTTCATTGAATATCTCGCGTTGAACATACCCAGGTTCAACATAACAAAATTATTCTAGCCAAACAAACTTATCTTAGGTATCAAATATTTTAAATAGTTTTAAATAATGTATTTAATATACTTATAAAAAGTGTGATACCTGAGAAAATAAAATTACCTTTAAAAACAGATAAAAAAGGGAGCAAAGTGCACACACTTCACCGATGTTTTGTTATTACAACAAAAAAATACAACAAAAAATCCAGCTAGAAAATTGTATTAAAAAAGTTTTTCTTTAAATCTTACTCAGAATAATTGTACTAGCGAATATTCTATTGTCATATTAAATAATAATTTTTAGCTATACTGAGAAAAAAATATCTAAAAACAAACGAATATTTCTTTGATAGGTCCTTACACAATATTTACTTAAATCTAAATTGTCTTTAAACCGAATATTGTTTACTCGATTTAAGTAAATAATATTCGATTTAAATAAAATGAACTTAGATTTAAGTAAATATCGTGTAAAGATACCCACCAAAGATATAATCATTTGTTTTTA
>NW_014555639.1:2239553-2289597 GCF_001313825.1 Dinoponera quadriceps
TATATACTATAGATGTACACGAAAAGCACTTGACTTTTTCTTTTACTTGGCCAAATAATACTCTTGTTTTAAAGATACTTACTCAGAAGTTAATGACAATCAAATCAAGATACTGATATATTAATATGTATTTCATTATGTGACTCAGGTACTAAGTGTTTTTGTGTCTTTATTTTTTTCCGAAATTATTTCATTGCTAGTTATTTTATTTTTATCATTACTTTTATTAACACCTTTCTCAACAATTCTTATCTGCAAATTTTTATATAGTTAAACCAACTTGTACCTATAAAATTGAAAACTGAAATGTTACTGATTTATCATTCACACTTGGCGTAACCTTTTGATATCATAACTTTTATAGGAAATGCAAGATTAAATTTATATAGCTAAGAATATTTAATATAACAGTAGAATATTTGCTAATACAATTATATTCTAAATGAGTTTGTTTCAAAATAATTTTTATAATGCAATTTCTTAGTTGGGTCTTTTTGTTGTACGTACTTACCATCAGATATCTTATATAGAGTGTCCGGAAAGTTTTAAACGAGCGCTTGTGTGCAGATAGAACGGGTTAAACAGGAAAGTCACATACTATTTTGAAAAATTTATAATTGTTAACGAGGAATTAATCTGTACGGGTCAATGAGCACACGGGAAGCAATAAATCGGGCTTCGTATACATGTTTGTATAAAGAAAGATAGCTTCCAGTTTATAAGATAAATGGCTTACTTTTCAAGATTTTCTAGCAACAAGGAGAATCAGCTGCCCCTCGCACGTCACTATATACGCATAGCATATCTGTATAGCCGAAGCGGCGAATAGCGTTTGCTTCAGTACATGAATATGCTACACACATGTAATTGTGGTATACTATGTCCCACAATCTGGTAGCTCTGGGCGGAGCAATGCAGCGAGCGACGACTGATGCTCGTTCACTTTTCGATGATCTTACCCCAATACTTTTGCATGCAGAGAAATCAATTAAAAAAAACCCATATGATATTATTACAAAAAAAATTGACTTTCTTGTCTCCTCTACACTTCTACCTACAAAGAAACTATTGACATCAGATTATGTCCTTCTCAAAACCTATTTAACTTTCGAAATATTTTGTTGGTATAATACCAATTTAATATAAGACCAATAGTTTTGAGGAGAATCGCTTGAATCGATTTAAATGAGACATCTTGTATGTATATATATATATATATATATATACATATATATATATGTATGTGTTTACGTATAATACATAATTAATATATTATATATTATATAAATTATATACCTTGAATGGCGAAATATCAATATCCTCGTCACTCACTGATGCAATCAGTTTCTCGTCAATTTTACAAGAAATTTTGCCAGAACTATTAGAATTCTTTGAAGACACCTCATGCTTCTTCCTGGTTGATTTTTTTGTAACGATGACTTCCCCGGACGAGTATCCATCCTCTTCCAAAATCTTCCTAATTTTTTTCGTGATAACAGGTCTTGCACGCTTTTTTCTCTTCTCTTCTTCATCTCCGGCCAATTTTACGGCAGGTGTCCACGCTGGATCGGAATCGGAATCGACCTGTTCCTCGTCATTGTCGAAATAGTCTATTCCCTGCTGCCGATCCAAAAATTGCTTCGCCGAAGTCTTTTCTTTCGCCTTTCTTCTCGAGGTCTCACGTCTCGGAGGAAGGAGTAAAGGATCTACTATACAAAAAAAAAAATAGAAATATATGTATTTTTACAGTCATAAAATTACGATTTAAGAAGATTTATTTACATTCTGAAAATATGTTCATATTACCTTCTTCGACTTTCTTCAATATCTTTTTGTCGCTAGGACCATTCGCGGTTGCTTCTGCTGCTGCTGCTGCCGCCGCCGCTGCAGCCGCTTTTCTTTTCCTATCTGTAGGTCCGCCAGGTTTAATGGGCCTACCTTTCTTGGATTTTTGACCTTCTGGCTTGATGGTGATAACCTCAGTATTGGTTGTGTTACTTGCATTCTGTATTTTCTTCTCAGTTTTTTTTGGTGGAAATAAAAAGTCATCGTCGCTAGTAAATCCGTCGTCACTCGAGTCGAAATTTTGTTTCTTTCTTTCCTTCGGCAACGGGAAGTACCTAGGATCATTAGCGTAATCTATCGCCGGTGTCTCTTTAACTGAAGTTGGTTTTTCTTGGGGTTTAACAGTTTCACCGTTCGTTGAAGCTTCCGTGAGTTTACTCGACTCAACCGGTATGTATGGCTTTGACCTATTCCACGTTGCTTTCCTGCCACCGCGCATAGCAGGTGGTGGCGAAGGGTCCCTTTCACCTTGCAGAAATTTCAAATAACTCGTCATGAATCCCATATTATGATCCTTGTTAGATCGTTTGAAATCTTTGTTTATTTGATTCATGGTTGGCATCAGCTGCTGATCCTGTTGAAGGAAACCTAACTCCTCCTCAATATTAGGAACAATCACTTTAGGCTGATCATTTCTGATTTCTTGATTGTAATTAGCGTTTTGATTCGTGACGTTTTCATTGAACCCTATCGGTGTTATGTCAACCGAAGACTGAAATTCATGCGGATGATGCGGGTGATGGCCTGCTGGAATATGGAAAGTTGGAAAGTACGGGATAGGTGGCGGTGCATGATGATGCGACACCATCAACGACTGATGTTGGTGAGCCGGAGTGCCAACGAAATTACTTGTGTGATGCAACGAAGACTGAGAACTGAAGGCACCCGATGTGGTAGGGAACATCTTGGTTGGCGGATGCGGTAAGTTCCATCGTTCAAAATCGAAGTAACCGTTTTGCTGCTGTTGATTCGCATTGTGATGAGCCGGCGGAGGTATTCTACTGAGATATTCCGTCATTGTTGCAGTGCCTGTGAGCTCATTCAGCGGTGTACAATGTCCACCCTTCTCCAAATTCTTCCTTTTCTTATTAGCGTTATCAGCTTTACGTCGTTCCTCAGCTTGTTTTTGCTGTTCCGTCGTGCCAGTCGGAGTAGTAATAACAACATGTTGCTGTACTTGACAGGGGCTTTGTTGTAGTGTCTGCAAATTTTTCACAATACTCATAGGATCTCCTCTACAACTGCTCAAGTCTTGTAGTGCTACCTGATTAGTCTCGAAATACGGTTGCTGCCTGTCTGACACGTTCACAAGTCTTTGTACCTGCTGTTGAACTGGTAAATTCTGCGCGTTTATATCAGTATTAGCGCCAGTGTATACAGTGACGAACTTTCTGTTGCTATTTGTTTGTCGATTATCGGTCTCCCAACAAACCTGTTGTTTTTGTGCTTGTGTGAAATCTTGTTGCTGCTGCTGTTGCTGCCTATCGTAAGTTTTATTATCCGTATTATAAGTGGCCTTGTTGTTTTCCGTAGTACCTAGTGCTCGAGTGATCACTGATGAATACACAACCTGTCCTTGCGATGCTGGTCTAGGAACGGTAACGTCCAAAGGTGACGGTGGAGTAACTTGTTGAACTGTAGTTTTATATGGCGCGCCGCTGGTACATTGGTTACCGTTGTTTTCAGTGTGTTGCTGTAACGGCGAAGGTGATGACATTGTCGCCATTGGACTGTTGTACATGGGATACGCCGGACTCGGAACATGACCCAATGGACTGGCTTGCGAATGAGCTTGCAGAGGACTCGGTCGCCGTGGAACGACAACGCCGCAGTCAGGCCCGTTCTGAGTCGAAGTGTTAGAAGAGTATGCAGAATCAGTCGAAGTCACGGACTTCGATCTGCCCGTGTGATGATATTCCGTATCGCTTGTTGATCCCGTCAAATAATGTCTGTAGGATGTAGTTTGCTGCTGCTGCTGCTGTTGCTGCTGCTGTTGTTGTTGGTGCTGCTGCTGATTTAATATGTGAAACGTTTGTTGCTGTTGTTGCTGCTGCTGCTGCTGCTGAGGATGCGACTGTATGTTACCATTCGACGATGTTCTTTGATTGCTCGTAAGTTTGCCATTAGTATTGTTGCAATTCGTGGTATTATTCGCGGCATAATTCAAATTACGACTATCCATAATAGAGAAGCTAATCGGCGACGATTGGCTGTTATCATGTCCCTGTGGCTCATTTCTTCGATGTTCAACGTGGCTCCCTAATTCCGGATATATCTTCGTCTGCGCCTTGGTCTGGATACTCTGCTGTGTGGCAGCGGCCGTTTTATTAGGCGGCGACGTAAAATTGTTATTGCGCGTCCCTTGTTTATCTTGAACCTGTGATGCGCTCGACCGCACAGAATTATTTAGAAAAATTGTCGCCGACGCGGTCGATCTGGAAGGCGGTTGCGGTATCCTGTATTCTTTGCCTGAGGTGTTGTTCGGTGTCGACACAATGCACGATTGCTGATGTTGAAGAGACGTCTGCACCTTTCCGTTACCAGATGACTGATTCCCATTGCCCACTGTATAACTATTCGTCAGGGTGTCGGAAGTGAACGTCGTCGGAACTTGCTGAAAAAATGTTTGACTACTACTGATTTGTAATGTGGAAACTATGGATTTTATGTTAACAGAAGGCGACTGAGATCTTACATTGACTGGCTTCTTTGCCTCTGGACAGCCGGACGCCTTGAAATCTGTACTACACGCGGACGGGCTGGTTAACTGAGAGTTGATGTTGTTTATAGTCTGCGTCGTGTTGAAATGAGCGTTGAAATTATTTTCATAGCCGGTGCTATTAGGCTTTGCAGAAGGCGGGCCCGGAGATGAAGGTACAACACTTTCGTGCGGTAAAATGCCAAAAGGGCTAGGAAGCTGTGCATTACTCTGATGTGTCCAGGCCAATGTCGATGTAGGTGATGTTGATGTACCTTGCTGCTCGAAGAACGTGGCTTGATGCGTCGAGCTGTAATTCTCCCTCAAAGCAGGGATGTCGGGTTCTGTTGTGGCATTTTGTTTCGTCGTTTGTGCCGATACCGATTGCGCTTGAGTGAGAGCTTGCCTATGTTGGGTGACATAATGCGCCTGCTTGGAATTAGGATGGTGGAACAAAGGAGAGAAGACGTCATAACCCACGGGGGATGGGGACAGGAATCCCCCCGGGTTAAAAGGAGATGGTTGACCTGCCAGAGTTACTGTTGTATGGGCTGCTTGTAAAAGTAACTGCGACGTTGTTGTCGATGGCACTGCTTGTGTGGGAGCCGTTGCTAAATGATGGGATACAAAGTCACCTGTTGTGGTCGATGTTGTTTGAAATGTACCGTTGCTGCCACTGGCAGTGAGACGATTATAAGACGCATACCACGAACCAACGGGATCCATTACCCAAGCTTGGCACTAGAGTGCCTTGCTTGGTATAAGGTCAGCAAATTCTTTCTGTTCACTGTATCGAAGGTACACCTCGAGATATTCATAACATAACTTTATTTATCACAATTTCAGTATGTCTATATGTTGAAACTTTTGAATAAAATCATAAACACTGAAAACACTTCCAGTAAATGCAGTCATAAAAAATACAACCAACAATTAGGACTAGTTGTATGATAATGAAGGATCCCCATTCTTCTCTGAAAAAGAATACAAAACTCAATGCTTGATTTTATGTTATATTAAATAATAAGCAACGTTTATCTATAATTATAGCAAAACTATTGACATATACCATGGTGTATGATATGTATTAATAAGCTATTTAGTTATCTGACGATTTGTACATATATATGCACATATACACTCATAATTTCAATAGTTTCGATATAGCTACAGGCAAATTAAAAATGTTTACAATAGACTGTTGCGCTTTACAAAGTAGTCAATATCACACAAGCAATATAAAGTCTTTGTAAAGCTTTTTATAAAACTCAATAGATATCAAGAAAATAAACAGAATATAGATTACGCTGCAGCCACTATGACAATCTCTTCTGCTCTTGCGTTCCCATTGACAAGCACAAAATAATCGTGCAGTCAGCATGTTTATAATCTCGAAATACAATCTTATATGAATAAAAGGACACTATCCATATGAGTAGATGTAACGTAGAAAATTTATATCAATTCGCTTACGTTCTACACAAAATCCGCAACAAAGCACAACGATGCGACGATGCGACCAGAAACAGCGGACAGACAAGCTTGTCCGCGAAATCTAGACGTGCCCGGCGACGAAGCGTCGTCTCTCTCCGCGTACCAAGGTCGTGACACTGCTGTTTCTCAGTCGCTACGCGTGATAACGACACAGTTGTTGCACGCAGATGTCCGACAAGAAGACAATCGGATGGCCACCGCATGCTAGGTATACAAACGATACCCGTCGTTTCCTGACCGCGAGAACGACAATGCTGATCTCGCTCGTAGGAGCGCGCGCGACCTTTAACATACGTGCCATACACGGTGCGACCAACCGAACGGCGGCGCTAGCGCGGAATGTCACGCTGCTCGCCGGAGAGCCGAGGATACGACGTCGCTCGGCGAATAACACTATAAATATGGCTACACGAGTATGAAGAACGCGGTGAACACGCGATACGCGGGCGGCACCAGCAGCACCACCACCACCATCGAGCTGCGAGCTGTTGTGCTCACATGATTGGGAAGAGAAGCGGCGAACGTTAGCACGCGGCCGACCGCCGCCTACATCATCCGGGATACGCACACGCGTCGCGACGGCTCGATCTCGCGCATCGGGCTCATTTATTTATTGTCGCGGCGGTAGTCGCGTTTGTGCGCGCCGTGCACAATGTAGCTTCGCATTGCCCATTACAGGCCGCCATTTTGATCCCGGTCAACAATAAACCATGCCATCTTCCGTCTACTTTGGTAAATTGTGTCAACACCGCTGCATATAATACGCAGGTTCCACTTAACGCTCGCGACGATTGTGAGCATCATTCTGTCACTGTTTAACATCCAAGAGAAACAAAGACAGAATGACGCTCGCAATCGTTGCGAGCGTTAAATGGTACGCACCCAATACAATACATGCGCTAAACTCGCGGGATTTTTAAATCGTAGCCGAATGAGATACTTCGTGTACATCTGTTCGTGAATTTCATTCAGTCACGTTATACATTCACGGAAAAAGAGATATTTTACAAAAAGTCTTGGATACTCTACGGCTTACGATTTTACCCGCGTTTACTTCATTGCGTTCGGTTTGGATAACGAAATAAGTCTTTTACAGAGAGTAGAAATAGACACGAAGTTCAGCTGCAACCTGTTGATTGTGAAATTGAATTCGTACTTCCTTGGTCGTTCCGTGAAGTTCACATTACGATTTTCATTCAGAAGTTTATGTTTTAAAATAAATGCGTGCAAAATGACTCTTGAGTGAAAGACGGGATAATGAAAGTCAAGTCGATATTGAGAATCATAATCACAATGATAACATTTATTATATATATATATATATAAATTATATATATATATATATATACACACATATATATATATATATATATATATATACATACATATATATATATAATCATAATGTAAGAATATATTTATAATTGTTACCCTAGCAATGATCATAATAATTGTAATAGAATAACGCGCGAATCTCGTTACTGATCGAAATAGAGAGAGGAGATACCACTTATTTTTATAACTGTCAAATTATTGCTACAGTAGAGACCGAGTAGGCAGTTTATGAAAACTCGTAGATCGCCTTACCCAGTAGCACGAGGAAAAATAGGATTCAACAATTAAGACACTTAGTTGAGTATATCGCAGATATCATACAAAGTATACCAATGCCACTGTCCTTGGTAAATAAATAGTAGGAAGCCAAGAATTCCCCAAGATCCCGGAGATTACTTAGAGATTCTATCGAATTTACAAAATATATTGACTTGATCGCATACGACTGCGAAGAAAAACCATATTTCAATCTTCGTTTTTTGTGAAAGTAAATGGTAAAGAGATAAGAAACAAACGAAAGATGCGCAAACGATTCTCCTGTGTATCAACAAAATAACGTAATCAAAATAGATCGTTATCACAAAGGCGTTATCAAGGCGAAAAAATATATATTAATAAGCTTCAAACTGTACAGTGGCGGTATCACAGTTATTTTGATATCGTACAATATTTCCAGTCGCCTACCTTCTTGTTATGACATATTGAACTTAAAATAGTCGCATATTACAGACGTTAGATAATTATATGCAACTATATGGTTTTTACTTTTTTTTCACACGATTTTACAAATCCACTTTTTTCATAAACGTAGAGGTATTTGTGCATTCTCAATAAACGCGCTCTCATACGCTTAGACCTATTACATAATTTGCTAGAAGTAAATAAATAAGCTACAAGCTACATGTATCATGGAAACAGTTTCAAATTGACATTACTGGTCGCGATTGAGTCCGGATGATAAATTTGCAAAAGTAATTTAGAAACAGTTACAAGCAGTTCTAAGTAATAATAGTAATAATAAATAAACGGTATACGTGGCAGCACAGGACGCATGACCCGACGTAGCTTTGGTTTCACCTTTTTTTTGTAAAATACATTCATATTAACATCTAATTACGGTAACATTACAAAATGCAGTATGTGTAGAGATGATTTATATTGCTCTGCTTTTATGTCTTTACTTTTAGGGAATTTTAACGAACGGCTACCTCATTTGCATTTTTCGCTGTTGCCATACTGCAAACTTTCTGTATGCAGTATTTAGTAATTGATTGAGATGACTCGTTAAGTGTTGACTAACCGCAGAAAACTCTCTCTGCACGCGATCCTAGAAATGAGATTCGCATACTGTATAAAATTCGTAGGAATCAATATATGTTTAACGGACTATACATGATAATTACCTCAAAAGGCTTGAGTTTAGCAGAATGAAATCTATGCAAAGCTTCGTGCATTCTGATCGCTTTCTCTTCAAGCTGTGGTGTCGTTGGAGGGAAACTTCGCCAAAAATGTTTCAAGAGTTCACACGTGCACACATATATATTACGTAATTCTTTCTCCAAATCCTTTGGTATTAATTCTGTAATATTTGTTTCAACAATTTTACACGCCAAAGAGAAGACACATAAGCAGCACGAGAGACAATAAATTATTCGCTTCATTTCCTACTTGTATTAAAAATAATTTACTTACGTCCGAGACTTTCCTCTCGGAAACCTTTCATTAAGGATCCGCCAGGTGTTAATTCACCTAAAGCTGACACTGCCGCAGCCGAACTGACTAAGGACGTCGCTGCTTGCCGTGGTAACGTGTTACCAAACACCCATCCGGAAGCTTCTTTCTTCAAATGACTTAACGTAAGAAGTAGTTCTTCGGAAGTTGGCTCTGTACTTCCATAACCTGGTACAGGCCCGTGCAAATATCTATCTATATGTGTCAGTTTTAGTGGTGTTCCATTATTTGTATTCATGTCACAGCTCGTGTCGAGATCATCATAAAATATTTTTTCTTGTATTCTAAGCTGCAAAAGATACTTTAAGATATTAAACATGACCATTCTAAAATATATTAATGCGGATTATAAATACGTAAAAATAGAGCAGAATATATTGAACCTTTTTAGCCTTTGGTCCATCATCCGGCTGATTATTTGGGTCTTTACTCGCAGATGGTGTAGATCCGTTTAACTGTGGCTGATTAATTTGCATAGACTGTTTGGCAGTGCTTGCTTTCAAAACCATTATGCTATGTTGGTTAAACCTCTTGATCATACTCTGGTGAACAATATTTCCTGACGTTTTGTCAGATTTACTACATCCGCTCCCGTAGTTCTCATCCAGCGATTGATCCTCGAAAGAAGTGATATCCAGCAAAGGGTCATTTATACCAGACTGCAAGTCCTTTTTAAGTTCTTGATCATCTATTTTGGCACATTCGGTAAAAAGATCCTTGGTCCCAGCATTGATACGATCTCTGTGAAAATAATGTGATTGAAAGAATTTTGTCCAGAAATCGGATTCTGACATTTTGTGAGGCACATTTTCCTGATGTTTCCTTTTAACAGCTGGGTAAGTCTTAAATATACATTCTATCACGTCAACAGTTAAGTTGTATTTTAATCCATTGCAACCATCAGTCTGTGGTTTAATATCCGCCTAAGAAAATTGGAACAGTCGTTAGAGGTAATTCTGTAATAATTCATATATATATGACACACAGAAAGAAAGAGGGGGGGGGGGGTAGGGGGGGGGGGGGGGGNAAAAATTAAGGATGCTTTACCAGGAAAGCACTATTAACACCTATTTCTTGGCGTTGGCTCTTTTTAGCTTGCGTGTATTCTGCAGCATATTGTGACCAAAATTCCTCTGATGATATAACTTGTGTGATAACTAGATCACGATATAGTTGAAGTAGCCCAGGATGTTCTTGTAGGGTTCTAAAATATATATTACAGTTAACATATTAGATCACTACATATCATTTTTAAATGATATGTAGTGATCTACATATCATTTAAAAATGATATGTTTTTACATAGATCACTACATATTATTTTTAAATATTAGACAAACCATTGCCAATTTTCTTACCTATTTTTTTCTTCTAATTCTTTATTAACTTTTCTTTTAAATTTTGGTAATAGCTGTTGAAGTAACTCTTTTACATCATCTCGATCTTTGATTTGAGCTTCCTGTCCATTTCTATTTACAAAATGAAATGTAGATGATGTACCATCATGTAACACTACTTGTAATTGTATCTTTGACTTCCCCTCTGGTGATATCTTTTGTACTAGAAAAATATAATTTTTTAATCATATTATTCAAGTATCTTCTATGTTATTTGTAATTGTTTAAGAGAAATGACAACACGTAAGGTAAACATCTCAGTAATTGACCATGTTCCAATGATAGAAACGTTAATAATATATATATATGTTTATTAAAATGCTTATCAATAAATGAAACAAAATCACAAATTAACTAAACATTTCATTTATTATATTGTTCCATATATTGAAAAGTATCTTAATATAGAAAAATACACAAATAATATTTTAATCATTGAAACATGTATATTCAATCACTGTGACATATACCTTGTATATATATTTAATATTAATTTACTGTTTATCCTATATCTTAAAATCTTACATTTAATATCAGCGTATTTATGGCTAACAGATACGGTATCCCTGTTATCAAGCATCCATGCTATTCGTTCATTCATCACATATAAAGTACCATCTCCTTTCTTGTAACGTACTTGGCTCACTTGCATCAGAACATCTTCCGATGACGTAGTCATGGTATGAATACTAAGTATAGTATAATTCTTCTAAAAATAGTAGACGCAATCCTGAAAAAAAATATTAAATAACACATTTGTTATTCTTAAATTATGCACGAACAGTATACCTTAATGAAAAAATTGTATTATACATAATTATAATACGATAAAAGACAAAAAAGATGAAGTGATTTTAAGAATAGAATAACACTATATTTCAGATTTCCAAAACACTGATATCGAGCGTTATCACTATACCGAGATGTCGTATTCGCGATATTTTAGCAGTATGAGCGATCTCCATGGAAAAAGACGACAAGCAGAAGAAGAAAGGAGGCCCTATATAGAAAATCCTATATAGAGAGCTGCTTGTCATAGCGTCCTTGAATATCGCGCAACCATTATTTCGCGCCCAAGTAGTTTCGACAATTTTCTCGGGACAAATTGCGCGAAAAATAAGAATGTTACAACATGAAAGAAAGAGGGAGAGGATTCGCGACGTCGTGGAAACAGTAAGTTCGCGTCGCGGCGCCAACACCGCGACGATACAGTGCGCCGAGGTGTAACCGTGAGTGTCGATTTCTTCGATAAAGCGCACGAAATATCGCGAAAATCGGCTCCACGCACGTTTTCGTGGACGAAACGCGCATTTCCCGCTCACATGGCGGTGAAATCCGATGAGAATACGTGCATTTACCGGTGGCTGGGCGCCAGAAATCGCGGAGCAGTGCAGAGGCCCGTCGGGCGGCACGGCCATGTGCAGAAACACACGTCGGTGGACGCATCGCGCGGCGAGGACGGCTACGGACGGACCGTCGGTACGGACAACACCATCGACCTGCGGCGACTGACGCCACTATGTTGCTCAAGTGGCGGCGTTGCGCTGCTTCCTGTATTGAGACTCGCCCGTTGTTTTTTACCGCATGTCCGCTGTATGTTAAACGCACGTATATGTGGTAAGAATTATTTATCATATATAGAAATGTAAACGATCGTGCGTCTCTTCATGGGAATGACTTTAGATTTTTAGAGTAACGATATTGAGCGAAACACCGTTGCCGCCATGCGAGCGATCACGTATGCGCAAGCGTGCTCGCATGAGGGCGCTGGTGCGCGCGAAATTATGAACAAGTGATTTTGCTCTCTTATACCAATGTATACACAGGCGCGAATGGAGTCGCGGATACTATTCCAGGTATTTTTTGCAAATTTCAGTCGAGACGGCGTCAATTAGATTTTTTGCAATATATCTACGTACCGAAGCAAATTGTCGCATGGAAGGTATGAGTACAAATTTGCATTATTGTGGGAAAAATGCATTCTTGTATGCGCCGCTTGCATTTCGATACAAAACTCTCAATTTGAAAATTAATGGGTTACAAGCGATATTAATACAATACTTTTGATAGTGTAATTGATTAGGTTATGCCTATGTAAGAGTCACCATAGTAACTCATGCAAACTTCGCAAAAGGGAATTCTGTCAAATAAATTCATAAGAGATACGTCTATTACATGATATTACGTATGATCTATATAATATGCATTGACACGTTATTGCTGATAACGATAACGATAATGATAATGTGGTATTGTCGAAACAGTATGTATGCGCTTCAAGAATTTTGATAACAGACGAATAATGTAGTTATTTTCTATCAAAACAGATTTCGATTACGTGATAAGAAAACCGGAACAACAGAAAATATGTTTCGGTTCCGGATGTCCACGCGATACTTCCAAAAAGGGCATGAGTTCTTTCATGAGATATTATATTTCGGAAAATTTTCCAGATGTGGGACCTAGTTCCTACAATATCTTGGAATCATTTAATGCAATTAAAACTAAGGTGTAAACTTTAAGAGATGTTATTAAATCACTATTATTATTAAGTATATATAATTAATTAATTTGATTTTTCTTGTCATTAGCCATGTTCTCATAGCATCAGTAAAAAAGGCTTTAGTGGCGTTGCTCAGTTTGCCAGGCTCATCGCTCATATGGACGATTATCCATCACCGTCCGAATATAATATTATTTCTTTTCCTAAGCTTGTCAAGCCACAAAAACATCCATTTGCATCTAGCGAAGAAAGAAAAACATTCGACATTAACAAAAATATAGGGTAAAAAATAGAAAATAAGAAAAAACTTCTGTAAAGTAATAAAGGTTTTATCGCAGGCCTGGGATGTATGTTAGTAAGGAAAAAAAAGGTATTACATTTCAACATAATTTCGGTGGTAGAACAAAAATGCAACTCGGAGTTGATTTTAAGTGTTGCAACCTTAACATGGATACTTGCAAAATGTGTAGTAAAAAACCAACTGGCGATTACTGGCATTTGAATAATAAAATTTTCTTGTGCAAAACGTGCATGACAAAGGAACTTCAAGAACCAATAAAATTTAAGAAAAAGGAACTCAAGTTATTCCGTGTAAGTTTCTTTCGATTAATATAGTAATAGAATTATTAGTACAAATTTATATGATATCTATGACTTTATATAAATAGAAAATAAGAGATTGTTCGAGTATTCATATTCATGAAGGCACTGATGCGAAGATATGGCTGACACATCCTGCTGCGGTTAAACAGTGGATAAGAAGAGAGACATATCTTTCAGTTTATTTAAAAGACTAGGAGAAACAGAAGATTATCATATGTAACAGGTTTTTAATTTTACATTTGTTTCATTATTCGTTATTATTCATCTGTGTGTACTGTTACTGTCGTGAGAAAATTATTACATATATCTGATTTATTTTATTCTCAACAAATATACAATACATTTTCGTAAACTAATGTCCATTTAGACCACACACACACACACACACACACACACACACACACACACACACACACACACACACACACACACACACACACAAAGATTATATAAAAATATTCACATACTGTATAGTAAATATTTCAAATAATATAGTTATTCAAGTATTTCCAATAATAATACGGCATCTGTATTTTATACTAGATATAATTACGTATACTTGTCAGTCAATAGGAAACGTCCTAAGTTAGAACAATTCACAAATTATATACTTTCGATGAAAATAATATTCAAACCAGTTAGTTTAAGTATACCCCTTGTTAGTTGAATTGTGCAAGCAAATATTAAGATATCCCTAAAAAGAAAAAAAGGAGAGAAAATATTAGCACGAGCTGTTATTCGAAACATCAAAATGATTCCGTAAAAAACTATTCAAGATATTTTGCATTAACATTAAGGTTCCTGATATATCGCCTGTATACACCTGTATACACATACACATACACACGCGCGCGCAAGTACACACACACACACATACACACACACACATGTATAATTTCTCAATTCAATATCACCAGTGCAAAATCAGGAACCTAAATATTAATTCATTTGAATTTTCTATAGCGTAATTACGTATTATACGAAGAATATGTAACTATTTGTTTGTTCCTTTTGGCTGAACTAGCTGCACTAGTTCAAGAAAGTTACATACACATTGAAGCATATGAAGCGTATATATGAGATTCTCACTTCAGTGTCATACATTTCTTGAACTAGTTCGGCTAAAAAGAACAGATCGTATATCATATTATGAAAAATGTACCTAAAAAAAGATTACTTATACGTTCCAGCTTACGAATGCCTTAAATATCTGACAGTTTTAACTGGTCGCTAATTACATTTTCATCTTCGTCATCTTGTCGTTTCATCGCTACCGTTTTAACTTCTTCTACAGGATTGCCACCATCAGGCGCTTGTCTCGATACTCCAGGAACAGACGATTTTGGTATAGCGAAACAATAATTTTCGGCTCCTACATCAACTTGTTGTACCGATAACTTGTCAAATGAAGTAGTGATAGTCGATTCTGTACTGTTACTCGGTGTTAAATCATTGTCGCTACATTTATGTATAACAGTTACATCGATGTTACCATTGATATTTTCCGATACACCCGACGGCGTTGCACGGAGAAGTTCTATATTTTCTTCATATTCTGATAGGTTCGTTCGACTTTTTATTTGCGTGTTAAGTAGAAACACAGCATTATTTTCCGTTGGGCGATCAATTGTACTGCGGTTCATCACCGTGCTGAAATTTCTCGCATATCGATTATCGAGTTGCTCTACTGCTTCTTCCTCTGGCGACACGGCGGACGTAACTTGCAAGTCCGGTACTAAATGCTGATAAAGAAGCGGATGAACCATACCGTCTAAGTTTCTACAACGTATATTGGTACTTATCAAATATGTTGTTAGTTCATCCCATTCTGCATCGTCGTTTTCTTCTGCAACCAATTCTTCCCGTATTACCGTCGATATTTTACTACGAGATTGCAATTCTTCGGTCGGTCTGAAAACGTTTTCGCTGGTGCACACGTCACTCATATTAAAAGTACACCGACTTGTTACGCCAGGATAAGCATGCTGCGCACTTAAATTATCGGTCTGAGTAGGCACTGAAGATGTGTTAACACTACGACTGTTTTCTTTCTTATCTTGCAAATTATTCCTATGTTCTCGTAATTTTGTAAATAGATTTATGATATCTCTTTTCATTGGTACATCTACTCCTGTGAGTGGCTTAGGTGGAAAGTCCAAAGAAAGTTTATCGAGCAAATGACTTATATGCGTTTTGGTACCTCGTGCTGGATATTCCCCATTGTTATCAGATAAATAATTATGTGTCAAAACATATGGGTCTTGATAGTGATAATGCTTGGGATATCGACTAGAATATGTATTGGAACTCGAAGAATATCCAGTATCGGTCGTTTCAGGATTTACAGTCGTACTTTGATTTGATATAGACTCGAGAAGCAGATTATCACTGTTTTCAACAAGAAAAGCAGTCTGTTTTTTGCTAATCACACCGGTTTGATCGCTCTGAGTTTTGCATTGCTTAGGAATTCGTGATGTTTCAGGAGGATATGTAGCAACTATTGCAGATCCTAAAGTCTCCATACTCCTATTGTCAGTATATTCATTTTCACTATTTGACTCATTGATCTCAAAATCACTGTCAAAATCTTCTTCGAAAGCCGTGTTCGTGACATCACGTAAGCGTGACTGCAAACGTTTTGTGATTTCGTTTAATTCATCCAATTTTTGCCTGTAATACGTTAATTATGGCATATGTACGAAAAATAACAAAACAATTGTAGATAAGTAACTATGGTAATATTACTTACTTCAAAGATAATGACAGAATAGACGTAGAAACATTTTCTAAATTATGATCAGTATTTGCTGTGCAAATAGATTCGTCCTGTTTACTATTATCTTGCATGCATTCGGTTTGATTATGGTTCGCATGTGATAATGTTTGTTGTGCGTTATTCGCTTCTACATTGCTGTAAAGTATACTGAACGGATACGACCACTTTGCATGTGATAAATCCTGGCTAGTATATCCTGATAAATTAGTAGCGCTAATTGACGCAAATTTTTTTAATGATGATAAACTATCTAAAGGTGTTATATTTATCTAAAACAAAATTGAAAAAAAAAAATATATATATATATATATATACATAAGCAGGAAATGAAAAATTAGTGTAGGATTGAGAATATCTGTTTAGAAATTATCTCAGAAATTTACTTTAATTTGTCCGTTGCATTTTCCACTAAAATCTATGATATGGAACCATCCAGATATTGTAGGAAATCCAGCCATTAGAACCGAAAGATCGACAGCAGCAAAGCCAATCACTGTATCTTTTTCTAAATTTACTACTGTCGTATTTGAATCAATTAAATACCATACTTTAAAAATCAATCTCTTTTCATTCTGAAAAAAAAAAACACATTTTATATAATGTACACATAAAACACATATACAAAAATGTTATATATAATAAAAAATACAATGATACATACATTCAAAAGTAATTCTGTTGGTAACTTTGCATCGTATCTCCAATTCCATTTTGGATTACAATTATGTGGATAAATATTTGTAATTATGTACGAATTCAATTGACCACTAAAATCAGATTTAAAAGTTAAATCTTGGAAAGTAACATATGTACTTGGTTCCACTAACTCATTTAGTCTTTCAATCTTTGGCAAATGTAGAGCACATTCAATATCTACAACAGCTCGGAAGAAAGAACTATTAATATTCGATTCATCCTTTCTTGCATTTTCTTCAATTGCAAATGAATTCGAGTGATCGTTATAAATATTAGTTTGCTGTTGATCTAATTCGTCGTACTCCGCACCAACACCAACACTTCTATACATTTCAGTGGGTAATTGAAAATTATTTTTCGGGCTGCAACTATCATTATCATCAGACAGAATATTACTATTTAGTCTATTTAAGCATAATTCTTCTCTATTTATTTCTTCCTCGTCTCTCTCTTGTTCCTCTACTTGCTCTATTTCGGTTTGAGCTGACTGATCTATAGTTATTTTGTTAGTACGTAATGCGCATGCATTTGCCGAACTAGCAACTGATCCATATGAGACTAGATCTTCTTGAAACGGGAATTCTAATACTCTCCTATCCTTAAGAACTGAAATATCCGTTTGTATTTCTTGATTCTTACAATTAGTAATGATCAAGTTTCGATCAGACGTATCATAAGTGTGATTAGTATAATTATCATCGCCAGTGGATTGCCCAGGATTGTTTGACACTTCAGTGTTACATTGTGAGTTCTGTCGACCGCTCAGTTTGTATAGTTCACTTGTACAGTTTGTGTTGTCAGGAATACGGCATTGCTGGCTGCTAGATATTTGTTGCGTAATAATATTAATATTTCTTAGACCTCTTGATACTTCTAATAATGCAATTTGTTCTGCAGTGCCCAGCGCGACCAGTGCAAGCAGTTCGCCACAAACTTTTCCACTTACTAAATCGTTAATATTAACCCAACCGTCCACACTTATTACAGGATACTAAAAATAAAAAAAAAATATTAAATAATTAATCGATAATATTATAACATCTAATCAAAGTAAAATGTTGACATAATTACTTTCGATAGTAACAAGTGGGGTAAAATAAGTGGATCTCTATATGCGATATATAGTTGATGTATAGGCAATTTCGCTATTCCCAACAAATTATCCGTCCTATTGTTATTCTGTCGACTGTATATTTCTATGATTATGTAATTGTCTTTGATTCTTTCTAGTAGCTCTGTGCCGTGAATTAAAGGTACTAGCTACAATCAATGTTTTTAATATAAAAATTACATTTTTAGTATTAAAGTCGTTCTATTAAGTATGAAAAAAAATGTTTACTTGAGAAAAATGGTAGAAGGGATTTTTCGTATTACTGCAAATTTGACTCGTCGCTTTATCTTCTCGCCAAAATGCTCGGCATATCAGATAGGTATTAAATTCCGGCAGATTTTTACCTTCAGCAACGTATATTAAACCGTGAAGTAAAACCTAGAATCAAATGTGTGTGATAAAAGACACATAATAAATATTCATTCGGAATATAATTGTAATACCATTTGAAAAGTTACCTTATCATTAACAATAGTTTCTGGGTTACTTGTGTCAACTTTCTTGTTATCTAAGCTTTGTTCTCTGTGTTCCGCTATATCTTTTGCAGCAACTAGGTCCTTATTGTTATCGCTAGTTAAACACTCAATTCTCTTGGCAGAAACAGGCGAAACTCTACTATTAGACTTGGAAGAATGTGTCCCTGTTACATTCCTATGTTTGTTATTATTTGTGCTTGTTAAATGCTTTACTTCCAGCCTAGGAATATTCTCTTTTGCAGATATTACAGCATCTAACAAAATAATTTTATAAATAGATATTTTAATATTTGTTTATTAAATCTCAATATTATATACGTACATATATATATATGTTTTAATCAACGGCCTAAAATCGGCTGTTTTGGATTTTTTACATTTTCGTCGATTTTGTCAGCCCCGTCGTGAAATTAAAAATATTGACTTTATAATAAAAGTCAATGAAGAGCAAAATTTGATGGCTAGGTCTTTTCGTCAAAGAAAAATTAATATTTTTAAAAAATGTTTTTAGATTACCTGTTTTTCTATTGAGAACGGACTAGTTAGTCAACTTCTTAAGAATAATATTCAAAGAATTATATTCGAAATGTTCAATAATATTCAATTTAATGAAAACAGAGGTGTGTTCATGAGGATCCGTTTTCTTGAGTTTATTAACAACGTGTCCTAGTTTAGTGAGCAAACAAAAATTATGGATGGACAAATGTGGATAAATCATGGACAAACGACTCCACTACGTAATTTACTACTATGTAATTTAAATAATACATAATTAGTTGTATTTATGACGATTATTCTGTTTTCTGACAAATTTTATAAAAATGGCTTAAAAATAAAATCATAATTCTTCACTTTATAAATATTGTGTTGACAACGTAATTGTTACTATTTTCTTTGAAATTTTTGTTTTGTCTTTAAAGAAACTCGAGTTATTGAACATGATTTCTTGTAATCAAGTTTTTTTTTAAGAGTTTAAATTAATTAAAAAGAATAAGAAAAGTGAATTGCTCCTATACCTGCAAAACCCCCGTGTCTGCTCTGGATTTTTTTTAGGAAGGTTTTTGAAGTCTTTAGTTTATCGTCATAATGACTTGTCAACAATTAGTTGACAGAATAATAGAGGCCATAGATAGTATCCGCATTGAATTTAGACAAATTAATCGGCAACGATCCATAATACGAGTAGCGACATATTTGCAAGCGGATGAACATTTTGAATAAATAATATGATTAGGATAATAATTTTCACCTAATAAAAGCTATAAATGTGTTCTCCGTGAGTTGCAATATTAATAAAATCGTCTATATCTCGATAACTGCCAAATTGATAACGTACTATAACGTACTTGAAGTTTTTTATTTAGAATTACTTGTAGAATACATTATAAAAGTCGGTTTCTTCGCGGAATACCCTGTATATCTAGACATGTTTAGTTGTTATTAATTACTTGTCTTAAAGCACATAATATCTGAATTTGTTATTCAATTTATTTACTAAAAATGAAAGATTGCATATTATTAATTCCTCAAAAAACATTTTGTGCGTGAATATTTGGCATATTACGCGTGAAAATTACTTGTATACGAAAACAAAATCTTATCTCAATACGTAGTCATAAAGCTACCAAATGATCAGTAAAATTTGGGCGCTATACTTTCTCTACAAAAACATGAAATGTACGCAAAATCAAATTGCTCATGGGGGGGAGGGGGCGATTGTATGAGCGCAGAAAACAGCCTTCGAGTAGATATCTGATTTATGAGCAATAAAATATACCATTAAATTACAAGTAACCGCGAGCAATATACTGTAATCATAGCACAAGCTTTGCTAATGTATAATACATAGTGTATCAATTTACGTGCAATGTACATGATTGTACGCATTTCACAAATAAAACATAAATAAATCTCATACAAGGTTCATAAACGTAATAGACGCAAATCTTATACACAAAAATTGTTAACTAGGCGTATTGTTACGGCGTCAATCAGATAAATTGTTTAGTTATTAATGTTATAATCTTACACCTTACTGAATATATTAACACACACACACACACACATATATATATGTTCAATATATTAAAATGATGATAAATATCTTGAGCTTTCGTATTGGGATCACGACTTATAGATGTTCTACTGTTCATAAGTCAAAATCGTTGATCATGTCTCAGGCATGTAAATGTTCTTTATTTAGCTGAAATGTTCTTTTTTTGGCTGCAAGCAATCAGGAAAACTGAAAAATAGTGTGAAATGAATTGTTTTTCACTTAAATCAAACATATATAATTGCAATATATTGCCGCGTACATAACTAAATACTTTTAATATTATTTCAAAAAATTCAATAAAAATATTTATTTTAATCAGCGGCTCATATAGATCAATGAAAAACTATTTACAATTATAAATGGAATTTTATTGCAAAATATATATTAGATTTTTTGTTTACTATCAGAAAGTGAAAAAAAATTGTTTAATAGATATCGGGAGAGAGTTCAAAAATGGCCTTTTTGACCCTCATCCTTTACACACTGAAGCATTAGAATCTCGTACGTATTTCATTGTGTATGTAAATTTCTTGAACTAGTGTAACCAATTCAGCTAAAAGGAGTGGATCAAATGTAATGTGCTTTTGGTCTCTGAGCGTCAACTTAAATAGTCGCATGTTTCGCACGAAAGTCAATATCAACGCAAGGCGTTAGTAATACATACATACATACATACATACATACATACATACATACATACATACATAAAGCAAGATTGGGAAATAACGCGTTACTTGTAAAATGTAACGACGTTACATTTTCTTTGGTAACAAATAACGAAATTGACCGTTGCTTATATCGTTACTTTTTTTATGAGTGTGGTACTTTATATAAAATTGTAGTAAGTTTCGGAACGCAGTGAAATAACACAATGGCAGAACCTATATGTTTTTGAAATATTCTTAGAGTATAAGTTTTTTGATTGAGCTATTCCGCTACGTTTCGAAACTTATTAAAAGTCGCAACATCTAGTGACTTTACATAAAATACTGCTTTAAAAAGTATTCCTGACTGTTTCGTTTCTTTGTAATAATATTCAATGATCGTTTAGAAGGAGAAATAAAATGAGAAAAATATAAAAATCTTTAATAGCTCCTGCCCACAGGATGCGGCAACTCTTGCTGCGCGGCGGAAATTCGCGCAATAGTTAATCAACGTGCCACTTTTCTGTAACAACTTTCTAGCTCTTTCGGAAAACAGCATATTGATTGTGTTTTTCCGACATGTTTACCAAGAGATCATCGTGTTTTTCAGCATAGTTAAAGTATGCTGGAATGTTGAGAAAACTCAAACCGCTAGTATCGTTCAGCAGAAAATCTTGCGAACGGAGGCTGTTCGTAGTCAATTACATCGCTGATCATCAAGCGTTTGCAGTGAGCTGCTTTTTTCATCAAATGTTGCCAATATATATGCGATCATTTTATTGAATATGATATTTAATTTTAGATTTCATATAATGTTGGAAAAAAAGGAATTAATAATTGCCAGCAGTTTGCACCCCAAATTTAAATTGAATTGATTAAACAGAAATGATCGAAATCTTGCGAAAAATTATTTAAAAGATTTATTAAGAATCTGTCCAAATGAAAATTCTCCACAATGTGATATTAATCGAAGATAACGATGAGTTTTTTTTTATATTTAATAAACAAACAATATGTACTACATCTGCTCAAGATGAGTTGCAACGATTTTTAAAGTCGAAAATTACTCATGTCGAAATATTAAAAAATTACCCAATAATTAAGAAATTTTTCATTAAGTACAATATTGTAATACCGCAATACCGAATAGTGCATCTGTTGATTATTTAGCATGAGTGGTTTAATTCTAACACCACAAAGGAGTCGTTTACATGATTCTACTACAAAACGTCAACTTTTATTAAAAATGAACAAGTATTTTAAATTTAAGAAAAAACTTACAAAACAATAATTTTTTTAATCACAAAAAGTATATATATATATATATACTTATATTAACTTAAACCAAACCCAAGTTAATAAATATTAAATCAAACCCAAGTCAAGAACCCGAATAACATATAATTAAGTTCCATTTAGCCAACAACTATTCGAGATATGCGCCTCTAAAGTTTATCGCCAGGTGTTAGCGTTATCTTAGCAACTACATATGAAGGTCACACGATCGAATTCTTTGGGGTACTTTATTAAAATGAGACTCCTTGCCTCTCACGTGTGTATTTTCAAAGATATTTTAGGATTCCAAAGAGCAGTCGGTGATGGTTGTCTTAGCTAGCCCGATTACTGACCACTGTTTGGAATCCCAAAATACCTCAAAACACACACACACACACACACACACACATTCGCGTGAGAGACAAAGGGACTCACTTTAATAAAGTGCCCTGAAGAATTTGACCGTGCGACCTTCACACATGGTGCAACTAAGATAACGCTAACGTCTGGCGGTAAAAACTTAAACGGCGCATCTTCTGCGCATCTTTAGCGGCATATCTTCTGATAGAACTCATATTTTTCAAGATATTTTAGTGTCCTGACCCTTTTTTACACCCTGTATATATATTCCTTACATGTATACAGGGTGTCCTATTTTAAATAATGCATTTTAATATCTCTGCTGTAACTCGTCAAACAAAAAGTTTTATAGTTTGAAAGAGAACATATGATGAAAATACGGACTTAACCTTAAGTGACCTTTTCAAGGTCAGGTGAAAGTCACTAAACATTTTTAAATGAAAACCTCCATTTTTTATTTCATATTCCTTTCGCTGATTTTAATATCTTTTCAAAACACTATAGCAAAGTATTTTTTCATTAAATACTTTATGAGTTATGAGATCCGAAAATTAACAAATAAAGATTAAGTCAACTCACTATCTTTGCAATATATATATATATATATATATATATNAAGCACTACCTTTGTTTCTGACAGATGACCTCATACCGAGAGAGAAAGTATCTAAGTAGTATTTCCGTCTTTATCTATTTGTGTCCGTTTTGGTCTTATCTTAGCCTATGTAAATTATATAGTATGTTAGTAAGACAGAGAGCGAGATACTATTTAGACGTGATCTTTGTCTCTACCAGGCCACGGCTCCCACCACGCCAGTGTTCATTCCAGTATGTTCTTTAGTTCAATGATATATACATATAAGATTATTAGATATATTAAGATCATCTTAAAGCTCACCTCGAACTATGTTATACTAGATAAAAAAATTTTCAAGCAGTCCACTAACAGCAAAATAAACTAAACTGATCATGTTGCGTAATTCATCCTGTATATATCACAAATAATACAGTATACACACGCAATATGTACATACAGATTACTATAAAAAATGAGGCTGATAAACTTGACGCAAATAGAAAAAGCATCAGATCAAACATTTTTTGTTAACATTTTTTACAATGACATCTTGTTTTTGTGTTATGTTATATCTCGATCTAGTTTTCACACCCTATGTTTATACAGGGTGTCCTAAACTAATGTGGGTTCCAATAATGTACAGATAGAACAGCTGAAACTGAACGGAAAAATAATAAACTTTTTGCAAAATTCACAATAATTAATAAGGAATTAATTATTTTGTCTCAGCTAATAAGCATGGGAAACGGTAGACCGAATTCTATAAGGAAAAATTGCTTACTTTTAAAGATTTCCTAGAAACGATGAGTATCAACTAATTTCTAGACAGAATAACACAATAAACAACGAGCGGCATGTGACGAAAAATTATGCGCCGAAAAAAATCACGCCTCTTGCTATCAGTTGATACTTATCATTGCTAGGAGATCTTCAGAAGTAAGTTATTTTTTTATGCAAAATCCGGTTTATCACTTCCAGTATACTCATTAGCTAAGATAAAATAATTAATGCCTTATTAATTATTACGAATTTTGCAAAATAGCATATGACTTTTCTGCTCAGTCTCACTCGTTCTGCCTGCACACCGCGGAAACCGAGATTAATTTCGGACATCTTACCAACATACTTACCAACAAATTCTCTCCCAAAATGGAAACGATCACAGCCTAATTCTGCTGTCACTTCTAATTCGCCTATTTTAAGGCCTTTATTGCTAATAGTTATACGCTGAGTACTACTTAAGTTTGTAGTATGCATAATATCATTAATATTCATGGAGCCACATCCTAATTCGATTGGTAATTTTTGATTATAATGTCGGACAAATATTTTAAATTTCAAAGGAAAATTTCTCTTTATAATATGTCTTGATATACCATAGACACCTTCATAGTTGAAGTGAATCACTGAAAATATTTCATTTTATTCTACTGAATATCGTACATATTATTGTATACGTGAGGAAATTCTCTCATTATTATACCGTGTTAAAAATATTTTCTTAATAATGTAAATATTTACCTTGACCCACTTGTTTTTTAGCGCATGTTCTTATAAATTTAACTTCTTTATTAGATTTTATATTTGTTCGTTTTGCAGTTCCAAATGTTATATCATATTGGGCAAAATATATCAATGACAACGATGTACCATCTGTGCTTAAAAAATAGTATAATTAAAGATGATACATATTTATTACCTTAAATATAGTATATTATTTATAATAAAATACTTAATAGCTTAAAGATAGTATGTATCTTTTTCTAAATTTAATATATATTTAATANAATATGTTTCTTAGTCTTCTCAAATATTTATAGAAGAATGTGTACTTTCTTATATAAAATATAAAATAATAAAGAGACTCAAATGTACATACATTGCAAACATGTGGATTTTGCACGTCTGTAACCTGCAGAATTCAATGTAAAGGATTTAATAAAAATTCTTATACTGTCTATATGATCTAAAGGATATGTCCCTAAAAAAAACAAATAATTTATTAATAAACTGTTAAGATTTTAACTTAACTTATATTTTATTTTGTAAACCTTTTGACTCGGTATAAGTTGTCTTCTTATATAATGTATCTTCTGTAGAAATATTTGACTTGATAGAAGAACCTTTATTTAGTTTAGTATTTATATTATCATATTTATAAGCTGTAATTGTTTTAGATGCTAAATCTATCAAGCTTGGAGTCGGAGATGTTAATCTCAATGTATCTAAAGCCTTATTTTCTTGTATAGAAGTCATTTCATTTCCCAAGATATACTCATATAGTTTGGCTTCATTTTCTGCTGAAGTGTATAGATATGATTCATTGTTCACTGAACTGTCACTTAAGGTTAAAGAATCTTCATTGTATGTTTCTTTCAATATTGCTCCTCTAAGTTGCTGTGCTCTTGCAACAATCTGGGCAACTAACTTGTTTGTTATCATTTCATTGAGATTTTTCCTAGATTCTTGAAACTCTGATCTCTTATCTTTAAGTATAGATTTATATGTATTGAATGTATTAACTTTTATAGGTTTTATAGTATTCTTTTTAATGTCTATATCCTTGTAAGATGATAATGGCATTTCTCTGATATTTTGTAAATTATCAACAGCAGACAATAAATCATGGCTATTTTCTGGATTCTTACTAGATTTATATGTTTTCAATTGCATATTTGGAAGCTTTGCCAAATATGTTAATTCTAAAGAAACATGTATTTCACCTACTTTATTGCCACCGTCACATAATACTGGAACATATTGAGAATATGATTTATGTGTAAATATCTTAAGTAATTCTCCTATATGTGCTGTTCCAATAACTTTATGAGTTTCTTCTACAATAACCACCAATTCTACTGTTTCACAGTTCTTAACATAATCCTCAAAAAGTGTTGCATTAGTCTTTATAGCATATATCTCGGTTGAATTTTTATTTATTTTTACTGCATCTGTAGTACTATCTACTGGTCTGGGAAAGAGAATATGGAAAAGTTATGTTATAATTTTATATGATATATAACATTAGTAGTTATAGAAAATCAAAAATTATCAAATTGGTTTCATGCTTGTTCCGTAAACATAAACTATATGTCTATATTACTAAACTGGTTTTAAGCTATTGTATAAACGTAATCTATACTTTGCACAAAATTTTGCATAAAACTGTATAAGAAGAAAGTAATTAAATCTTGGACGCTACAAATATTTTTAAGTCATCAATGCAAAATTTGTTTAGAAACGATCTCATTTCTGTTCTGTTGTCAGAAAACAAATCTTCAAAAAAAATAAAAAAAATAAATTACCTGAATTGTGCACTGTCGTACTCGCCCCACCAGGAAGCCACCACTATAACAGCTCCAGGGTTTTTTTTAGTCCAGAACACTTTGTCGATAAGGAGCTTCAGACTTCCGTGAACTTTGCCTTCAACCAACGGTGGCAGAGATTTACACAATTTTACTTCCGTATCCATTTGTTCTTTGTGAGACGATGCATAACTGACGTTTCACAAACCTGTCATCCAGTTAGGTTAAAAGCACTATAAACCATGCGGCAGAATGGGTGTTTATTCTCTCTCTCTCTCTCAGAATATAATTACAGGCTACCAACAGCGTCCCAACACCATTTTCACAAATGAATGTTTACTTCACTGATCCACTACGCAGGGTGCGTTCCACATAACGACCGCAATGCTCAAATCGTCCTTCGCGCCGTTCCACTTAATGCCCGCGGTGTTCACTGCGTATTGTTGTTACTAGTTTTATAACTAATGCTCATAACGCCCGCGTTAGACTACAATACACAGAGGGTGCATTGGGAACTGACGGGTTAAGAGTAAAATTATACGGTGCGTAATAGAATTGCGGAATAGAGAGTGCGTCATAAAAGCAACCAATCAGTGTTACTCCGTTCTTTTCTATCACGCAAGTTTTATGTGCTAATTGGTTGCTTCTATGACGCATTCTCTATTCCATAGTTCTATTGCGCACCGTGTAATTTCACCCTAAGATGCAAAAAATATAGCGTTTCTAAGATCATGGCGTTATTTTTAAGGTTAAATTTTGGTTAAATGTTCTAATGACAGGCTTTTCCAATATTATGCCATTAATCATGTTTAATAATTTTTACTTTTCACACATTCAAAGTTATACAGTCGCACGAATAATGAAAAAGTTCATGTGGAATCGGTAAAGTTGAAAATGAAAAATAAAATTTTTCACGCGAAATTACATGATCGATATCCTGCTGACTGCAGGCTGCGTTCGAGAAGTATGTAATTAGTACACATTATTGCGTCATTCCATCTTTGTTGTATATCTAATGATTGATAAAGATAGAATATATAGAACCCAATATTAGGTCTGTTCGTTTTCGCTGGGCTAGTGCAATAAGTTAAAGTGAGAAAACATATACTTGTCTCGCTTCAACTTATTGCACTAGTTCAGCGGTGCAGCGAAAACGAACAGACCTATTGCTAAGAGCGTGCTCCCCGAACGCACCCGTAGTCATTTGATCTATTACCGCGATTAAATACATACATACAGTTTATATAGTTAATCTATGATCCTGGTTTAAATTCATTTCCGTATTTATCTGACATTGGCAACAATCAACAAACGTTGACGCACATACGGCATATAACGGATCTCAGGGAAGCGGTAAATTGAGCAAAATGACACTAGAAGAATATAAAGAAATTGTAGGATTATGTGCCATGTATATCACAATGTTACAAATGCTAGCCGGAACGTAAGTTGCGATGTAATAACTTTTCTTAAATCTCGTGTTTTTTTCAGTAATTACAATTAACTATCTCAACAGTTACTGCAATGAAGAACTTTATCTGAAATTATTTAATAAATCGATTAATAAAATCGGGTAATTAGATACTGTGTGCAAAAAAGTAAAATATTTTCAATATATACATATTCTTAATAAATATGTTAAGTCATTAAATATGAAATGTCCGGTTTCGAATAAAAAGTTTAGTTCATTATATCTCAAACAAGAAGCAATACAATTAATCAAAGTACGTACCTAAATTATCGACATAGTTTTGCCATCTTAACAATAGCTTATTTATACTGGCAGTGAAGAGACCTGGAAAATGAGTAGCAAATGAAATCGTGAAAAGTATTTCCCACAGCTTGTTGAGAATTGAATATTTTTCTTTGCAAGAAGTAATCCAAAGCTTGGAAGAAGTAATCCAAAGCCTGGAAGAATTGGTAATCAGTTATTGCACAGTCTGATGAATACAGTGGATAACAGAGAATTTCAAAGTTCAACTTCTGTAGTTTTGAGCAGCATTGTGCGACATCCCTTACAGTAAAATATTACTGTCTATGATAAATTGACTAGTAATAAATTACTGTTGTTCAGTAATTTTATTATTTATACAAATAATAAAATTACTAGACAGCAATAATTTATCACTGGCCAATTTATCATGGGCAGTAATACTTTTCTATAAAAGATGTGGTCGAACGTTGTCTTGCAAGAAGATTGGCCTGTCTTTTAATCAATCTCGGTTACTTAATTGCAAGCTTCCTCATCATTTCGTCCAATTAGTTGTAGTAAATATCCGCTGTAATCGATTGATTAGGTTTCATGATACAGGATAAGAACAAGTGCTGGACCACCAAACAGATACCATTACCTTTTTTTGATGAATATTTGGTTTCGGACTATGTTTGGGCACTTCATCTTTACCTAATCATTATGCCGAACATTTGCGACTGTCGAAAAAAATTAATTTTTTATCACAGATTATAATACAATATAGAAATGGTTCGCTTTTATGCTGTGATAACAAAGAAAAGCTTGGAGACGATTTTTCTTCTGACATTTAATTCATGCAGAACCCATCTATCCAACATTTTTACGATTTGTTTAAAATGATTCAATATTGTTGAGATAGTAACGTTAAATTTTGCTGCTAATTCACACGTAGTTTGAGATGTATTTGCTTCCACTACAGCTTTTAACTCATCATTATCCACCTTGATCTCAGATCGCCTATTTGGTTCATTTTCAAGATTAAAATCGCCAGAATAGAATTTCTCAAACCATCAACTGTGCGTTCATTAGTTACAACCTCGCCAAACACGTCGTTGATATTTTGAGCTGTCTACACTACATTAGTTCCACGGCGGAACTCATATTTGAAAATATTTGAAAAAAAAATTTTTTTTTATCCATGATTTCACAAAAATTGATCTGAAAAAGACAATTCGAAATATTATCTTTCGAATCACAAACCAAAACGTGCGTTTAAAAGAGTGAACTTTTACAATAAAAAAACCAAAAACTGCCAAAGTGAAATGTCAGATATCGACTCTCAAACTTAATACTTAAGGAAATTGGATATTTCATACTTAATAACCTAATATTTACTAATATATTTATTTATTTTTATATTTAAAATTGTGAATAATATTAAGTATTATTATAAATATTAAAATATTAAAATGTTAAATTAACAGCAATTAGAGACTACTCTGTAGCACATAACTGCTTTCTATAACATATTGATGTAATACAACAATTCGTACTTTTTTGTCTTGTAACTTATTATTTAAATACTTTCCTGATAAACAATGATATATAAATTGTTTCATGAAATTTCATAATATATTATATGTTTTAAATTACAAAAGTTATATTGTTTTAGAAATTATAAATGATTACATCTTTTTAAACTGTCATATTTTTTTATAATTTATAGAGTTATATGTAAAAACATATATCAGAAAAGTACATCTAAAGGTGTTGATCCAATACCTTTTCTTGGTGGTATAGGTCTGTAAGTATATCTTTTTTTTTTAATAATTAAAAACTTTTGTTAATGATAATTAAATTTAATATAATTCGTAAATAAAAATGTTATGTACGTTACATACACATATATACATGGTAGATTATTTTATTCAATACACGCGAATACCTCGAAAAAAGTTTTTTTTTTTTCAAAAAATATTCCAGACAAAAGTTTTATGGCTTCAAGAGGGAAAGTTAATGACATTATCAATTTAATTGTAGGTAGCGTCATTTTCGAGATTTCATCATGACGGCCATTTTTTAAATGGAAGTCGATTTTTTTTCGAAATAAAATTTGTAGCTGGCTATAAGATGAATATAGGGGTTTTTTTTAATTGAATCTTTTTTCACTGAGTTACAACGTTCCAAAATATATAATTTAAGTAGAAAACTTCCACCTCCATACAGTGTGCGTATTTTGTTGCCGATAGGCTCAACAAATGGTTAGAAGTAATCCAACCTTTTTGTTATATAATATTTTGTGATGAAGTAACATTTGAAAATTGCGGACAACTAAACAGACAATTGTTATTATTGAACAGATGTTAACCCTCGTTGTTACAGACAAATAGACAATCAACATCGCTGAAGTATTAACATGTAGTGCGGTATTATTAACGGCTACTTAATTGGTCCATACATCTTTGATGGTAATATAAACGGTCAGAACTTTAGCCTTTCTAAGGAATGAACTGAGCGCGAGCGTGACATAACAGCGCACTAGTCTACTATGCTAACGATACCGGATTCGATCCCGATAGAAGCCAAAATATTTACGCTCGTGTCTCCTCTCGGAAAGAAGCGGCAACCTACCGAGAATATTTTTGCCAAGAGAACTTCTCTAAATAATATACCGTTCGGAACCGACGTTAAACTGTAAGTCCCATATGGTGTATAATCAGCGTGCGCACCAGACATATGAGAGAGGTCATCTCGCTTGGACACAGAAAATAGGACTGAGAAGAGAAGAGAAATAATGAACTACCACGATTACTTGAAGATATTGACTTATACACAAGATTCAGAATGTGGATTCAATTAGATGGGGCTCCACCACATTATGCGAAAATTGTAAGAAATTATCTAAATAAACACTACAATGGCATGTGGATTGAACGAGGTGAATCAGTAACATGGCCAACGCGATCTCCCGACTTGACGTCACCCGATTTTTATTTATGGGGCTATTTAAAAAATATGTACGAACGGGACTCCACGACTCAAGAATACATGATTCAGAGAATCGAAACTGTTTATATAAACATACTATACATCGTATTACTAGAAACTGTTAGCCATTTTAAGAGAAGAATTGCGTTGAAAAATTCAAGAAAATGGAAACATCTTTGAACATTTTTTTTTAATATGTTAAAAAAAATCGTCAGAGGTAAAGGGACTCATGTAAATCAAACATCTCAAAGGGATGAAAGTCCCGCCACGTCCACGTCGTTCATCCTGGATAATGCTGAGCACGGAAAAATGCGTGTCAATCGGTCTGGAGCTAGTTGACTATCAATCAGAATTAGTTCGGATAACGGATAGAAACAACACAGAGAGAGAGAGAGAGAGAGAGAGAGAGAGAGAGAGAGAAAAGTGGATGGCAATTTGGAGTCACAAAATACACACACTGTATGAGGGTGGAAGCTTTTTACTTCAATTGTAAAATTTGGAACGCTGTAACTCAGTGAAAAATGATCTAATTAAAAAAAAAACACTGTATTCGTTT
The DNA here is from genome assembly GCF_001313825.1 of Dinoponera quadriceps. NCBI lineage: Eukaryota > Metazoa > Arthropoda > Insecta > Hymenoptera > Formicidae > Dinoponera > Dinoponera quadriceps. Next base: position 2,271,673 of record NW_014555639.1, read on the forward strand.
CATTGCCAGCTACAAATTTTATTTTGAGAAAAATCGATTCCATTTTAAAAAATGACCGCCATGATAAAATCTCGAAAGTGCCGCCATTTACAATTAAATTAATAAAGTCATCATCTTTCTCCCTCGAAGCCATGAAACTTTTATTTAAACAATTTTTTGAAAAAACTTCTTTTCGAGATATTTGCATGCATTGAATAGTCTACCCTGTGTGTGTGTGTGTGTGTGTGTGTGTGTGTGTGTGTGTGTGTGTAACATTTTTGCTTGCAAATTATATTAAATTTAATGATCATTAACATGTATATATATATACATAACAGAAATAAATATTTTAAGAAGTAAATTAAAAATAAATACTATATTGATTAAATTAATTTTGTAGATGTATATTGATGCTTCGATATGCATGGATGTTGGGTGATCCTGCAATGATAAATGTTAATGTATTTGGTGTTGTAACAAATGCAGCATATATGACAGTATATTATTATTATGCTCCAAACATAGTATGCCTACAGATATAGATTCCATTAACCCCTATTTGGCACTCATGGATCATATTAATTCTAGTAAAATATTAAGATATTTTAGTTATTGAATCTTAAATTAGTATATATATAAGCAGAATTCTCGGTCCATAGTTGTTTTTTATAGAATTACATGCTTTCAAATTTTGTAAATTTACTTTTTGTGTATTAAAAATTTGCATATTATATGTGTGTGCGTGCGTGCATATGTGAATAAACAAATTTATAAATATTTAAATAAAAGTCTAACAGAAAAGTTAATGGGTCTCACAAACCTAATATGCAAAACTAAACAATAAAAAATAAAAAATAACTGTGCCAACAAAGGGTTAAGATATATTGCTTTTACAATTAATTGAAATTATATTTTCTACTTATGTAATATTTTATTCTTTTTAGAAGGATGTACTCAATCTAATATGGAAAGCAACAATTTTTGTTACAGTCTTTCTTGTATATGCACAAATAGAACATCCATCAAATGTTGAATTTAGGTTCGGCATAGTGGTTACTGCACTGCTCCTCCTTTTAATTGCAGCTCCTCTTATACATCTTGTAAGAAGATAATCAGTTTTTACATGGAACTATCTGAATTTTCAAGAACACTATCGCATATTGATTACAAAATTTGCTCGTTTCAGAGGGAAATTATAAAAACAAAGAATACAGAAATACTTCCATTTCCACTTATCCTCATGGGTACTTTAGTTTCTTTCAACTGGCTATTATATGGTCTTATCATTGATAATGTTTTCATTATCGTAAGTAGTTTTATAATGTATTTGCATAAAATATTTTGGAATGCAAAATAATCTGCTATACATATATATTACAAATTATAACTGTATATGCTCTAATAGTTCCAGAACGCAGTTGGTTTTACACTTAATGTAACTCAACTATCTCTTTTTGTGATATTTCCATCTAAAAAACCACAGGATGGATTGTTGAGCGAACAAAAAAAGGAAGATTAAAATGATTTTCTAAAGAAGACATATTTCTTATAAAAGAGGGCGTTTAAAAATGGCCAATTTTAGCCGTGAACGGACACCTTTAAAATCTATGCAGTTACCATGTTAGAAATCCATAAATTCATGAGAGAAAGTTTATCCAGAAAAGCTTGAGGAATCTCCCAAAAATAATAAAGTAAATTGTTTGAACGCTTTGAAAAAAAAACTTATTTTGTTTCTAATGAATGATGATAGATTTCAAAACTAATAGTGTGTTTATATCAAGGACCTGGATCGGATCGGAATCAAAACCGAAAAGCATATGAAAACCGGTATTTTTGTCAGACCGAAACCGTAAACTATACCGAAATTTTATAAAGAACCGAAAACAGCCCGGAACCGAAATCGGAACCGTTACATTTTTTCGGTTCACTATTTCGGTACTTATTTTGTGATTTTAAAAAATCGTTTTTTTTTTCTTTTATAATAAAGTTTTTATTTCTCACGAAAAAACAGGACATTGATTAATTATCGCGCCAAATAGAAAATAAACTTCAAGTATATGATATTGAACAGAAGAGGATTAGTAGAAGAAGTAATATATTACAATTTTGGAATAAATAGAAGTAATATATCATAATTTGGGATAAATAGAAAGACAATCATCCTGAATTGTACAAATTATTTTAACGGAATGTATATATTCTGAGAAAGTTTGGAGAATATCGAAATATTCTTCGAATATACTCAGAATCTATATAATTTATTTAGCGTATTTAGCGGGAACGGCGCGGGTAGGCAATGTTTTCAACACGTTCCCGTCCATTCTTAAATTCATTATACCTATGCTTCACCCGAGCCCATGAAAAGGTTTTTTCCCCGAACTGTGGGAATAAACGGCGCCGAATTTCAGCAGCATTTACATTTTCGTTGACGAGAAACTTAATAATAACACGTTGTGCAACTGCGGGGTGTACCTCTTTCTCGCTCATCGTGATTGTTAAGTTCACCATCAAATACTTTGTAGCCAATGAAATGAGCCGTACAGCATCTGAAATTAAACTTAAGGTGACCTTAAATATAAGATCCGATTAAACCGTTCTTATATTTCAGGCCGTTATAAGCACATTTTCAAACATTTCTTAGTTAATAAAATTATTCTTACGAATGTTGTAAAAATCATTTCATTGGTTGAGACTGCGTTCTTTTTGGACGCGCACGTGCTGAAAGAATAATTTTATCTTCCTTTGATATATTATGAATAAGGGTGCTTTCCAGCAAAGAACGCAGTGATTCACGCGGATACTTCCGTTGCTTGGAACAAACGATTATTTAGTTATATAGCAGACTCCATTAATGCTGTCCCAGTAACATCGAGAATTTCCAATCAGGAGCATTATTTGTGCATCATGACTATTGATAATTTGATAATTCCATAATGGTTCTTCAAAACAGCAATCATGATACATAAATATTCAAAAATAATGTGCCTAATTCGAAAACCTCAGTATTACTATGTCTAGGGAATGGAATATTATTTACAATCATGATATTGTACATAATAATTTTTATTTCACACATAAAATGAGAACACAGTCACATATTAGAGAAAAAAAAAACAAATCACACATTAGAAAAAAACAATTCACACATTAAAAAGAAAAAAATACATTTAAAACAATTCACACACATTAGAAAATAATCGCGTAGTTAAAACTCGCGTTTTTAATTTTAACCAATTAACGCCGATAATGGTGATGATGGCGATGGAGGTCTCACAGTAAGCATTTCCAATTCAGTGCAATAAGGTTGACGCACAGTGCCGGATGTGCCTTGAGTCGATTCCGACACTATTCCTTGACTTTTATAAGGTTTTTTCGTTCGATCGTCATTATTCCTTCTCACTCCTTCCGCGCCACCATTCTCATATCCAGTTTTAAAACACATCTTCAATCTGTAACATTGATTATTTGTTGTACGTATATAATACAAATAAGTGATAATTTCTTGGATTCGTGCAACAACGCGCGCGTAAATATTAAAACACGGTCGAAAACTCTACATCGCAAATTTGAATATATCGATTGTTTCCGGCCATGATCATTCAAACTGAAAAGAGACAGCATGATACAACAATATCTGATCACCGTAATAGGGATATTCCAATTTCAGTGTGTATAGCGTTCAATGGTTGCACAAGAATAAACATAACCGAGGATATTTAAATGGTTGTACAAGAATAAACTTTACCGAGGATATTTAAATTGAGCAAAATGTAAAGATGGTCCTGCAACTGCCAACATTGGACACATTAAGAGTGTAGCGTATATCCAACTTATTGTCATCACGAGCAGCAAGAAAACACCAATCTGTATATAGGCCATAACATGAGAAGGTAACATTAAAGCGCCTGCAGCTCCAGTCGTAATTGCTGCCATAAAAGTTGGCCCACCCATTTGTTGTAATGCTATTTTTACTCTATCTATTCTTGCTTCAGTGATAGATGTTTTAAAACTCACAGCGTAATGCAAACTGAAGTCTACAGCAAGACCTGACAAAATAAAATGGTTATCATCTGTCTTGGCACGACTCGCTCCAACAGTTTCCGTTATTCATTTACTTTTATCAAACCTACAAACAGCTTGTACACCTTCATGAATCGCACCGACTGCCATCCTCCCCTCCCTCCCCCTCCCGCAACATCTAAACTTCTCTCAAAGATACAAAACGCTCAAAATATGACAACCCTCAAAAATACATAATACTAGCCAAAAATCATATGAAGACTTGACGAGTATTGTTCCGCGCCTTGTTTAAAGAAATATTATTGTTAAAGAAATATTATTGTTGATAATAATAATAATCCTCTACACAGCGAACAGCACGCGGGGCAACACTCTCCGAATTCCCCACCCGATTTTCAACCAATACCATCCTTGAGATTGAGCGACCCACGTTTCTAAGAGGAATACAGATGCTATGAAAAGAAGTAAGAACAACCGTCGGCGATATCCACGGAAAAATGCAAACTGTTCGCAAGCCTGACTTGTACATATTTTGACTTACCTATTGCCGTGGAGACTGCAACACTCTCTAAAACGTTAAGTTTCCAACCAAGAAGAATGAGTATAGCAACCGTTACTATTATGGCAGCACCGACAGTCACAATAGCATACAGACTGATAAGAGGATTTAGAGTCACCAATGCCAATACTATCAGAGCCAAGATTAACGACACTCCTATTGCCCATATGGTACCGTTGTACAATGTACGTTGCAGCTCAAAAAATTCTAATCTACTCACGAACCAACCACGTTGCATTCCTCGCGGTGCATTTTGTAATTGACCTTGCATCCAATTTTCGACCTACAATCAGAAAAGCTTTACTAAAAAAAAAGTCTCACTAAAATAAAACTCGCTTCTTATTTTACATACACGCGCACATACACACACACACAGCAATCTGTACAGCCTCTTACCTGATTAAAAAATGTATTCATGCTTGCAAACGATAGAGTATACGCATACGAACTATCGTATTCAACGACAAGTGCTTTAATTTTGGCCGTTAACTTTGTCGTGACGTTTGTGCCCATTGTGGCGAGCAAATGCGGCGGTTCTTTTACAAATTTTAGACCCGCAGCATTACTTCGAATCCACAAATAAGAAGGTGTGCGATGTAATTCTGCGGTTGCTTCAGCCGCACACTGTTGCAAGACACTTGGTTCGTATGGAAATTTGCTGCTTTCGCAGCATGGTGAATAGTCGATATGAGGATCCAGAGGATCCAGACAACGTCTTTGCATCCACGAACGTAACGATTCGATAAAACAATTAGATAATAAAGGTCCCATGGTATTGCGATAAAAAGGCTCACTGCGTAAATTCTGGCAAAATTGTTCGAGCCATAATTGCGATTCCGGAGCAGTAATGTCGAAAGTTTCGTCCCATTCTGGTGTTCCTTTTCTCGAGGGATCGAGATAATCGCCATTGTCGATAGGCTCAATGCCCCATACAAATCTCAACGGTAGAATTTCTGTCGAAGCGTCACCACCGACCTGTATCAAAACGATATTTCTAATAACGTATATCATTGACAGAGAAATTTTTATTCATATATATGCCCATAGACAAGAGAGGCGTACCTCCCTAAATTTTGGGAAGGAAAAACAATTGTGAAAATTATAAAAGTAATGCTACTGACATATTACTATCTGCAGTCTACCAACAACTATATTAAGCGTAGTCTATAATGGGCAGTAGGAGCATGTTCGTAAGAAGAATAAAAAACCAATTGACCAATCATATTCGAATGTAAGCAGAATAATCGACTATGGTCGGTTAATTTCTTATTCTTACTTCTTATTTAATTTAAACATACTCCTACTGCTTACTGTAGATCACGTTTTACATGTTCTATAATAAAAAAAAAAAAAACTAATGGCAAAGTATTGGCACTGCTTTATGAAAATTTCTCAATTTTATTACTAGGCGACCTAACTGTGCACGAGTCTCTTAGTACATTGAGGAAGATAAAAACCTGACCAACAATACCAGAAAATCGCCTCTAAATAAACTAAATGTATACTTGATGCACATAAATAAATGATGCTCGCGAAAAGAAAGAAGCTGAGAAACGTATTAACACAGCTCGATCCGCGATAACTGGCTTTGATATAAACATGCTAATAAGTTTTAAGTGAAAATAAATTTTTGCCCCCTACCCCTAACTGAAAGCTTGGGTACGCCCATAGTTATACCACAATATAGTTTTCACACAATGTCATATAAGCTTTAAATCATGGTGAATATACGAGGGCGGTCCGATAAGTACTTAACCTACAAAAGAAAAACGAAAATTTTGGAAAAGTGGCGATTTATTTCTCAACATAGTCTCCTTTTAGCTCGATACACTTGACCCAGCGATGCTCCAACTTCTTTAACCCATCTGAAAAATACGTTTTCTCGAAGTCTGCAAAGTAGGCCTCCGTGGCGGCGATGACCTCCTCATTCGACTCAAATTTCTGCCCGGCGAGTGACTTTTCAAGTTTGGAAACAAAAGAAAGTCGCACGGGGCCAAATCTGGAGAATACGGTGGATGGAGTAGCAGTTCGTAGTCCAATTCGACCAATTTGGCCGAATGAGGAGGTCATCGCCGCCACGGAGGCCTACTTTGCAGACTTCGAGAAAACGTATTTTTCAGATGGGTTAAAGAAGTTGGAGCATCGCTGGGTCAAGTGTATCGAGCTAAAAGGAGACTATGTTGAGAAATAAATCGCCACTTTTCCAAAATTTTCGTTTTTCTTTTGTAGGCTAAGTACTTATCGGACTGCCCTCGTACTATATAATATAAATGTCAAGTTTGAGACATATGACACCTGATATGTACACATTCTATATCAGGCATGTCCAACTTCTATCAACCCCTATCTCCCGATCTTTAACATTAATGCTCTCAACGCGGTCGCCTTTATCTCGCTCCTTCTCCATCTCACTCCGCAAGAGGATGAATAGGGAGATGAGTTTTAGCTCTTGAGCTAAAGTTGGACATACCTGCTCTACGTGTATATAATGACTATTTTTTTTTTATAAATATATCGGAAATAGAGAAATATACCATTTCGTATCTTTCGAACCAGAATCTCTGCGAAAATATTAGATCATATTGTTCGAATGGATGCGTATTATCGAACAATTGAAAATCAATGTAGTCTGGCAGTTGCAAGCCCGGATAATGGAAAACAATAATGCAACATGCTATCGTCATAGTCCCCAAGCTTAATATCCAAATGCATCGTAAACCAATCACTATTTTAGTAAGAAAAGCGGTAAATCCTGCTGCTACTTTATCTCCAAAGGATCGCAGAGGACGAATAATTCTTTCGCTGATGAATTTTGGCAATGATAAAGTACATTTACAACGTTCCGACACTATCACACACGCTGGTAACCACGTGATCATCAAGAAAAAGTTAGCAATGACAGTTGTGCCTGCAAATAAACTACATATCCAAAATTATGAGCAAATGAGCATACACAAGTTTCGAATGAATGTACGAAAGAGCACTTTGTGTAATTCAAAATCAAAATACCTGAAGCAGTTGATAGCGGTCACATTACTAACAATTGACGCAAAAAAAGCTACCGCTGTTGTAAGAGATGTGACAAACATCGAAGGAAAAGCATGTTTCATGGTTTCTTGTACCAAACATACCAATCCGCCGTCGGAAAACCCATGCCGCTTGTTAGAATTCCATATTTTGCAATATATAAATGCATCATCTGCACCGATCCCTGCAAATGTGAGGAAAGTATTCGTGTTAGGCATCATAATGATCATTATAATATCAAAAAATGTATGTATATATGGATTCTTGATCTTAAATACCTATAGCTACAACGATGGCCAGGAAGTTCATGAAAGGGAAGAACCGAATACGCAAGACAAGAGTATACATTGCGTATGAGATACCGAGACTAAATACCACTGCGAAAATAGTCGTGATGGTTAAAATTACGGAGCCAGTGTATGCCCAAATGCAAAGCGTAACAAACACAAAACCAGCGAGTAACAAGCTTGAGTCAGATACTAACAGTCGATCGAACAGCGTACTCTTTAGGCCAAATTGCATGCCTTGTACACGAATATTTCCGTATATTAGGTCATCGTGTCTCGTGTCTATCTCTTTGTAAAAATCTAAAGTCGCGGAGCTTGCCGCTACTGGAAGAAATAGCATAACGGATTGCAACGTCGAATTTTGTTTGTTTTCAATGTCTGTCTCCTGTAATGTAACGCAACCGAATTAGATTCGCGAAATCGTCTAACATTGAGCATTTAATTAAGATAATGTGAAAGGCATGATGATCTTACATGAGAGGGAATAAAATCAACATCCAACAGAAAATGCAGTAGATAATAAGCAGCATTTCTCACGTAACATTCTCTCGGCACTTGTCTCTGGCAATTGGCGTCTTCCGCACAGTTGGGTAATAACTGGCGATTATGATAGTAATAAGCGCACTGTTCCAAAAGCATTTTCACCCTGTCTAGATCATTTTCCGTTACTTCTAGACAAGAACTGCGATTGGATAAAAGTGCCACGTAATTGGCGGGTGACCAGCTTCTACAACATTTTGGATCGGCACCACTACGCTCCACTTGTGTCTGACACAGAGATGTAAAGTGGGTATTCGCGCGAAGTGCACCGTCAATGTGACATTGTGCCGATATACCTTCCATCGACCACAAATTAGTTTCTTTCGAATCTGCACCAATTACAACACGAGCGTAGGAAGAAGTTGGCAAGTTGCAAAAAAAATTATCATCATTGGAATGATCCTTATTTTTTTTGTTATCCGCTAGATTATTTACACGATGCTTGTTTCCTAATCCCAGTAATTCTTTCGCATCTTTAGTCTCATCATTTGTTTGGTTGTGATTTTTGTCATTTTGTTGTTTACGTTTACCTTTTTTTTTTCCTTTCTGCTTATGTTTGCCTTTCTGTGTTTTTCGATTGACATCCTGAATAGGCAAACTAGAATTTTTTATATTTACATTGAGCTGCAAAAAATGTTGATACATTTTTACAATCATTTGCCAATTATACGTGTCAATATTCCTAACTGAATTACATTCATATGACAAACGTATCACTTGGCAACCAGGACACCAAGTTGTAAAAAAGAAAAGTCTAATAGTATTGATTCCGAAATTCATCGCCAATGCTAAAAATCTGTAATTCATATTACTTGATTCATTGTTCATATACTATAGATTTTCAGCGCTGACGGTGCATACTAGAATAGCCTAGGTATACCTGTTGACTCTGTATATATCGATAATACTCCAAAGGATTATCCACAAGCTCCCCACTTGCTCTTGTAGATTCCATTAAATTTTGCCAGGCTGTAAATCTTTGCGCCAAAATTGTACCTCTTGCTTCGAAACCCTGTGTACATACATAGTGCAAATTGTCGATAAATGTGCTATTCAAAGCTGACTTTACATTTGTTACATACCATTTGAGGGTCTGAAAAATCTGGAAACTTCTTGGTCACAAGTGGAGTAATTAGACATATCAAAGAAAATACAAGAACCGTAGTTAAAATAATATATGGATAATGAACAACCATTCGAGAAAACCTTTCCATTTTTACAATGTTGCGTACCCTTGCTCTTCTATATTATCTTTACATTCATAAATCTCAATACTATGTGAAAAACCATGAGTACATTTCTGAAAGAATCATCATACTTGATCATTGTTATCGAATGTCGCTCGAACAAAACTTTTTGAATAACTAAATTCATCATCTTACCCTAGTATCAGCAATTAAATTTTACCAGGTAAAATACTTTGGCAACTCATTTATGTCATAATCTATACGAAATCCGAATAATCCGTGGTATCTGAGTAATCAATAACGAATACCTAAAGGAATGATCATATAAATACAGTCTGTCTAATAAGAGCGTAGTCGATATAACTTTTAAACTATTTATTATAAAAAGATGAAAAAAATACATATATACTATTCACTCAGTACTATGACGCTTTTATATTAATAGAGCATTCAATCAATTATTGCCTGATACCTTCGAGTTATACTTTCTACCAATTTTACAGCGTACTTTTGAGATAAAGATCGTGATATCGAACGAATCTGTTGAGATAATTATTTCACCGTATACACTTTTTCCATGCAGCTTTATTTTCATTAACCCCCAGACATTTTCGATTGAATTTGCGTCTGATGACTGTGATGGCCAGTCTAATGTTTCGACGTTATTTTCTTCTTTCCATTGGGAACAAAGACGACTCCGATGTTAGAGTCGTTCTCTAGCGAAAGTCGGACAATAACAGACTCTCTGACCACAGTATAAGTAAGAACAAAAGGTTTACTACGTGAAAAATAGTGAAAACGATTGTCTCCCGCGCATAACTGAACCACAGTATAAGTAAGAATAGTAGGTTCACTCCACGGCGGCACTTTTGAGGAGCTTCTGTTTGTTTTCGCTGCACCGCTGAACTAGTGTAATAAGTTGAAGTGAGAAAACATATACTTGTCTCGCTTCAACTTACGCCCTAATTCAGCGGCGCAGCGAAAACGAACAGACTTTTGATCTCGGTGGTAACCAATCGCCATATTGTTGGTTGTGCGTAGGTTATAATTTGAATGACGCTAGATGCTGACTAAAATAAATCTCTATGTCCAGACAGCACGAAATCTCCAATGGACGTCTTTAGAATGTTCTGTGGAGATCTGTACTGTTTGGATAATGTTGTATGGATTAATTGACATGATAATTAATAGTTGGTAAATGTAAATATACATAATGGAAATATAAAATGATTTTCAAACAAAAGAATTAAATAATGATTTTAAAATAAAGTCAGAACATCAAAATGTCTAGGAAAATAATAAACTAATAATTTTACTTTTGCAATCAATTCCTTGTGATTTAAATGTCTTCATGATTTTCTATTCTACTTGGGTAATAATTATTCCCCAGGTAGAACAAAAAATCACGTTAACATGAAAAAACATGAAATGATAATGTAAGGAAATATGTGGAATCAAAATATTATGTTTGCATCACATAAATTATATTTATGTAAAATATATTTATTATGACAGCTGCTGGCCGCTATGTTCTTGATTGTGCAGTTCAGTCAAGCGCGAGAGACAAGCATTTGTACCATTTTTCACGGAACGAACCTACTGTTCTTACTTATACTGTGCTTATACTGTGCTCTGACGATGCGTTGTAGGGGAAAAGTCCTTCTCTCTGCTCCTTCAAATATTCTCGATATAATAGTTTTCAAACAAAAATTTGCCCGACTATGCTCTTATTAGATAGACTGTATAATAAATTTTGGCCCAATTATTCAAATTTGTCAATACTTCTCTACTTATCCTCATAATAATTCAGTAATGTTTGATACTAGCGATTCATTAATTTCTCGAAAAAAGAACACATTATGCGTCAATTTGAAATAATAGTCTGTTTTTTTCAAAACACTTTCTGCACTAGTGCACACCAGTGCAAGGAGTTTACACTAAAGCGTTCTTTTTATTGAGAATGACATTATCATGACGTCATCAACGCTTCGTTTTCGCAGTGTAACAGCATGTAGTGCAGGCAGTTCAGTGAACTGTTGCACTGAGTCAAGGGGTCAGTGCAGCACATGAAAGTGTAACTTGGAAGTGCATGTAAGCGTAACGGAAATTTATACGAAAAGTCTATCAGGTATGTCGCTTGCATTATATTGAAATGTGTGAAACATCTTTATTTTATTTTCAAAAATTGTTAATATTATACCATCACACACACACACACACACATACACAGCAGAAATGTCCAAACATACCACAAAAATTAATTTAAGATGTCAAGATATCTTTATGATTTTATATTTATATTTATTTTATATTTAGTCATTTATTTAAATTTATGATCGGTAGGATATATAATATTATAAATTATTAATAAATTCGCTATATTTAGTTGTATATTACATTCATCGTTTTCATCTACAATGGGATGTAATAGTGGTTGTATTACAACAAAATCCTCTTCGTCAAAAGAATCAAATAATGTCATGTGATGAGCTATGTTGTTTACTACATTCTGGCGTTTCAGCGGTGCAGCGAAAACGAACAGACCTCTTTATTACCTTTTTGCACTGAACTGAACTATTCTGTACTAGTCTTTCCCAATGCGGTTCAGTTCAGTTCAGTAGTTCTAGTACAGTTTTAGTGTAACGAAAAAAACAGACCTCATGTGCCATGAGTGCATAAATCCAAAAGTTCCAAAATCTTAATCGACAGGTAGAATACTATTGACTGTATTCGGTAGAGAAAGCAGCTTTGTATATGTTGTACAATTTGTGAATCTGATTGGTGCACACTCTTAGATTCAACTAAGTCAAAGTCATCAATATTTGAAGAACATCGATGTTTCGCTCATTGAAGATAGTATTGCATCTAGAGAAAATATTAGGAATTTTAGAAATTCTCTGTCCGACAGCCAATCGGCACATCTGACAAACTCATATGACATCCTTAATGAGCGAATATCGATATAACGGGCTTCGACAGCTCACATAGGTGATTGGTTAATATAAAATTTTATCATAAAATTTTTTAATTAGTGATCCAGCGAAAAGACTCTAGGCCGATGTGAGTGAACTATCGGAGTGGGACCCAATTGACCACTTCTCTATTGACCATAGGCTACATCAATTGGAGGACAGAATCTACACAGAATCATCAAATCACGGCTGGTTGTGGTTGGTCAATTGTAGCATGGTTTATTGGGATCCTCCCGTGCTATCGCTACCGCGCTAACGTAATCCTTCCCATCGATGTTTTTCAAACATCGATTATTTTGCTCATCCTAGATTCAAACGAAATTAAGAGCGTATTCAATCAGATTTACGGATCTTATAATTATTGTAAAGCTCCTTTTTCTGTTGAACACAGTCATTAATTAACAAATCATGATAAGAAAATTTTTGCTCCTTTTGTCGTGATTGGTCAATTGCATGTTACTCTAACCGTCGAGTAGGGTTTTAGAACACAGCTCAAGAGTGGAATCATTCGTAATTTATATACTTACCTTGCGAATGATAGCTAATGATCGTACTGCTTTTCGGTAAAAGATGAATTTCGTATCTCTTATCTAAAAGGAAAATATATCTCCTGAGAATTGCTAGGAATTCACACTTTATCAAAAAAATAGAAGGCATCAGCCAATCAGAACTCGTTCTGATAGTAAGCAATAGATAAAACAGAAACTGTTGACTACCAGCGCGAGTTCTGATTGGCTGCTGCTCTTCTGCTTTTTCATCCAGTTTTAATTTATCTCTAAAACTCAAAAGGCATTCTACAATGCGTCGCACACACCCTGTCGCGAAAGATGGCAACTACTAGTTATAAAATGCTATTGCTTTGCGTTATTATGAAATGTTTCGATCGCCAGTTGCCAAGACTATATTCTTAATTTACTTTTATCGATAAAAATACTCCCAAAAGTAGTTTAAAAGCTACTTGATTGGCTGAGGAGCCACGTTTAAAGTACTTTTATCCATGAAAATAAATTCAGAATATAGATCCTTGTATTTACAATATTAAATCTTCCGGGACAGAGCTGTTACTAGAGTTACTACAAAAGTTACTAGAGTGCAGTACTAGGATATAAAAATCAGTGGAAATTCTAATATTTTTCAATCATCTACCAACATTGATACTAGATTTCGGTCCAAGATTTAGCATTGTGGATATACAAGGCCTAAGGCGAGTATAGTCAAATCTTATATCAATGATCATCTAAGTTTATTTACAGATGTTCAGTAACCAATAAAACGATCCATACAACATGTCAAGATGAACTTAAGACCATCTTTGATATCAGATCTAACTATGAACACCACCTATGATTCTCTGTACCAAACTGGGGATACACTGTTGAAATGCATCTTACTTTGAATCTCTATTCGATGTTGCAAATAGAGAAAATATTTCACGCAACTCGCGACTTATCTTGCATATTCCACGTATATGCGGCATCTGTCAGAAACGTCAACGTTTGTCCGAATTCAATCGTCACAGTGCAAAACAGATGAATTAATTTGTTTGAGGTATTTTTGTACTTTATAGTAAAAATATATTGTTTTCATATTAAATATGTATATTATTTATATAGTTTTTATTACTATCCTTGAGCCGAAGATATTTGGGTGAGTATAATCCGTGAAATATCATTATGTCGAATTCAGTATGTAATCTGATGTTTATATTTCATATAGCACGTAGGCTGATGTACTTTGAAAACGGCAGAGTTAAAATTATACTTTGTACCATATCACCTTTATTGCGATCCGTTTACGGCATACCAGCTGTATCAACGATTTCTACATCCTACCCAAGTGGTACCCATTAGAAGGATGTTTTTTCAGCTATCTTTAGCGATCTTACTTTTACATTTAGTAGATGGTAATTACTTTAGAACTAATTCCCGAAGAGATGATCAATGCTTCTGCAAGGTAACAACCATTATCTTCTGATAAGATTAAAATCACTATATTTTATCATTTAATTTTATTATTAACTATTTTGCAACCTTATCAAACTTACAACTACAAGATGCTGTTACTTGCCACTGCTCAAGAGATATTTTAATTCAATGAGAAAAATTATATTTCTACATATACTCCCATGTCATTGCACTTACATCGGTACATTATACCTGTTGTATTTTGAAAATCAACTGAAATTTTAGTTGAAAGGTTCTATAGACGACTGCACCTGCAATGTGGATACTGTGGACTACTTTAATAATATGAAAATATACCCGAGAATTCAAAGTCTTCTAGTCAGAGATTATTTTAGATTTTATAAAATAAACTTGAAGCAAGACTGTCCATTTTGGGCAGACGACAGCAAATGCGCTATTCGTTATTGTCATGTATTACCTTGTCAAGATGTGAGTATTATATCACAACATTCTTGCCTTTTGTTTTTATTCATTGCCCTTTATCATCTCTAGGATGATATTCCGGAAGGTTTGAAGGGAGATGTCCCAAGAAATATACACTTGAACGAGAGCCCAGTAGACAAATACAGACCGAATGCTCAACAATTGACTAACTGTAGGCACAGCGCGAAAGATCATAATATAGAACTCGGTTACTTAAACACGACGATTAGGTATGATCGATACGATGCTTTATCTACCGGATAAATATTGTAGATAATATTGTATATATTGCAATATCCACAGTATGGAGAATTACAAAGAATTTGAAAGATGGCAGCGGCACGATGATGCACAGGATAATTTCTGTGTAAAAGAATCTAGTCCTGGGGAATACGTGGATCTTTTACTCAATCCCGAAAGATATACTGGATATAAAGGTGTCAGTGCGCATAGAATTTGGCGGAGTATTTACATGGAGAATTGTTTCAGGTAGATTTGTTATTGTAATTCCACACTCTATTTCTGAGAACCAAGCTGTTAGAATCAAGTTATCGTGCAACATTTTGTATATATTTGTTGTAAAATATTACATATACGCATTAATATTATATTTGGCTATGTCAAATGTACATATATATGTATGTATATATATATATATATATATCGCTTATCTCCTCATTTTCACAAGTTTTTTTCTCGATTATATGTATAATAGACCATTATGATTACAGGCCTGAAAATTCACCTCACATTTTTATACAATCTTCTAAGATGAACGGTATGTAGTCGCCCCTCTTTTCTGCTCGACATAATTATTTGATCTTAATTATTATGCGTCTTTCAGATTGCAATATAAAAGTCTGCGCGTTTATATATTCTATTTTTATAGCGTCATTCAAAATATCTGACATATACGTATATCCAAATTTATAACATAATTTTGATTTATAACATTACGCAGAAACATTTGAGCTGAGCATATTTGTTACTTTGTTTTTACTTGTATGTATCTAAAATAGATAGAGAAAATAGGAATAAAGAAATTAACTGCACGAAACAACTGTATATATAGGAATTAAAGACATATTTTAATAATTCCAATCCCATACCTATTTTTGCGCGCGAGAATTGTATACGAGCTTTACCGAGCTTTTCCTTCTTTCGTTCGTCCTGACATTACAACACCCAATCATATCTTTCAGGAATGTGTTTGGAAAAACGAGTTTTTTACCGAGTCATATCCGGCTTGCACGCTAGCATTAATATACATTTATGTTCGAAATATTTGCTAGTCTCTCAAGATGGTTTGCGAGCATCGTCCGATGATAATCAGTGGGGTCCTAACTTGGAAGAGTTACAAAGAAGATTTTCCTCCGAAACAACAGGCGGTGAAGGCCCCATCTGGCTAAAAAATTTATATTTTACTTATTTACTTCAATTGAGAGCTTTAGCTAAAGCTGCACCTTATTTGGAAAGAGAGGGATATTATACAGGAAATAAAGTGGACGACGAAGATACAAGACTGGCTATGAACAACATATTAAGCATTGTCAAGTAAGTATGGTCCAAAGGTTGCAACATTTTTTTTTTTTTTGACAAGTTTCGCAACACATCTTATACAAAAATTTATCTCCTGAGAGTTATTAGAAAACAAAGTCTCCTATTGGATAGAAAATATGTTGCGTAAACTTATCGAAAAAGTGTTGCAACTTTCTTTTCACTGATCATATATTTGATATATGCACGATATACATTGAAATAAAAACGACGAAATTAAATGGAAATTAACGAAATTTCATTGTATATTTCTCAGGTCATTTCCAGAACATTTTAACGAGACAGTTATGTTTACCGGTGGAACACAAGCGCAATTGTTGAAAGAAGAATTTAGACAACATTTTAGAAATATTTCACGTATCATGGATTGTGTAGGATGTGAGAAATGCAAGTTATGGGGTAAATTGCAAATTCAAGGCTTGGGTACCGCGTTGAAAATATTATTCTCGGGTAAATTCGATAGATGGGAACCGACGCTCAACAATCTGAACCGGAAATTATTCTTCTTAGAGAGGAGTGAAATTGTCGCATTGGTAAATGCTTTTGGAAGGTAACTCATCTATAATATTTATCATCGTTTGTAATATTTACCACACAAAGAGAGACATTGGAAGAAAAAAATATTTGTCATTAATGCGAACAATCTTTACAGATTATCAGAAAGTATCTTCGAGTTGGATAGGTTCCGCAGGATGATGAGATAACGCACCAACAATTTATAATGAGGAATTTTCCAGTACTACGAAACATCACACAAAAACATCACTTTATTCGGGTTTGATGATATCATCAACCGCAATCAACGTCCGTATCTTGAATATACACAATTCTCTCTTCCGATATTATTAGTAACACACACACACATATACACACACACACACACATCAACATTTTATATTATATATATAAATATATATAGGACTGGTCCCATCAGAGTTTCCTTATGCTAATCAATAAATTAGATTTCTTAATATCGTAATATATAGCTACTTTGTATTATAATTGAAATTATTGCTATAATATATATATAAAGTAAAAGTGAAGATAAATTAACGGGTGAAAAAAGTTACTTGTGCAAGTGGATATTATATATATATAGAATAAGAAGAGACTGTCCTCCGAATTAATATTTTTTTCCGATTCTGTGTTGTAACTTTTGACTCCGTCTGTGATAAATATTTTATCTAAGGTACATATTTTTACATGACTTGGATGTATATTATATTTTAAATTTAGTGTTCCGTTTATATGATGCATATTTTTATAATCAATATGATATTATCCACATATATTACATTTAAACAAGCAGATGTATTGTACATATATAATTCTAAGATAATGTAACAGTAAAACAGATTCAACATGATGTGCACACACGTACGTATATATATATATATATATATATATCTT
>NW_014555639.1:2289719-2548457 GCF_001313825.1 Dinoponera quadriceps
ATCACACATGAATAAGTGAAAAGAAATCATGGAAAGATGAATAGGAATATGTAAAATACTCCGCAAGCCCTCTTTATTCGAAGCTAATTGAAATTGCAATGAGAATGTTTTCAATAAAGATTAAAACGGTTGCATAAAGTGTTCCTTCTATCACGTAATTATATTGTAAACTCTTCTTTTATAATTTTTTCATTAAAAAAAATCGAGACTATATAGAGGTTCCGTATAAATTCTAAATTAATGCAATTGAGATGAGCGAAAGAAAGATAAGATTTACATTTCAAAAGCGCAACATATAGCGTTATGAAGTAGTCAAATGCACATTTTCACCTTGAATTATTTATGAAAAATTTTGTTAGTATGTACATCGTAGAAAAATGTATATATCATAATAATACTGTAATATCGTTAAAATAAATTATGCTTATTATAACCAGATGACATTGAAACGTCATAAAGACGTCCTTTAGATAATAAGACGCTTAAAAGACGTCTTTGAGACGTCTCTTTGACATACGTGTTTGCATTTATAATTATCTTCTGCCGTCGTCATATATTAGGTATGCAAATTCATGCCTTTTCTCACAAAATTCAAAGTTTATTTACAAAAAATAAAGTACAAGTTTAATGTTCGAAATAATATCCAGTATTTCCTATGATTTTACCCCATCTATCACTGGCAACTTTTGATTATTTTTCATATTAATAAATATAAATTAGTTTTTTCACACAGTTTTAAAAAACCATTATTTTCAATTTGAAATCCTGATTACTTCTGCTTAAGGCCAAATCGGAAAGTGCGACCATCCCGGGTTGCGTTCAGAAATCCTATTTGATGGGTAAAGTAGTAGGCCCTTTACAATCCACAGCATTATTGCAATACTGTTCCGAAATATGACGTTACAATGCTACTAGCAGTACCAAAATAATTTCAGAACAGTGCGCTATTATGACGTCATGATAGTCGCACTACCAGTAAAAAGGGAACATACTCAAGGAAACTTATGCCGCAGGGTTTTACATTTCGTTCAAATACACGCATGATCTTGTATATATGTCGATAGTAGCTTCCATAGCAACAAATTCATAAACAAAGCACGTGGTATTCAATAGCATTCTCACGTAGTTACTTCTAATTCATATATCTATTCCCAGCCGTAGGAAATGTCGATTGGAAGTTCCTAATAGTAAAATTAGAGGACATACAAAGTTAATAGATTCCTTGGAATAATTTCAAATGCACACTTTACGTAGATCAATGCGATATAAAACAAATACAAAAAGGCTAATGTATATATTGGATAAATTTTAATTGTAAACTAATTAATTACTAAATAATTTACATAATCCAACAACAAATTGATCTGCAAATATGCACGGTTTAAGGTAAATAGTTTTATTTTCACGTTGAGTCTGTATGTTATTTTTTTAATGGTACCACCTATTAAAATATTGTTAATTCTTGATTATATTATGAAAACATTACACACAATTTATTTATATATTACGCGTATATATATATGTGTGTGTGTGTGTGTGTGTGTGTGTATGGTGTGTGGATAAATGAAGCGTGAACTAGTCTACTAGCGTAGATCAAATTTTTTTCGAAAAGATATCAAAATATTATCCTATAAAAAATATCGCCCAGACGACAATTGCACATGTCCATTAGAAAAGTATGAAAATTGTGGTATTTTTTCATTTTAATGGAATTTTTAATGGATATTTCTCTTTTTATGCATACAGAGCAGACCACAAATCTCTCGGAGGACTCGGTACAAGCCGATGGTTGGAAGCACTTTGGGAACCAAGCGCTGGTTTATTTGCTCTGCCAGGTGGACTTGATATGTTGGATATAAGTGGCGATGGAGATGCCAGATTCATTTGCGCTGATTTAGGGCCAGTCGGAAATGATTCAACAAAGGTACACGTATAAGCTCTCTTATTATATTGAGTAAAATAAAATGTTGACAATGTTTTGTGTATATGTGTATGCGTGCGTGCGTGCGTGCGTGCGTGCGTGCGTGTGAGCATACTCAACCATATTTATTAATTCCCATTAGATAGTTCAACACTATATAATTGTTGATAATAGATTGTGACATTTGGCTTTTTAGCTTATCATTTATACATATATTTTATACATATTTATATTTTAGGTACGAGTGTATAAAGGAGGTGATCAAGTAACTGAACATAATATGGTGGATCCGCCTTGCGGCATAGTTGGTTTTTATACGGAGAATGGGGAACCTCGGTCATCGGTAGTAGCTGTAGGAGCTGGGGCCAGTGTGTATGTTTTCAAGAATATGAGACCCTTCTTCAAGTATTGCCTGCCACATATCGATGCACATCCGAAAGAACGAGAAGTATGTATGTTTTGTAAAATTTTGCGGAGAAGATAATGAACTTTCCGAAAATATCTTGATAATTTGACATAGATCTGGCACAAGTGTGGACTGGATGAGGAATTAAATGTGTTGACATTGGCGGACGATTTAGAACTGTTGCTGAAAGAGCTCGGTGCGGCGTTTCTTTCGCCTCGAACGTTAAAGTTTCTATCTATGGACAGTAATTTACGATTGAGCTTTGCGGAGCAATATAGAAGAATACCGTTGGTTAAGCCGAACGCGTTAACAGCGATCGCGATTATACGAAGAGACTCGTGGAACGACCCCGCCAGTAGTTGTCTTATATTAGGGACGGAAGCTGGAGAAATTCTCGTCTTAGATCCCAGGTATATATTTCTTATGTTTGTAAAAAACGTGAACATTTACGAGATAATACGTATTTTATATATATATATATTTTGGGAGTACAAATGAGTTCGGTCCGTTTTTTGTGGTCAAAAATGCATTTACTTCAGAACAAAATGAATTAACAGATTAATCAAAGTAGTGTCCATCGCTGGCTACTACCTTTTCCCACCTCTCAGGCAATTTTCGAATTCTATCTCGAAAAAATGTCTCGTCTTTAGAGGCGATCCAAGTTAGAAGCCAATTTTCGATTTCCGCGAAAGAAGTGAACCGGTGACCTGCCAAATCGTGCTGCATCTGTCGGAACAACCAGTAATCAGAAGGAGCAATGTCCGGCGAATACGGCGGGTGCGGTAAAATATCCCACTTGAGCGTTTCCAAATAATTTTTTACGACTTTTGCGACATGAGGCCGAGCGTTATCATGCAGAAGAATAACTTTGTCATGTCTTTGCTCGTATTCCGGCCGTTTTTTTCGTAATGCACGGCTCAAACGAATTAATTGTAGCCTATACCGATGGCTCGTAATGGAATCGCCAGGTTGTAGCAGCTCATAGTATACAACACCCTTTTTTGGCTGTCCAGAGCGAGGCTTATCTTCAACACTGAAATCACCATTCTTGAAACGTCGAAACCATTCCCTACATGATTTATCAGTTGGAGCATTGTCACCATAAACTTCTACAAGCATTCGATGCGCTTCAGCTGCACTTTTTTCCCAATTAAAGCAGAAAACTAAAACCTCCCGCAAATGCTGCTTAGTTAACACAAAATTGGACATATTCAACACTGTAAAAAACAGAGGTTTTATATGAAACTCAAAGCGATATAAACTGAATATTATTGATAGATGTCTAATCTCTCTGAAACCAAAATCGGCTGTCACTATGAAACATTCATAACAGCCAAAGCCATTTTTTGAAAACGGACCGAATTAATTTGTACTCCCCACATATATATATATATATATATATGATTTTGTGCGCGTGCACACAAATGCGTCGCACAGAGCTTTTTTAGTTATGGATAAACATCAACTGGAGTGGCCACCGGTAGCATTCGCCAGCTGCGGTTTATGGACGGGCGACGGTCGTATAATGGTCATTGGAAGAGATGGAAGAATAGGAGCGATCAGAAGAGGAAGTCCCGTGAAACTTTGGGAAACATTGCCTGCACCAGCTGTATCTATTTCCGTTCTTACTTCCGGAGGAGCGGCGGTAACTGTGATGGACGGTACTTTGGTGGGATTTTCAAAAAGGGTATGCGGATAACATTTTTCGAAGAATATTGCAAGAAGAGGGAAGAAGGAGATAGAAAGGGAGAAAGACATTATTTTGACCTTTCTTTCGATATTTTAACTTGTGCACCTCTTAACACACAGGGCATAAAGCTGTGGAGTATCGGTATTCCTGGTATAATATTAGATCTAGTGAGTTTACCAGTACCACAAAGCGGTCTGTCCTTGTTGGCCGTAAGCACAGCGGGGCATGGAGTTCGCATTTATGACGGAAAACATCACGTGGATACGGTGAAGATTATGGAACCCGTATCTGCTCTTAAGGTATTTCTTATGTATAAAAGTTGTAAAGTCGCGTTAAACTTGAGAGAATTGTACGAAAATAAATAGTAATGTGCAGATATTTTCAATGACGCGCGCTCACGTTTCGCACCATTGAAATCGTGAAATTGAATTTCCTTCAAGTATCATTTCCGTAAAACGAAAAAGAGTGACTATAATATCTAAGGATTTCGGAAAAATATTGTACTTTTGAATTTGCTCTCTCTCTCTCTCTCTCGCTCGCTCGCTCGCTCTATCTTTTTCTCTCTCCTTTTGTGTACATCTCGTCCACATTAGAATCACATATAAGATTTAGTATTTCTTTTGACATAAACGATTCTTATTTTACGTTTAGTACGGACGAATGGGACAAGAGGAACGAACAATAGCGATGGTCACTGTTGGTGGTGCTCTATGTATGAAGATCCTTAAGCGTACTGCCGACTTTAATGTAAACAATTCAGCGTCGAATTCATTATCATGCAACGCGTCCAAGTTTTCGATACCGAAAAAAACAAGATTGTTTGTTGATCAAACGATAAGAGAAAGAGCCGAGGCGAAAAAAATACACAATACATTTCAGCAAGGTTTTCTTCGTTTGCGTTTAACCACAGCTAAACGAGCCTCCGAACACTTAAACGAGCACCAAACATCAGGACCGAATCCTATTACGTTGGAGGCAAACGTTCTCGGCTTAGGACCCAGTTATATGATTCGTGTTTTAGTGACTAATATCTCTGAGAATTTAGTCCATACGGAATTGTATATTCTCTGCAGAGCCGAGAACACCAACGTGAATCCTCGTGTGATAAATTTGCCCTTGCTACCGAGTGCTGTACCCATACCTCTGACTGTTTGTGCAAACTTGAAGAGTCAAATATCAGGCAAGATTAAAATTTTGCTGTGCAAAAAATCAAATCCGAAGCCTTTGGCTGTAACAGTTGTAATATTACCGGCTGCTGAGGAAGACTTTGACGTTTAAGTAATAAGTCTCATTTTATTTTTATGTTCTACGTATTTTCAATTTTACGCACTGTCTGCGCTTACAACCGTCTGCCAGCACAAATGTGCACACAGCCAATTAAAAGATGTCTAAAAAATAATTAAAGGTAAAGCGTCAACGATAAAGACTGATAGCTGCAGAGTCTCTCCGCGCAGAAGGGCGATCATTAAATGTTCAAAATGCGATCGCTGTCAATAGCTGTATTGAACCGTGTGAAGGAGGCTCATTTTTTTCGCACCCTAAATATCGTTCGACTGGACTCACTTCACTTTCCGAAGCCACGTGAATTTCAGAGAGTTTCGCTACACGGATATGTTATGCATGTGTTAGTGGCGGCGTTAGTTTGATCGAATGTAGGATTTTCCCTCATAGTACATCACTGTATTGCACATTACAATGTTGACTAATATTTGTATGAAAAATTTCAGAATTACTCGCGACGTTAGTCCTTCCCATCGCATTTTCAAAATCTCCACAATGATCCGATTTTTCCACACACCGCTTTCACTTCTCACTTTTCTCGATCCGCTTCTCCTCCCTCCCTTATTATCCGCTAATCTCACCCTGCTTTCTCTTTCCAAGAACAACACGCCGCAGCTTATCAGTGCGAAAACATCCGTACGACACGTTTTTGCCAATTAAAATTATGACTGTCCTAAATTTAATTGCGACAAGTTTAATTTCTGATTGTTCCTCGAAAATATGCCGCCTGCCTCGCAATATATTTTTACTATTCGCAACCCTGCATCCTGATGAGAGAAACTGAAAGCGGCCAAAACAACGTTTTTCAATGTATCGAACGTCGCTCTCAGATTTCTCTCTGATTTTATTTACAAACGTCCCGATTTCTCAGACGTTATGCCGTCTGGGGTGTATCTTGCATTAGTTCGGAAAATCATTCTTTTCACTCAGTGCTTTGGTTTTACAGCACTTGGTCGAAATCCTTATTTTCCAATTTATTCTCAGAATTCCAAGACTCTCTAAATTTCAAATTCTCATGACGCTCACGAGATATGCGTCTGTTTTAAGTCCTTAACAGAATGTCTGACTTATCGATTCAAGACAATGTTTTATGCCTCCGATCTTTGTCTCATATTAACGGTTTTAAACTAAAAACCGGTTCTGTTTATGATAGATGACAAGCCGTTGTATAATAAAAAAAAAAGAAGAGATAATTGATAGTGAATTTGACCAAAAATTTGTCAAAAATCACGTCATCGTCTTACACTCGGGATATTCAAAGTACATATTTACGTAATCATCTTGTTGAGAAATACATTTTATTAATAAAAAAACAACTATATCTGTTAAAGTTTTCTTTTTATACAACATAAATGAAAAACAGAGCATGGTAAGCATCATCGTTCCGCTCGCCGCGCGCGCAGACATGGAGCTCATTCTTTTATATTCCCGTCGCACTCAAGTGCAGACAGAATCGCTCCGCCTCTACGGAGTATAACAACACCGTCACGCGTGAGAGAGCGTCAAATACTCAAGAGGTACCTCCTCGAAACGTTTCCAAAGCACACACTTGTTATTGATTTCTTTCCTGAATTTTTTGTCTTTTGGTTACCGCGCGAATCTATCCTCTCACGCGTCGCCGAGGTTCCTACGAGCTACTGCACTCTTTTTCTCGTTTATCGATTGAGAGGCGCCTCGCTGAACACTCCCCGTTGCGTTCGCGCAACTGCACATTATTATATTATATTACAACGTGATGCGCGCATATATTTTCGAGTAACAAAATATAAATTCACGTACGTATAGTTATATCAACATACAAGCACACACTTCCTGTCACGTACGCACCGTTAATCGTATGGATGAATAAAGAAAAGGATGGAAATGGTGAGCGGGAAGAGAAGGACGGGACTTGTTGGTGGTGTTGCGGAATGGTTCTTAATATCTACGTGGTATTAAATTACAAAAATTACAACTTCACACACGTGCGCGCATATAAGTCTCTTTAATCATTGAACACGCAACGAAATTTAACTTTGAAAAACAGACGCGTTTCTCTCTTTTTTTCTTTTTGCATTTTTTTGAAGCTGTGCGGCCTCAAATTTCCGGATAAACTTTCGCTGGTCCCCTCGACGGACGCGTGCCGAAGCGACGATCGATGTATCACGCGCTTACCGATCGTCGTTCCAGGACTCTTGCGTCATTCATCGTCGATCGAAGCGCGTCTCTTTTGCGTTCAACGGGAGATCTCGCGGCTCGATCACTCTCTCCTTCTCTCTTATTCTTTTTTAATGTCGTTCAGTTCCCCGCGTTTAGTTTCGCGGATAAGGGTGGCCGCGGATCCCGCGCAACATCTCAGAAGAAGAGGATATGCAATAAATATAACACGATCCGTCGATCGGGAGGAGCAACGACGACGACGTCGCACGAAGGATGAGATATCGTCTCTCGTCGCTCCGTCTGATTACACCGATATCTCTCGCTTTTTCGTACCCTACGTTGGCATGAAACTCATTGTTCCTACCCGGTCACTGGCCTTCACTGTCGCTGTCGCTCTTATCTGCAAAATGGATATTTCGTAATGTTATTTGTTGCGCGCTCGATTCAAAAATAATTACGCTCGTCATTTTAATAAAGTTTAACGGAAATTTGTTACGTGTTCTATGATGATAAAAAGACAAGGGGGGCAGTATGTAGTCTTAAATTAATTAATAAATAAGCAGCCAGTTGTGTGCACGCAAGGTACGTTGCATCCTGTTGGTAGCAATTTTTCGGACGTTATATAACATGCGATGAGCCGGCGCCGTTGATTAGTACGATTTACGAGGATAGTTGTGGGATTGTACCTTTTTTACCGGTATACGCGTGACGTTTCAGTCTGTCGTAAAGATCGTCTTTCGTGCCGTAAATACTGGCATTCGATCGAGCAAGACTGTTCATCTTGCCGTTGTGCAGGCTCTCTGTACAAAATTAAAAAAGGAAGAAATACATATTGATTTAAAATTTCTCCTTTTGTATATAGAGCTTCATCTCATTACCTTTCATGTAAGTCTCGTTATAGAAGTTAGGCATCTCCCAGCCATCCTCTTCGTCGTCGTAATAATGGGCGTACGTGCTGTGATGCGACGGTGCTATCGATTCGGCGTAAGGTGTGGGTGCACCGTAATAGAAATTAACTTGAGAGCCGTTTTGGTCAGTCGCCGGAGTAAGCATTTTCTTCGGCTCCTTCTTCCTAGAAGCTCTGTTAAGAGAATAAGCGTGCCGTTTATATCTATTGACAAGATTGATTCCAACGATGTCTCGATCAGTGAGGAACTTGCTATTTTCCGACCGATTATTCTTAATTGGAAAGAAAACGCACAAAAGAAATATACATACCCGAGCGAGAACTTTTAGATATAATCATACATGTATGAAATATAATTATATCGACTCTGATGATATTCTTGTGACTTATATAATGTATCTTTATAATGCTCACATTGTAATATTTATTGATTGGATATTAAAAGCGCTTTTTCAAAGCTCGGGTATATATACATAAATTATACACGTTTACACACAAAAAAAAACTACAAAAATACTATGAAAAAATTATTGGTATACTATCGAAGAACAATGGTTCGATAGCAATTTTTTCCGTATTTCATTTCTTCCCCCATCGTATAGTAAAAATCATTCCTCAATTCCTCCTAACCTCACGTAACACTAACCTCACGCAAATCATCCAGACGAGCAGCACCACGATAATGATCAAGATAACGCCACCCGCTATGCCACCGGTGATATAGAAAAATTCGGACTTCTCCGTGCAATGCTTGCCGGTGAAGCTGCCGCTGCATCTGCACGAGGGCTGTCCGCGCGAATCCTTCAAGCAGACACCCTCGTTGTCGCAATAGCCCAAGCAGACGTCCGTGCAAACGGTTCCGGTGCCGTTGTATCCGGGTTTACACTCGCACTTGAAGTCACTTGTCTCCGGTATTAGTAGACAGTAGGCGTTTGCATCACAGTGCATTTCTTCGCCGCTGGTCTCGCACGGATTCGTGCATTCGGCCTTGCTTGTCTGCGAACAAATGGTCATTTTTATCGTTTTTATCGTTTTTATCAGCTACTCGTAACAATTGATTTGTCGTTTCCTCTCGAAATGAATTTCTTTATATTGAAGAAGGAGAGAAAAAAACTCACAGCGGCGGGTCCTTTGGTGCTGGTGTTCGGCGGGCACGGGATACAGAAGGTCTGTTGCGGTTCCGATTGATACGTGCCCTTCTTACATTCCACGCACTCGTTGATAGTACCGTTAAGGTGGGTCCCAGGTTCGCAAACTGGAAGCGAACATTCCTCCACGGCGGCAGAACCCATATTGGGAGTCGTCCTGCCGATAGGACAGGCCTGGCAGGATGCTTGAACTCCTTGAGTGCGATACGTGCCGCGTGGACAGGGTTCGCATTTTCCTTCGACTGCCAGTTGCTGTCCAGAACCGCACTCGTCCCGGCATTCCTCGCGAGACACCGCCTCGGCTGTCCTCGTAGTCTTGCCGAGACCGCACAAAAGGCAAGAGAAACTGCCTTCGTTTGGCTGATAGAATCCGTGGCCACAACTACGGCAGAGACCGGCCACGTCGTCGTAATACTTGCCCGCAGGACAACGCTCCTTGCAATCGGCCGCGCTACGCGCACCAGGACCCACGGTCACGCTAGGACGACCGGCGATCACCGGACAGGAGCTGCACTTGAGCTGACCGGACTCGCTCTGATAAGTTCCGACTGGGCAAGAGGCACATTCTTTCCTCTTCTCGTCGTAATAAGTACCCACCGCGCATGGCACTGCGAATGATTAATGATTTCTCTCTCTCTCTCTCAGAAATGTTATCACGTTGTCAGCTAAGACAGCTACTTGTTTCGGCAACATTTGCACAAATACTACCGCAATGATAATTCAAGAAAAATCGATCGACTTTTTTTTTTTCAGCCGGAACGATATTGTGAATTTTTTTCTTTTTCTTTCTTTCAAAAGAGCGATAATAACTTGATTAACGGTTTGATTTTGAAGAGACATAAAGACAAAATTGGCAGGTTGATGAGACTCGTCGATATTTACCACAATCCGGCGCCATGACAACTTGACCGATTGGACAAGCATAGTCGGATTCCAGAACAAGAGACGCAGGATCGGGTACGGTGTTGGGCAAGATGTAGTGGACGTCGAATTTATCCTCCTCCAGAATTAGTCTTTCGAGCAACGTCTGTACGGTAGCGCGCTCGTTCGAATTGGCGTTCAGAATAGGATCGCTGCGAAAGACACAAGTAAGTGTTAATCGACGGTACATTGATTATTTTCTGTGTTTTTTTCATAGCAACGTGAGAGAGGCATCGGAGAGCTGACGCGGATATATACAGCCATTATCTCGAGACGAATGTAATATAAGGCGGCCTTGTCTTGAGACTCTGGTCAATGGATTTATAGGAAATGCAAAATCGCACGTAAATTACTCTTGGTAATTACCCTTAATATAATTATGAATTGTCGATACATTTGGTGGTATCAAAGAGATCTGCAACATAATATGAAAATCTCTCTCTCTCTCTCTCTCTCTCTCTGCGTTGACGAAGAGCCTCTCACAAAATAATGTGATCGCGAGCTTTCTTCTTTCCTTTTTACGCCCGCTTCGAATATATTATCATATCGATTGATTATGCAACGCAATACGGTTAATAATTCTGTTATAATGTTCCGTTCAAACATATATCGCATCGTAGCGCTCGCAAAGCGTTCGAAAAATTTACACTCAAGTTTTTGCGGTAGAATGGAGTTTACAGCTCGGTTATATACGTGGTGATTTTGGTTACATGGTTATGCATCACTGTCGTAGGAACGCACGAGCTCCTGCGAGCCCTTAACTACGCGATGAGACCGTCCCATCGATTAGCGCGCAGTGTCGAGTTAGTAACAACGTGCACACCAATTTTTCCTTTCGAGCGATACTCGTTAGGATTAGTCGTTAGTATGATTTGCGTTGACCTGTTGGTTACTGTAAATCCATACACATGAGAGTTATGCGCAGGTAGGACTTATAGACTGCAATACATGATGGCGGGGGGGATGGTTACCGTAAGGTGCTGTTTAGAATTACAACATATCAAATCTGATCGAATAGCGGGAGTAATGACATGTAAATGAATAGGATCGCGTGAGTCGTCCTTACTTTATCGCCGGGAACGAGATCTCCACCTCGTAGGTATCACTGCCTTGGCGACCCTGTCTCGTTCTACGATGCAAACACAAGTAACACAAAAATGTTCAGTACTGAGTGGCACTGTAAGCGAAACACTATAAGCGCGGTCGTCGGATCGTCGTCACTGAGTCTTGGCGAGAAATTAAATCGACACGCAAAGAAGCAAGTCACGATTTACGGCGCAGCGACATTACTCGATTAGAGTTACGATCAATAAAGCGCTTACGAATCGTTTCAACGGCCAAATTCTTTCCTTTTCTTCCTTAAAACGTGAAAATTGTACTTACGGCTTCGCGGGCACGATCGCAGAAATGATGTATGTCCCACCGTCTTCCTCGCTCGTGTCTCTCGTCGTACGTGTGCGATGATCGCATTGTACGTCGATATCGAGGTCTTTGCATTCGCGAGTTCCTAAATAGACACATATAGCACATACGAGAACAATGATGTATTATTTTTCAAACGCTCGATGATTTGGCATAAATAGGCGCGCGCGCGCGCACGCAGCTGTGATCGTTGAAAATTCGGCAAATTGAGAAGAAAATCACCTTCATGAGAATACGAACAGAAATTCCAGTCTCTGTTCAAGGAATTGACGGCGCTCCGCACCTTGTTCCGGAGTACACCCTGGCCGGCTTCGTTACAGAGCACCGATGTCGGGAAGCTCATTTTAATTCTGAAGACCCTTTGGGCCGGAGTGGCAACTGTGAGAAAGAAATACGATTGAAAAGAATGAGATTGCGATTAAATGAGCGAAACGAGCCATTGCTCGCACCTGTGCAAGCAGGATACACCAGAGGTAGATTAGGATCAGTGGTGGGCCTCCAGAAACCTTCTGCGCCACACGTGTAAAACTTGGGAACCTCCTGCGAGAATCGAAGTCCGGCGTTACAAGAAATCTCGCAGACCTTGAACTGGCTGCCGGAGCCCCAGTCTTTGCATTGTTTCATGCCACCGATCGGATCGTCCAGCTCCGGACAAAAGTCCGCTGTAACGAAAAGTCCCGTTCTAGCGAACGACAATTCGTTCCACAATTCGCGCGAGCCAAGCGAGATACTCACACAACACGTAAACCTTGAAATTGCAGCTGGCTGAATTGCCAGCCTGATCATAGGCCACATAACTGATGTCGTAAGTACCCCAGAGCAGAGTCTGTCCGGACCGGTGTCCATTTTTTTCCTGCACCTTCGCAATATCGACGTTATCGCTGAAACGCGGCTCGTCCCAGGTTACGATAGACGAGCCGTTCTTCGCGATCACCCAAAGATCGCCCGGACAGTATTCCACCTTGGGCGGAATCTTGTCGGCTTCGAGTTGCTGACACTTGTTACCGCCGTAACCGAGCGGGCAGACCCTGTGTCCGCAGTGCGACGGCACGATTCTCTCAACACCACCCACAGTCTCGTCGTATCCGGCCCACGTCAGTATCAGACCTTGATAAAGGACCGGTTCCGTTCGACAGTCGCGCACTTGTTTTTGAATCTCGTTAGTCACGTGCAACGCGCGGCCCCAGACTTGCACTTTGGTCAGATGGCCTTGGAAGCCGGACCCCGTGTAACCCTTTGTATTGTCGCTCTGTGGATTGCCCAGCACCGCCCACGCGCTTTAACAAAGGGATGGATATTAGTTTTTATCCCGGTGATAAAGAAGAGGAAGATGATGAGAGAACGTAAGTGCGGATTCTTCAAAAAAGAACACTCACTAGGCTGGGAGGGATCTGCCGCTACCGTAGCCTTTGATATTGTGGGCGATGAGACCTTCCGTGATCAGGGTGAGTTCTCCGCCGTTTTCTCCGTTCCATACAATTGCGACGTGATGCCACTGTCCGTCAGTTATGGTCGCGTATTCTTTAAACGACAGATGAACGTCCTGCAGGTCTGGGAAGATGGATATCTGGACTCCGCTTCCGTACGCTTGGATCATGAGTCTGCGATTCATTGGCACGTGCGGCGAACTGAAAAAGAAGAAAGGATTCTAAACAAATTATTCAAACGAGAAATGCACGTATGCTTCGTGATGTTTAAAATACGCTTGTTTTCAAAATTAATTAAAACGCCATAATCAAAGTCTTCTTATCACTGCAACAATTCCGGACTGTTCGAGTAAAATAAGCAGCAATATTGTTCATGTCGCCGCGACATTGCCTCGCAACATCATATTCTCTCACATACTGACAAAATGCTTGTTATATGGAGGTTGACAGACGTTCTAGTCACGATGCAGACCAAATGCCCAGGTAATAGTAGGAAAGATCCGCAATACATCGAGACGTACCTGACGCCATAAAGAGTGAAGAAAACTTCTTTCTCGTAGTCACGCTCTCTCAACGTAAATTGCACCCACATAGCGACCGTTAGGCTCTTGGTCGAGCCGGTGAAAAATGGAATGATCTGCGATGCACTGCTGCGTCCTGGATCGCTAAAGTACAAGTCGTAGTCCACTTGGATAGCTGGAATCATTTAACATTTGACCGAATAACGAAGGAGACTCGAAGGAGAATGCCCTCTCTCCTGCAAAAACAGCTCTCAAAATACACTTACACTTTCTGCAATCGTCGCCGGTCAAGTTGAACGGACACTGGCAGAAAAACTTGCCGGTAAGATCGATGCAGGTTGCCGATGGTGGACAAGAATTCTCCTTACAGTCGATTATATCCTCCTCGCAGGTATGACCTAAAGCGAGGAATGGGAAATTTCATTTTCACACAGTGACAGTAGGAAAATTCGCTCGGCCAAAGTCGATTAGCTGTCTTCGGTTGGCTTACCCGTGTATCCCGGGGGACATATACAGGTGAATCCGGATCCTTCGTCGATGCAGGTCGCGCCGTTTTTGCAAGCGCCTGCCTGACAAGCATCGTATTCGTACTGGCAACCGATACCCGTGTAATCTTCCGGGCAAGTGCAGTTCAAGCCCGAGCCAAAGTCCTGACAACGGCCGTGATGCATGCACGGATTTCCGATGCAACGTTCGGGTGCGGTTTCACATTGCTTGCCATCGGTTCCGGACGGGCATCTGTCGACGAGCAAATTTCGAGACATTAGTTTCCGGTTCGATTTCGTAAAAATATACAAACTTATCGAAGGAGAAACATCTCAGAGTCTCTCTACTCACACGCAGAAGTAATCCAAGAACAGATCCACGCAGGCGGCGTCGTTCTGACAAGGCTGATTGTGGCAGGCACCAATGTCTGTCTGACAATAAGCGCCGGTCCATCCGCTCGCGCACGTACACTTGAAGCCAGCGACCTCGTCCAGACACTTGGCGCCGTTGAAGCACGGATCGGACGCGCAGTCGTCCACGTTGATCTCGCAGAACGCGCCGGTGTAGCCCTCGTGGCATTGGCAGGCAAAGGTGTTGTCGAGATCCACGCAGCGTTCCGCGCCGACCGGATTACAGGGATCGCTGAGACACTCGTCGATCTCCGCTTCGCATTGCAAGCCCACGTAGCCGGGTCTGCACTTGCAGGCGAATCCCTCGAGCTGGTCGGTGCAGGTCGCGCCGTTCTGACAGGGTTCGGACGAGCAATCGTCGATAGTGTGTTGACATTGCTTGCCGGTGTAACCGGGTTCGCAGGTGCAGGTGTAGTCGTCGACCTGGTCGATACACTGACCGTTGTTTCGGCAAGGTTTGGACGCGCACTCGTTGACGTTGCTCTCGCAGGCCGGTCCGAACCATCCCGGATAGCAGATGCACTCGTGCTTGAAGAGATTGTCCACGCAGATGCCGTTCAAGCAGGGGCTGCCGGAACAGAGGTCGATCTTCTCGTGGCAGCGCTTGCCGGTGAAACCGGGCGGACAGTTGCAGGAGAAGTCGTTGATCAGATCGGTGCAGGTCGCGTTGAGCAGGCAGGGTCGCTCGGCGCAATCGTCGGTGTTGATCTCGCAGCTCTGACCTTCCCACCCGGGCGCGCACTTGCACTTGTAGCGGCCCTGTTCCAGAGCCACGCAGCTCGCGCCGTTGTTGCAGGGATTCTCGCTGCCCGTGCAAGGGTTTATCTAGATAAAGAGAGAGGGGAGATGAGGCGAAATTCGAAAAATTTGTCGCAAAATCAAAGATATTCACCGTAGTGTCGCAGTGGGTCCCGGCGTATCCGGATCGGCAGAAGCAGGTGTAATTGTTCAAACCAGGCTCGTCCTTGCACATGGCTCTCTCCGGGCACGTGTTGTTCGTGCAGTCCGACTTCTCTTCCTGACAGTTGACACCGGAGTAACCGTCGGCGCATTGGCACCGGTAACCCTGCGGCAGGTCGATGCAGGTAGCTCCGTTGTAGCACGGCTGAGACGCGCACTCGTCATTGTCGATTTCGCAACGTCTGCCGGAGAAGCCGGCCGGACAATAGCAGTGTACATCGTGGCCCATCGGCACGCAGAGACCGCCGTGCTGGCATACGCCGTCGACGCATTGGACGGGTTTGCACGCCTCGCGACCCACCGAACCCGGTCCGTCTGTGTACATGTTGGCGGAACACTCGATGCAAGTGGTCGCGCCTTGCTGAGGCTGGAAGAAGTTGCTCGGGCATTGGGCGCAAGGTGCGAGACCCGTGTCGGAGTACATGCCCGGTGAACACTTGGCGCGGCAACGGTCGCGACCGGACGCGGCTGGCTGGTAGGTGAACGTGCCGGCCGGGCAGGTCTGACAGTCCTTGCAACCTCCTGTCGGCGGCTCGCCGGTGTACGTGTTCCTGGGGCACTCCAGGCAGGGCACGAGACCCGTGGGCGAGTACGTGCCGTAGCCGCAGACTGGTATGCAGTCCTCCGTGTTCTTCGTGCCTTCTTCCTTGGTGTAGCTGCCGGCAGGGCACTGTATGCAGGAGCCCTGACGGTCGTTGCTCTGATAGAAACCCTTTGGGCAAGGCTTGCACTGTTTCTCGATGGCGAACGTTCCGGCGGGACAATGTACTGAAGCAGAACGGCAACAGAGGGGAGCTCGAAGGAGACGCTCGCATGATATTCATTGTACGTGTCGAGTGAATGAGAGAGAACGGGCGAAATCGAATATACTTACGACAGCGAGATACGTCGTTGGTATCTTTGTTCAGTACTTCGCCGACGCTACACGTGAAGCCGCTGGAAACGTTTGACGTGAGAGCACGAATGGGCGGGCATTGATTGCCAATCGCGGAAACGTTCAACAGAGGCTCGATTTCCATCGTCTTTTCCGGGTATTTCAAACCAAAAGTGAGAATCAACGTTCTACCGCAATGATCCATAAATACTGGCTGATCATTTTGCTTCACATCTCGCGGAGGGAGGACCATAAGGAGAAAATCCATCTGAAATTTGTGCACGCATCGTTTGGCGATCATCAGGCCGCAAGCGATTCTTTCGGATATCGAAGTGGACGGTAACGTGATTTGATTTATTTCCGAGACGATGTGCACTTGAAAAACTTTTCGATGAAAAGAAATTCAGATTGGACACGGGGATCCATAATATTTGAGCGGAACGATGTGTATTGATATACAATCGATTCTTACCTTGACAACGTTCTCCTCGATCAAAGAAGGCGTCACTTGTACGAAGGATACGTTCAGACCAAAGCAACGCTGCGTCAAGATAATGCTCACGTTCGGGTAATGCTGAGCCATTAAATCCTGATACATTGGCAAGCAAGATCGTGAAACGGCGCCATTCGCACGATAGTTTACCGAAGCGGACATATGATAGTCGGCCTGTTGCGTATCTGCAAATACGATTGAATCGTTTTAATTATCCATTGACATTTTTGTGAAATTTCACTTGTGACGCTTACTCTCAGACACGCAATCGGGAACCATCGACGTGGGCGTCCAACGCTTACTGGCGCAACTGAACATCTTGGCGGGTGAGCCATCGATAAATTTATATCCAGCTTTGCAAGTTGCTTTACACTGCAATCCCTTGTCCCCGGGGGCGCATTTTAAATCACCGTTAGCTGGCGGTTTCAGTTCCCAATCGACGCAGGGTGTCGCCTGAACCGACACTTGAAAATGGCACTCGGCCGTGTTACCGCTGGGATCCGTCGCATACACCGTGACATTCTTGAACTCTCCAATTTTAATCAACGCGTGTTGCGGCTCAAAGGTAATTTTCACAGGACCGGAAGCGTCCGTGGCGTTGATGCGGTTACGCGTATCGTTGAAGTTGATGGGGTAACTCTCCTGTCGATCGATCAATTCGATCACGTAGCTCTGCGGACAGCTCAGTCTCGGTGGAGTCACATCTGCGAAATGAGAAATATCGCGCCACACGGTAGAGAAAGCCAGCAAACCTTGCAAATTTTCGTGAGGTCAGAGAGAAAAGAAAGAAGAAAATACTTTCCCGGCTACTAACCCGGTACGGTGATGTTGATTTCACAGATGGCGACGTTGCCATCGTAATCGAAGGCGACGTATTTGATGACGGTATCTTCGAAGATTTGAACGGGCGTCCTGAAACTACGCGGTATCACCTCCAACCGAGCGATACTTCCGCTGTTGTCGACGGCCGTCGGTACGGTAAAGTTAACCGGAAGTAAACCGCCGTCCGCGGCTCTCTTCTGCACGACTATAGGTTGCTGCGGGCAGTTCTGAAATACCGGCGGCTCGTTGTCCACGCAGGGCGAGAATCCGTAATCGTAGCCCAACAACGGCTCCGCCGTTGGTTCTTCGCAACCCATCAGCTCGAACTTCATACAGGCGTTCTCCATGAAGGTGACAATGGCGAGGGTCACAAAGCGAGCCTGTACATACTTGGGCAGCGTAATCATCGCCAACTCGCCGTAATTTCCAGGCTCGCGCATAGTCAGGTTGAAGTTCGGAAAGTAAAAGACGTAGTTCTCGTGCTCCGCCTGTTTGTAGAAGAACCGGATCTCTGCCGGTCTGCCGATTACGTCGTTGGTGATGACACCCTTGACGAGGATCGCTTTAACGCGGTATACGCGACCGAGGTCGACGCTCACGTAAGTGAAGGCCTCTTGCTTGCCGCACCAGCCGGTCACAGAGTTCAAACGGATATTCCTGGCCTCGTAGTTGGGTCTCTCGGAAGTGGCGTTTATCGCCGAGTCCGGGATCCGTCCGGAGGCCAAACCGAGAGGCTTCACGACCTTGCACTCGGGCTCGCGAATACAGACGATCGGCCGCGGATTGATCAAGATGTAGCCCGGTCTTGAGCAACCGAACCGGATCTCCGAGCCCTGCTCGTAGCTTCGCGCCTCCTGGTAACCGTCGCTCGGTCTTCCGGGGTCCTCGCAAACCGGACCTTCGCATCGCAGATTGCCAAAGTCCCACACACCCTCCTGCTCACATCGCACAACGTTGTCGTGGTGATTGGTCTGACCGGCCAGCTTGAAAGTGTCCTGACAGCCGAAAAAGAAGGAGGACTTGTACTTGGTGTCCGGATATTGGCCGTATGCGGCGCCAGGCGTGGGAAGTGGCTTTCCGCAGTCGACCCGAGGACACGCTGGCTGCAAACCGGATAGCCAGTAATCGGGATAGCCGGGTTTGGGATCGTACACGCACTGTCGGAAAGAGGAGGTCGCGGTATTGCGTAAGTAACGGCCATCGCTGCTGCACTCGAGAGTGACGTTCTGCTTGAAGGGCACTAGCACGCTGCTCTTGTCGGTCCGGTTTACGGAAAGA
The DNA here is from genome assembly GCF_001313825.1 of Dinoponera quadriceps. Taxonomy (NCBI): domain Eukaryota; kingdom Metazoa; phylum Arthropoda; class Insecta; order Hymenoptera; family Formicidae; genus Dinoponera; species Dinoponera quadriceps. The sequence continues at coordinate 2,308,826 of NW_014555639.1, forward strand.
CCTTCGTTCTTGTCGTCCGGTAGCGAGACGCATTTCGCGTCTGAAACAAAGGACTTGTGTGTGCGAATTGAAGGAAATAAAATTGTTCGAAAAAAAAATGAAGAGAAAGAAATGCATATCGGCGCGATTTAACATCGTTTATCGGTCGGAAACCGTATATACCATGAGATCACTCACATTGACACTCGGGTACGGTGCCGTTCCAAGCACCGGAGGAGGTGCAAATTACAGCCGCAGATCCTGATAGTACGTAACCAAAGTTGCACTGGAATCTAACGAGGTCAGCGAAATGATGCTGCTTCTGCAAAACGAATATACATCTTTACATCGATGCATTTTACAATTTCTCTTTTTCTCACCTTAGTCGACAGCAGTTTTCCGTTCTCCGGCGCCGTCAAAAACGGGCACATCACCGGCACGCACGTTTTATTTCTCTGATACAAATCATCATCTCTCTCGCCGGTCTCGGATCTCGCCAGATAATAGCCGGCCGTGCCGTTACCTCTGTACAGTTCGAAACCCGTGTTGCACATGCAAGAATAGCTGCCGGGACTGTTGATGCATTTGTGGTGACAACCGCCGTTCTTCACCGCGCACTCGTTGATATCCATGCACTGCAACCTGGTACAGCCCATTATCTCCAGCTTCATGCAAGGTTTGTTGTCGTAACTCTGTATCCTGAATTTCACGTAGCGCGCCTCGATCGGCACAGGTAGATTCAGAACGGAAAGTGTCGGTTCCACGATCCTGAACTCGACCGGCGTACCGTCCGGATTGGTGTAGTCCTTGAAAACATCCGTCAGCTCGTCCGTGTACTGAATCCGTACCGCAGATGCAAAGGCGACGGTGTCGTCGTTCCTGACTACGACTTGCGTGCGGAAACCGCGGATGATTGTCGGCGCTTTCATATCGATCATCACCCAATTTGCGCCACCCGACTCTTTGCTATTGCCGCACCAGCCATCGCCGTTATTCAAACGAATTCCCTGCGACAAGGAGCAAGTGTATCAAGGCATGATCGTTAAAAATCGTTCATTGTGGAGACATTCGTGTCTTACGGTTTTGGTGTAGCCATTATCCGAGCCCGAAACCACGATCGATTCGTCGGGAATGCCGCCGTTGATGAGTCCGAGATCGCCGATGGATCGGCATTCGGTAGTCGGTGCGAATCCGGGTTTACATTTGCAAGTAAACGCACCGGGATAGTTTATACATTCTGTGGACGCCAGATCGCACTGAGTGGACGCGCACTCGTTTATATCTGCGAGCAAATATACGATCGTCATCATCACATGATGTGTGTAATTAAGCAGAGGACAAGAATTTGCAAAAGTGTATATACGTGTGCACAACAAATTCACCTTCGCAGGTTGGCACGTTATCGAAATATTGGTGAGGGCCACATTGTATAATATTCATTCCGGTCAACTTGTAGCCTCTGTTACATTGTACTCTAGCCTCATCACCGAAATAATAATCTTTACCGGTGTCGACGACGAATCCATTCTTAATCGTAGGCAGCAACGGGCATTTAGCACCTGTCGAAATTGTCTCATTTTCACTTCGCGTTGACTGTATAATTTTAATGGAAAAAACAAGTACTCACGAGAACACGTTGGAACTTGATCGGACCAGGTACCGTCGCTCATGCATAGAATAACAGGATGTCCGCTTCTTACATATCCAGGCTCGCATTCGAATCTCACGATTGTGCCGTAACTTCGACCACCTCCATTCAGGATGGTTACGTTGGAATGAGGAGCCTCTGAAAGCGGAGCGCACTGAGACGCTAAAAGAGTAAAAAAGTCGAACAGTCCTCTTTGTTGTCACGCGAGAGAAACGTAATGATTGCAAAAATCCACACATCTGTGATGTACAACCGATGACTCGGAAAACTGTCGAGACACACCTAAACAGGACGGTTTCTTCTCCCACCTTCCGTCAGCCAAGCACGAAATCTTTTCCGTCGGTCTTCCCGAAGGAAAAGCGAATCCTGCGTAACATTGATAGGTCGCCAAGCCCCGGTACGTTACGTTGGAGGAGCCAATCGAGAATCCGTTGTCAATTTGAGGTACGGGGCCGCAGTACACCTCTTGACATTTCGGAATATACGTAACGGACCAGTTACCTCCGGGGAGACATTCTGTGGATATTCTCGACTTTCCCGTAGCGAACTCTTGTCCCAACGGGCACGAGAACGTAACCATCGTACCGAAGGCTGTGTCCCGACTCGATGCTAAAGCACCTTCCCCAGGTTTTAATATCGGGCAATCTGCGAGAAATTTCCTTTTCAAACACTGAACATTGAAACGAACGGCGCGCTGACGATTTTTTATGTACACACACCTACGGTGGTGTGCAAGCAAGTGATAAAAATTAAGCACACACGACTCACCGGCGGAAAAGCCGGCCTGCCAGCCGGCACTGTTGTGTAAAGCGTCGGTCACGAACCTGACGAGCATCTCGCCGCTCTCAGCAGTGAGCGTGATTTTCGGTTGAGAGTTTCGAGTGAAGCCGTTTTCAGGATGCAAGCGAAGGCCGTTTGTATTTAAGCCGTCGTATATCTTCACGAGAAAGAGAGAAAGTACTTTATTGAGCGGAACATGCGAGCAACAAATTACGGCTTATCGATATAAAGGTAGTGTCAGAGTAACAACAGACTCACCTGCACATAGTCGGTTTGGTGAACGTCGAAGCTGACAAATTTCAAAGACAACGATCCTCTGCCTGAATTCCTGATCCTGTACAGACACTCTTGATTGTTGGGATAATTGTTGAGGTCGTAGGAAGGCGACTGGACAGTGCCGTTCCTCGCGACGATTGTAGCTTTGCAACCTTGCGTGTAGCGAATACTGAATCCCCGCCTGGAATCGCCGAGGCTCGTTTTGAAATAGAGATACAAGTCGCTTCCCGTGGACATTATCACCGTCGGATTGTCGTCCGATTTCCCCGTGAGACGCGCGATCGGTCGGCTCATGGGCGAATCTCCGTCCCTGATTAAAATGTAGTCTCGGTTTGTCTCGAGATCCAAGTCCTCGATCTAGAAGCAGGATCATGTTAAGATTGTTAATTCGTCAGCGATGTATTGAAAACAAGCGAAAGCAGGTACCTCCAAGGACATTATGCGTCCCGGCTGAGCTCGAATAATATACAGGCACTCCAGCCCTCCGGGATAATTCTGGGGGTAGCCAGGGGACGTGAGCACCTGTCCTTGCGACGTCGCCTGCAGACTCCCGCCGCACTTTTGCGCCTCAGTCTTCCATGAAGCGCGAAAGCCCTTCTTCTCCACGGAGGCGTCGGTGCTGAACTTTACGATCATAAAGTTCGAGGCCGAGACGAAGAGCTTGTTGCTGAGCTCTTGCTTGCCGGACAAAGTCGCGAGATTCACCGACTTGTCCTCGGTTCTACCACCTACGAGGATCTGCACCGTGTCGAAGCTCTTCTCCGTCTCGAATTCTTGAAACTAAAATACAAATCGTTCCCTCTCATTTTTCCGCACGCGCTCATTGAGCGAGACCGCCCACCTGCAGAAGAATATTGTGTCCTTGAGGGCCTTCCAGCGTCCACTTGCAATTGCTGAGGGGTGCATATTTATGCGGATAATTCGGACTCTCCACAACGTCGCCGCTACTCGCCATGTAATACTGGCAGTTGGCCGGGCAGTCCATTTCGTCCGAATAATCGCCGCAGTCATCCTGCTTGTCGCACTTGAAAGCTGCATTGATGCACTTGCCGTTCGAGCAATGGAACGAACCTGCGGAGATCGTCGTAGCGCGAATCATCCCGCGTGAAATACCGGCGTTGTTCGCGACAATGAGACTTACCGGAAGGACAGGCGTTGGTACGACACATGAAAGGTAGTAGCGACTCGCACGTGGTCAGTTCCCACGTTTGTCGGTCATCCGTCAAGGCGACGTCCACGCACTCACCCGAGTGCGGATTCGGTTGCCTCGGCGCCCAGAAACCTACATTTTTATTCGAACGTGCTGAATGCGATAATTTCGTCATGCGCAACGGAAGGTGACGCTGCTTGATCGTCGCTAACGATTCATCAAACTCGTGTAATTGATGATGCGATTTAGTAGCGTGGACGAACGCGCTAGACGGCGAAATTAGCAGCTTATAGCGGATGAGGCCGGATGACTGCCGTTCACGAAGAGACGAGCATTGTTGCGGGAGCATTGTTGTGGGAAAAGTGTGTCTCGGTGCCGCCGCGCGGTTCCGTGTTTCCGTGACCCTGATAGAAACTGGCCCCGCGTGCGTGCGAGACCGGAGCTTTCAGCGAGTAATCTCGTCAGTCGCTCGATTTCATAATGCACACTGTAATGCTTTCCTTCAATGTGATCGTCTCAACGGAACTTACCTCGATCGGATGAAGATTAGCAGTAGCAGACCGATTCTTTCGCGTTCCTTTACTCGTCCCGAGCAAATACCGACCAGAGTCGGTCGTTGAAAGAGTTAACGACTCGCGTTTTCGGTCGTTCGTCCTTCGTTATAATGAATACAACGCATCGCGAAAGAGATCTCCGCGAGGCGGATTAAAGAGAGAAAGGTTAACAGCACGTGCAGATTCGCTCGTGAGTTGAGTGAAACCGGAATTGTGCGATCGAGGAAACAAACCGGCATATTGGGAGACGAGCATTCCCGCGGCGGACTCGAGTGTGTTGGTCCGTAAATCGTCGAGAGAGACGAGACCCAGCCAATAATGTTTCAATTTCGGCGGTACCATGCTGGCCGACACGTTGTTCTCGCTGTAAGACTCCACCACCATCAGCTCGCCACCGTACCTGCAACGGACCATCGATCGAAACTATATATATAGGATGGGGCATTGAGACACCTTGATATAACAAGAATAAATTCTTGAAATGACCTTGAATTAATGTAATAAAGTTAACGCCACCGAAATACCTACGATTTTTATCTGAAACGCTTTATTTTTCTTATATCAAGGTAGTATATGTAGTATATAGTATACATACTACTATGTAGTATATGGCGTCGATGCGCCTCAGTGATATTGCGCAATTCGCGCGCGCGATACACTATTCGTCGTACTATGACGAAAATTCGACTGGAAAAGATTGGTCATCTTTCATGACTCACCTCCTGCATAATTCCGCCGCTTTTCGCCAAGAGTGCACAATGGCGAAGAATTTGTAACAGTGGATGCCTCGCAGTTCCCATCCTGCACAGAGAAAAGTCGAATTAAACCGCCTGTTCTTGGTACGGACGTCCGTACAAAGCTGTAATAACACGTCGGAAAGACAACCGACCAAAGAAATTCGCAACACTATAGTCGTTCTTTTCAAATTGTTAAAAAAGATTAAATAATTTCGCAGATCAAAAACAAGACTGGAAAATCGGGTCTGCTGGCATTTTTCCGAACAATCACACGAAACTCATGGGGGACGAGAAAGGCGGTTAATCGGTGACCCGCACTGACGGGCCCAACGACCTCGATCGTTTTTAGTGCCTTAGGGGTTAACAGCCTCTCGAAAGGGACTTTATAAAATAATGAAACTTCGTCTCTCGCGCACAACGTGGTTTGCATTATCGGTCTACATTATATTCGCTCTTTTACTCCGGCATTATAATCTAGCTTCCACGGAATCCGCTTGTCGATGCCTAGTTTCGTGCAAGTAATCTCGCGCGCGGTCGTTTCTCCTCGCAAATATTCTTCCTTTTTCACCAGCAAATGGTTTGTTCGACTTTCCAAGCTCCTTGGATTAATCGGTAAGTAATCTGGTTTAACTGGGGAATTGCAAGGAAAATTTGCTCTATATTCGATATATTCATTCAATCAAACATATTATAATGCGTTCCGATCAGTTGGTAAGCAAGATGCTGATTCACAAATCCGACACTTTCCAATCGACTTGCCATGATCGTTAGAAAGTTGTTTCGGATTATTTTTATGTAAAATCTCGATTGCAGGAGACTAGAGGATATTCCGATTTTCTTCAATTCTTCCAATTTTGAAACGTTGCAAGCACACAGATTTCCGGGAACGAATGAGAGCAGAAGGAGACGCGCATAATGCGCAATGTTTGTCGCAAAGTGTAATTCGTGGAGGAGAAATGAGACGCAACATTATTCAGTCATGTTGCCGATGAGTGGACGCACTGGGAGAGCCTCGACGACGACCTTCCTTTCTTTCAAAAGGTCAAACGGCCATGCGTTTGCATCGCGGTTCTTTCAATATCCATTAGCATTTCTTGTTCGAGGAACGTGTGTGAAATATAATTTTCCTCTGGTAAACACAGACGCGCGTGATATTTTCATCAATGATCACGTAATATCGATAATACAACATCGCGTTGAGACTGCAGAAAATGAAGGAAAACGCTACATATATATACAGGGTGTCCTAAACCGGTTCCCGTGGTGTGTAGGTAGAACGGGTGAAAGTGAGCAGAAGAATTATGTATTCACTAACTATTGTGAATTTTTCAAAATGATGTGTGACTTTTCTATTCAGTTTCTACTTGCACATTACGGTTTGGTACATCCTCTATAAATTGAAAGATATAAATCAAAGTGTGTGTGTGTGTGTGTGTGCGCGCGCGTGATGCAAGAGAACAGTACGTATATACTCTGTGTGGTCGGAAATTCTTTCGCTTCGCAAATCTGCAATCACCAAGATCAAACTCGATAAAATTTGTGAAATCTGGAACGTGTGGAAAAGAAGAGGAGGGGAAGAAGACGATTTCGTCGGTATTCGCGGTCAACTGGCGGAAAGATGATAAAACTGTGTGTCTGTCAGTACGCAAGCACCCGGAAAGACCGTCTCTCCTCCTTCATACCCAGGCCGTTCTTCCGGCAAGAAAGAACACGCGCGCGAGCACGACGGATGATCGCGTAAGAACAGAAGATGAGCGAGCGTGTTGCCGGATGTTCTACTTTTTGGAATCCCGTTCGACGCTGTCGACTCGGTCGAGTTTCCTTCGAGTGGGGAAGGTACAACCGTGGCGCGACTACGAGGCGACGGTGGATTCGAGGTTTGGGAATTAAGTATTTTTAGGATCACAATGACGTCGACCAACAACGAGGGACGGAAAAGAAGAGGCGGGGCAGGCGGGCTGGAATTTACGGACACAGGAATGCAGTCCTCGTCCCGTCCTTTCTACCTGAATTTACCTTAGGCTGATCTACCATTATTATGATGAGACGCTATTATTGTACAGCAGATTAAGAATTTCGGGATCATACAACGTCGGTTAAATGCGGACATTCATCAGGTGTCCCTTCCGGCGACTCTGATCCAGTTCTATTAAACGTCTTGGAAACGTATCTCGTGGTGTGGAATATTTTCGTACATCTGCACGAACGTAAAAATATTTTACGTATGATTTACGTAAGACGTAATAACTTTTTTCAATAGAAAAAAGGAACAAATCGCTAAATAAAGTTTCAAATATTATACAAAAAATGTTACTTTCTATCCGTTTCTCGTACAAAAATAGTGAAATGAAAATGTCGCGCCAACGAGGAAGTATGTTGTCTACAGAAATAGCAAGCGTTTAAGGCAGAAAATATAAATTTGAAGTAAAAGGATGCAACAAGAAAATATATTATACATAAAAAAGGCAAAAGGGGGAAAAATTGATTAAAAAGAAATACAAATTTTAGATACATTTTTACCTTTTCCAATAAAAGTAGTGATATGTAAAATTTGTATTCTATAACCAAGAATAAATAAATGACATTTTACAGAAAAATTTTGTTCTTCAAGAATAATTTTGCTACATTTGCAAAATTTGTAGAAAAAAGATTTTTTTTTTTATTTTAATAGAATAAAGCCTCACACACACAAAAAGCACTTGGCATGATCGCATATAAACATATATAATTTGTGCATTTCAAGTGCACCAAGTTTAAAATTAATATACTTAACAGCTCCATTGTACATTTTGTAAATAGTAGAGTTTTGTAAGCGAGCACACAAAGTGTTCCTTGTGCAAGATCTATATGCATGACGTTTGCGATAAGATATAAATATTGCAGTGAATTCTCCGTTGGATGAAAAATTCAATCATTCTCCACGCAACGTATTATCCAAGCCGATGTAAAGAATGCGATTAGCGCAAAGTACTCGTTTTTAAAATATAGCGCCGCTGAATAACATTCACGGCATTTGATATATCGCGCGATTGTCTTGCTTGTCGTTGAACGACATTTGTTCAGAAGAAGCGGAAGAATAGCACGCGGAAGAAAATAGCACTTGCAATTTTTCCGGCGCACGCGACGACACACTCGTGGTTAATGACCGACCGACCGGCCCCATATGGTACGTGCAACCTACTTTAATTGCAACGGCGAGCAACGGGGAAAAGTAGAGCAGAATGGCGTCACGAATGGCCGAACTCTTATCCTCATTGTCTTTCGCGAGATTTATTTGTCGGACAGAGGCGTGCGTATAATTGTCGGTGATGTATCGCGCCTGTCTGGTCTCAAAAGGGGGATCCGTCATTCGAAACGGATATTCCGAAAGAATAATTCTCGAAACTTTTTACTCGCGTTCAGTGAGAGAAAAACGCCTTCTTTCGAAGCCTCACCTAGTAGTAGAATCGTGTTTTATTTTCCGAACCAAGAAATATGACAGTTTCTTCGGCATTCGGATGATAGTTTCCGCAAATTTCGTAATCACAGTCGCGAAAATAGCCCCGCCGATTTTATTGCCGTTCCCTCAGCGAGTTTCAAGATTCGCCGATCTCGAAAGTAAAAGTCGCCTAATATCACGACTGACCGTCCCGACGATTTCTACGGAGACGATGGCCCGACTTGGCTCAAAATTGTTCGATGAAGAAAGAACGACTGCGACGAGACGGATGAATCATTTTTTGTTGCTTCAAATTTTCGATATCTTTCGTCGCGCAGTTTTCACGATGTGTTTATATGCAGAAAAAGTGTTAAATTTAAGTAAGTAAATAATTACTACAATATTCTTGAGCAAGTTTTCACTCGGATCTAAAACTTTTCCTGTGTACAAAACGGCGGCTAAATCGTCGTGAGAACTTGATCCCCTTTCCGTTTATACCGGATGTTTCCAGGACTCAATGTCGCCCGTTCAACAGGTACTACCCTCTCCCGAGATACTCACCGTTTGGACAGGTGAAAACATTTGTAGCAGGAACCTGCAACAAAAGCGAAACATGTTTGGTCAAACAATATGCGAATTTCAGATTTTAACAATATGCAGAGTGTACGATGATAATCTGTGAGGTGGAACGGATTAAACTGAACAGTAAAATCACATATACCATCTTGCAAAAATCACGCAAGCAACGACGAATATCAACTGACAGCGTGTTTCGGCATGCCGCTCGCTATTCGCTGCATTACTTCGCAGCACTCTAGAAATCAGTTGCTGCTCATCGTTGCCACATTTTCAGAGGTGATCCATTTTTCTTTATACCTGTTTCCTATTGTGCGATCATTAGCTCGTAGACTATTGAGATTTTGGTACATGATTTTCCCGTTCAGTTTAATCCCGAGATAATTATCGGACAATTGTATAAAAAGCAACCGAAGGGAGTCCAAAAAGGGTTGCATTAATTACGGGAATCGTTGTCGTGGACTGTCGCGAGAATAATTTTTCCCAAGGTGAAATTGTCATTAAAATCACTTTCCATTCTCCGATGAGTGTGTGCGCTGTTTAACACCGCCAGCGTACCAGAGTCAGGCTGACGCATTGTTATACGACAGGAGAAAGTGAAAACGCAATCTGTCCAACGATCTTCGCTTCGAGCGTCCATCTCGCGCGCGGAAAGTATCCGCGAACGGACGCTCTGTATTTCTACCTGTCTCTGTATTTCGACGTGCGCGTGTATCAGTGACATAACGGTGACTACATTCCTGCGAGAGGTGCGAGTTGCACCAGCTGGACGAAGGTCTCGTGCGTGAGTTTGCTCGAGTGGCTCGTGAGCGGCGTTTCGCGCCGACTGCGCGGTGATTGCGCGACGATTGCGCGCGGCCCTATTAAACTCATGCGTGCACATTTATTAATTTACGCGATTGGTCGCGCGATAAGAGAAAGCGAGCGATAAAAGCGTAAAACCAACGTTTGAGAGCGAATCTTACAAGGAGAAAATTTCGGAGGATTTCAAGTGTCTGTAGCAAAAATTGTCGGAAAAATGCGGCGGAATATTCGACGTTAACTCGACTTAATTTCGAGGGGACACCCCTCAAGAGGGGAGGGATATACTCGCGCGTTCTCGCCTGTCGAACATTCCGCAGTTAAAGTGTTGTGCGGCGCGCTTGTACGCTTGAAATTCACTTTCACCTCACATATGCCACATCTCGTGGAAACGCGCGGTAACTCCTATGGAGCCGTCTCGACATACCAATTACTTCATAACCCGCAGTTGAAACTCCCGAGAATCTCATGTGGAAGGATCCATCGTATTTTCCTTCGAGAAATTCGGGCAATATGTGTGTTTTCGCCAATGAAATTACCTTCGCCAGATAATTCTCGCCAATTAACGCGACCAAGCGCTTTCAGGCGGAAGGTCGATGACAGAACGATATTCTCGCAGAGGGTCGCGGTCATTGAGCGAGCGATTCTTTTCAATTTGAGATGTATGTAGTACGCGAGAGGATATGAACGCCGCTGTTTAAAACAGCGACAGAATCTAAAAATGTTCGATATATAGCGTATGCTCACCTGAGACTCCGTTAGCTGAAGATGGCACAAGAGGACGACGACCCAAGCGGCCGCCAATTCTCTTATCAGCATATTCCTAAAACAAATGAGAAATTCCGTGTGAGTCGTTGCGAATGATGATAATCAAGCTGTCATTGACATCACACAAGATATAACAGACGGATGTAATATTTTCCAATTTCTCTCGGGAACTCGTTTGTAACTAACCGCTTCTGTCATTAACATACTTAGCGATGCAACGATCGCAACGTACGTTTAGTCGCGGAGGAAAGATCGAACATATACCGCGCGTAATGGTTATTCGCCATCATTTTCGACTTTTCTTTCTTTTTCCGATTCGTCTGTCATAATTGCGAGAGAATGCGGAAGATATCTGTGCTGTTTCTGCTGAATACACACCATCCATCCCACCGGTTCCCGTAAAATTCCTTACGGTTTCTGCGGCTGAATTGTGCCACAAAGCAGTCGGGCATACCTCGCGTAACCAAGTGGCGAGATAAACGTCGCATGAGATTATTATTGATGACGTTACCGCATTATTATACCAAGCCACGCCTATTCTCCTTTAAAACGAAGTGCCCACACATTCCGAGAGTAAGTCGCGAAATTTTGCCGAAACTAGAGATTCGCCATGAATCTCTGCAAATTTATATAAACGATACACGGGAGTTGGGGAGGGAAAATGCGGGTTCAACAGTCACGCAAACTGTCGAATTATAATTTTTTGTCAAATTATAATTTTCGTTGTTGTGTAAATTACAATGGCGCGAAATATATTATTATTATGTCTCAAGCGTTTTCCAAGTCGATCGCACGATAAGACGTGTGATGCAACCAAGAGCGTCGGATGAGCGAACTCGTGGGAAACGCCGGAAAGCGATCGTACGCGCGCACGAATCGCGAAAGTTTATTATACTTTGCGACGAACTCGCGCCGTTATACAGTCGCTTTTATGCAATGCGCCATTGTCCGTCTCCGAGGCAGTGCAATTAGGAAGCTTAACTGGAGCAAGCGGCCGTGCGAGCATTCGCGCGTTCAATTGGCAACGCAATCGCGCCCCAGTATAATTAGGCCCCGAGATTCGGAGATGCGTGAGTCGCGATTGCGCGCGGTGGGAACTCGCGAGGAGAACTCTTCCTTGATCGTGCGCGGACGCTCTGACGAATTCGTCAACGACATATTTGAAAAGATGGCAAAAGTCAACGCTTCTATTTATCAACAATATTGTACTTTCGACGTATCCCCGATTGACACAAAACGAGCGTGGAGAACAGCTTTAAGGATTTTCGCAAATAAACCTTGCATCGCTTTTCAACTCTTTTTCCTTTCCTTTTATTCTTCGTGAGCGAGACGCACAATTAGAAACGATGCGCAAACAGATTGATGGAAAAGTCGTCTCGTTTGTTCGATTCATCGATCCTGCTGCGAGCTAAACTTCCCGAGCGCTCGACGTAGTTGCTCCGCTCGATCCGCGGCGATTATAACGGTTTATCAGGGAATCCAGACGGCGCAACGAGTATACGTGTGCCCGTCCGTCTTTATGAAGAGACCGAGAAAACGCGGCGACGCAAGCGTGTAAATGCGTGGTCCTCCTTCTGACTCTCAAGTTAACAGCTACATAAAACCGGTAAAAATGGAATCGACGTTTCTCGTTCTGGAAAATATTCGATAGTAATTGGAGGAAAGAGAGAAGTGCAACCTGTTGGTTGCTTCTCACATTCATCGACTATGTTTCTTTCGTTTTACGAGATGTTTTACGCATATAAAACATGTATAAAATATGCCTTAAAGATTGTCCAAGTGCGCAAACGAAGGCCACCTCGTCAGAATCAAAAGATCAGTCGGAAAGAATGTCCTTGGAGTCCATTTTCAAAAGTGTTTCTCAAAAGCGTTCAACTGTCAAATCGACGAATTACGAACGTGATCCATTTCCATCTATGCAATTATTAACGCAATTAATACTCTTGGAATCCATTTTCAAAAGTGTTTCTCAAAAGCGTTCAACTGTCAAATCAACGAATTACGAACGTGATCCATTTCCATCTATGCAATTATTAACGCAATTAATACTTACGAGTTATACTAGGCCGTTTATGAAAAGCAAAGATCAACTGTATTTACAATGCTAATCTTGTTAAACTGTTATTAAGCGGACACGCAAAAGCGTTTGTTTTTATCCTCCTTTTTTACCCTTTCTCTCTCTCTCTCTCTCTCTCTATCGTAGATATATTTGCAGCAGTTATTACAGTCGCGATGAATGAATGTAAGAGGAAAAAGATCAATTTCGACAAATAATTATGCGTATGAACGGTCAAAGACCGAGGGAAAGACTCGTGGATGCTGGGTCCCAGGCTGACAGTGGGTCAATATTAGAAAGTATTCGTGTTACCTGCTAAGCAGTACGAAACACGGTGCGTGAAAAAGCGAGCAACGACTTTTTACGCGAAGCGGTAGTTGAACGAGCCTGAAGGAACGCCAAGGTTCCTCGATTCAAACAAGTTCTTGTCAAATAAAAATCAAAGTGAATTATCTCGTTTGCAAATGTAAATAATTTTCATGAATAAAATCAAACAACCAAAGAGAGTCTGGACTTTTCTTCGGTTGTCGCATCTAACGGGATATTTCTATTTCCTTTCCGATTCGCAAACATTTTTACCAGAAAGATAAGAATCTGATAGAGAGACCTTGCGCATTTAAAACAAGTATAATAAATTTGCGTGCGGTGCGACGCATAGTGCGCACGTGCAAGTGTAATTTTCTACGCGCTTTTAAACGGCGAGACACGGCACGGTGGTATCAGCTGCTGTGGACAAATTCATGTATCTTCTCGCGCGCAGTATGCCGAATAACGGTTTTCCCGGTGTTACCGTGTAGGAAACGTTCGCATCGCCATAATTACGATAGCACTGCAAACATACTTTCCAACTGGATCCTGGTTATCTTGCGCCTCTTGGGTATCGCGGAATATCAATTATATCTATATAAACCGTAATATAGAAAGAAGATTCCTCCGTCGCATCTCTTTTTAATTACGGCTATACCTCGCCGATTCTCGCTGCGTTTAATCTCCGATGTACAGTTCTATCTCCGAGAAGGGAAAGATTACATTTCTATTGAGCTGCTTCCTTTTTTCCACAGCTACTGACGATAAGGTTGTTCTCAGGGAGTAAGTTCCTCTTTCGATGTTTATCGAGTTTCCTCTTTCGATTTCTCTGTCAATGTTTATAACAGCTCGACGCGCTCGCCGTTGACACTCGGAGGTTTGCAGCGTTTGGAAAATGTACTTATCCTTAAAATTAGAGTTGGAATCAAACATATGGAGAAAACGTTTTTACGGTCATTTCACGTCTTGGAGATTTGTCATTAAACGTAGAATGAATTTGAATCTAGAATCAATCGTCGGTAAGTCGGACAGCTCTGTCCGACGGCTCTGAATATCGCGTCTATTGTCTGCGCTGATTATTCAATCCAGTTTCCAGGGTGAGTTTTTGCCGGAGAATGTACTTCCTGTTTTCCAGAGGTTCCCGTTTCGTGTCTTAACATCGGCTGGAATTTGCAAATTTCTGCTTTACAGTCGACACGAGTCGTAGACAGATTATGCTTTTAGATACGACCGATCACGAGCGAGGTACCGCTGCGCATTGTCCATCGATCGCTTCCGGTTTCCTCTTGGCTGGCATCCGTTCGCCGACGAAATTGGCAATCGAGAGACATTAATCATTGTCCATCTACGGTGTACCGTATAACGCGCCTCCTTTCTTGGTTACACGAGTAAGATGGTTTCAAAGTGATTTGCTAGATGATTTTTACATATCTCCTCTAATGTGCACCACTCCCTCGGGAATGTCGAACAACAGCAATTAAAGGCGAAGGAGAAGAATCAACAGAATTTAGAAGAATCGCGGAAAGGCGTTACGCATTACGTGCTTTACGTAAAACCTAATAACGCAGCCGACTGTGCGACTCGGTGAGAATTTTGCACGCCGTCGCGTTTCTTAGTGAATGGAACAACATGGCCTGATTACCTCGGTGTTACCGTAATCGCGTAATATCTACGCGTCTTGGACGAATTGGCAAGCGCTCGATGTAACAAGGTATGATCTAATTTCCGGCTGTCATCGACAACTTCGAAAATGGCCTTTCCTTGCGTAACGGTAACGCGGACGATTCATTCGATGACTCTTCCAATCGCCAATAATCGCCGATATAAATCCGCCGTAACGAAAGACCTGTGGGTATCTGGACGGAATATATTTTTGAGCGTGGGTGTACTTTTCTCTTGTGAGAATTGCGTGCTGAAGGAAGCCCGAGCCTTTGTGCGAAGGGTCGGGATTATGGACCTCCTCCTTTCTTCGCTACTTCGTCTGGCTGCCATCGCGATCGTTTGCATACAACGAAGCTCCGTCCCGGCAAGAACAAGAGCGAGCTTCGTGTTTCTTCATTTTGGCGTTTGATATTCTCCGACTTGACACTATTCACCAGTGCAGTGCATTTGCACTCGAGTCGACGAGCTGTATCGAGAGATGGTACAATCAAACTATTTTACTAGGCGTATAGTTTGATCACGCACGAAAGTAAGTACCGGTACGGACCAGTCGGTCCTTTTCTTTCTTTCACGCGATTGTGCAAGGGCATTCCGAGTGCTGCACTAGTCGCACCTTTAGCTAATGTAGCCGCGTGTAAAATTTCGGCCAAATACTCGAGCTGGCTCGGATATTCTCGCTTCCATACAACTCGTCCGCCAGTTATTAGTCGACGAATTTTCTTCGCTATCGTGAAGCCACTCAAATCCATGGAGATTTTAGAGCATACCGCGAGACAAACTTGCTAGTTTGATTTCACTTAAATACGCTAGATTCTTCACTCATCATTAAATTCGCGATCGTTTTCTTTTTCTTCTCTATGACGCATATATCCATTATCGAGTATAAAGAATGATGAACGAAAGATAAATCATATATACTTGGTTTCGCGTGTTCTACTCTTTTTCTACTCTTGTCATTTTTGCGAAGGACGCAAGTGTCATTAGCTACGGCGGTCAGCCTCGCGAGCGTGACTTTGTCGTATCGCCCTCATTGAAGCCGGTTTACCGTTTGTTTCTTGAATGCGGGATGCGCGGAAATTCAGGGTCGAGGCACATCGTTTCTTCACGAGATGACCTAATGTTCCTTACCTCACACAATTCTCACGGTTAACTGACCGATAAAGTTATTAAGACCGATAAACGAGGATGTCGCACGAGCGAACGTCGAGGAGGGGGCACACGCGTTTTTCGCGCGATTATTCGCGAAAGTCTCTCGTTTTTCAGATGACTTTAGCAGCACTTCAGTGAAAAGGAAATAGACAAACGAAAGTTTGTCGCCTTCGGTGCGATGAGGCGCTTGACATTTATGACCCGTTTTGCTCGCAGTTCGTCGACCGGCAGGAGTGCAGCCGGCCACGTGCGTGTTGCACGCGTGCGATGCAAGCGCAATGGAAATGCGAGGCGCGGCCGCGGATGCCGAGCGTTGTTGCGGTGCAGGCTTGTATTATAGCGCGGAGTTTCGCGGCTCTCTCGGGGCGTGGCCGTGCAGTCGCGGCGGTAATGCCGCGCGCGCCGACAGTGCGAAAAATGTTGCGAGACGATCGCGCAATTATTATCAGAACAAGGAAACCGTGGGCGTAAAGCTGGTGTGCGCTTAAAGTGGTGAAATGTACGGCACGTGGCTGCAAAATTTGGCTGAATTCGAGCATTCGTGGCTGGAGGTTATGTGGAATTTTGCGCGTGTGTGTATCTAGTTTCGTCGAATTCTTCCGGTTTCATTCTCGACACAATCTCTCTCTCGCGTGATAATATATTAAGGGAAAAGAAAATGCAACGCGATCGCCGAACGATCGTCATGCAAGCTTTCATCCGGTCATATCTGTTGCGCGATTGGAATTTCTCACGGCGATGATATGCTCTAGCCGTCGGCGAGTAACGGTACTCCGGCCAAGTAGCGTCATGGCTTCGGCGAATTTGTCGTTAAGTCACGGAGTCGAGCGAGGCGCAGCGAGAATTTCTGATCGTTCGTACGAATATCATACATTGGTATTTTTCAATCCCGATATGTATTACATTATATATAACATATATACACGGAGCCGAGGCACGAATAATGCGGGACGAATTTTAGCTTGCACAGACATGTAAGTACGTATTTTCACGCTTGGAATAATGCTGGGGTTGAACGTGACGTTGAACAGAGAGCGTGCCCTTAATATGCAAAATACGGGATCCCACGTGTGTGAGCACTTATCTTCTACCTACATGTCAGTCGTGTACCTGCCCGTCCACCTACCTACCTACCCGCCTATCCAAGCTACACAGCATGGTCTGTGTTTTCCGCCGGCCATTCTTCCATCGAAGATACTAATCTTCGATAGAAAAATTTTAGGTCATCGTGACGATGAGGAGAACTTTCTTAACATGTCGACCAGCACGCGAATAAAAATAATATCTCTCTCGTTTCATGCCTAAAACATGCGAAATTTTGTAACAACTTGGCCAAAACACTGAATTTTCTAGAGAAATAATGAGCCAAAGATAATACAAAACGACACTTTGTAATATCTATTGAAACACGCATCATATACTTTGCGATATTTCGCGCGAATTAAACGAATTAAACATTCAATGATTTCATAACGACATGTAGTAAGGACGCAACGTAAGGACGCGATATATCGTACTGTAATACTTTCAGTATCGCGCCCTTCTCTAATCGCGTGAAAATAATAATTCGCGTCGATGTTTACATCGATCTGATTAATTTGTGAGGAAAACATGCGAAAGAAAGGAGAACGCGAAGAAGGAAGAAAACCCAGCGATTCTCTCATTTTCTCTCTTCTAGCCGGGCCGAGTGAATCATTCGCGCCAAGCCGCTCGAAAATATGCGCTTGTAATTTTGTTCCTTTCGATATCCGCATTAGTATTTTATGAAACAAGGGATCGCGAGAAAAACTTTCTCCTCTACGCACGTCCCTAACGCTTCGCGACTGCTTGACGAATTTGCGCTCGGTTCGAAGGATTGTTGTGTGAGGAAATATGTGCGAATTGCGGCGCAAGGAAACCATCGACGCTAGAGGTATCGATGTCCGATATATCGAAAAAGGGAAAAGCCGGAAATTGCAATAGATGCGAATTTTTGAGCAATTTGCATATAGGCAACCTGCTTATGCCGTCAGCGATTGCGTCAACGAGCGAGAAATTGATTGCACTGTCTCTGTGTGTATGACGACGAGTTTCAAGATAAGTACGGAAAGGGGTTCTCCGAAGCGTTAAGCGAAGGAGTTCTTTTTTCTTATCATACGATGAATCTCTCTCACACAGTGAGGAAGATGGCTGCTAATTAAATTAGCAATGATTCGTGCTACTATTCTGGTTCAGTTGGTGTTTCTTGCACCACAAAACTACGACGTTTTACACTTGACGATGAAAGAGACGCGTATTTCTGCGGATCCTTTTATCGGGGGATACAATCTCATTGAAATAATTATCGCTTCAACTATGCACGCACTATTGGCCGTCCGTTTCGCGTAGCTTGGCGTTGTGCTTAGAATAGATGTTGTCTCTCGTCGATTCTCTTAATTGAACGAGTCAACGACCGGCAATCGTCCGTTCTGGCATTTCAAGATCGCGAGAATAGGATCGTGACTCGTCAATTTCAACTCTTCCTTCGTTAAAGTCTTCTACATGTGCAATCGCTGCAAGGTGCTTAACTCAATGCGTTTTATTGCAGACATTATATCAAATCGAATTGCGAATTCACCATCACCAAATTTCACCTTCCAGGCTGAAAGGTCGAAGCCGGACAAATTCGACCTCGTGCCCGATCGAGTTTCTGTTTCGAGCGAGTGTGCGAATGATTCCTCGACGCCTGCACGAAGAAAGGCGCGTTCATGCGACTCAACTTACGTTCGTTTCTCCTACGTTCTACGATGCGATCCTGGTCCCGGGTTACATGTACACCACTGAGGTGATTTTGATCCGAACAATCCTCCGTCAACGGTAATTCACTTCACCACAACGAAACACCGAAACGAATAACTCGCTGATAACCTTTGCGAAACCGGAAGACGAAGAAGGACGCGCGAGAAAGAGTCAGAATAAAGATAGACGCCGTAGTATCACGTACAATAATTGCGGCCGAATCGCGGTGCGAGACGTGCTCGAGGAAGAAAACGGAACTGAGAACGAGAAAAACGAGGAAAAAAATTCAAGAATCGTCCTCAGGGTCACGGAGCTCCTTCCCTCCGGCCCGCCGCTACGAGACTGAAGAATCCGACTCTCTCTCTTTCTGTCCAGGTGAACGGCAGGCGCGCATTACCTGAAGGAAAGAGTGCCTCCTTCTATTCCCTTGCGAACGCAGGGCAGCGGAGTAGAGGAAAGAGAGAGAGAGAGAGAGAGAGAGCGAGGCAGCCGTGAACGTAGGCACGGTAAAGGTGGAGAAGACTGACTCGACGGTCCGTCGCAACGTCGAAGAAGGCCGGGCACCGGCGTTGTCGCGAACTTGTCGCGATACGGGGGTAGCTGTACGGTATATTTAAATACCTGTCGCGTGGCGGTCAGATTGCTGCAAAATGACGTCAGAAGGACTGCAACAAAGAGAAGAACGCAAATTCTCTCTCTCGAACGAACGTACACGCCCGACGAACTCTCTTGTAGACTTCGATGGCGGCCTCGCGATGAAGGAGTTTTCGCTTTTCGAGGCGCGCTTTTCAGAAACTCGCTTTCCTCTGTGATGTTCATTTCTGAACTATATTCCGACTTTCGTTGCGAGTAAACACATCAATTTCAATCGCACTACATAAAATAGAATAATTTGATATCGTCAAGTAAGAATTCTGTAAGAGTTGAAGAAAAGTATTTCACTGATATATATATATATATACCCGCGTTCCGTAAAATATATCGCTCGTGCATTCTATTCGAAAATAGTATCCCAGTTTAAAACCGGTTTGTACGAGTGCATGGCTTCCCGTTGTGAAGGACAATATCTCAGTCTAGTGGATGTTCTCTCTCCGATTCTAATGCCACATTCGTAGGGAGATAGGGAATCGAAGAAGCGGCCTTTCTATTCGAGAAAATGGCCGTGAACATAGCAAGAAGGCGAAACAGCCGGTACAAACCAAGCCGAGAGGTTTACGTCATTACCGAGAGTAGGTATATACGCCTCCGGAGCTATCACAAACAACCAAAGAGGTTTGTTGGAGTAATCGCGAGACGTTCTTTCGCGACGTAAAAATCCACCGATATCATTATTCCTGTCTTTCGTTCTTCTCCTGTCGTCTCTCGTCCAAGCATCAGTCTTTATATACTGATTATATATTCCGCAGCAAAAAATTCCGGTAAATTTACAAAAGAAATTATAAATTTGCAAGAGTTGTCTGAACAGATAATATTAACGTGGGTAAAAGAGGATGTGCGAATGAATTGACTCAGAAAGCATTGCGAAATAAATCTTTAAGGAAGATTTACATTGTAAATATCTTGCTCAACTCTGACTAGAACTTTTTCTTTACCTTGCATTAACGCATACAGATCATAAAACATTTAGGGGGTTGACGTCTCGCCGAGAGACAGGGCATATCGAGCGTACCGATGGACCGAGCAAGCGAGTTGATCGCGAAAAGAGACATCGATGCTCGCGCAGGAAAGGCCGTCGAGCCAGATCGACGAAGAGTCACGGGTACGACGACCGATTTCTTTTTCTTGCGCACTTGAATGAAAGTTGTAATTGAGCGAGACACTGAACACGAACGACATTACGGCGCATCGTACGTTTTTACGCATCGCGCCGCTAATTCGGAGAGAAAGAGAGATCCTCATGTCGGCGATTATAGAGATCGTCGCGACGTGTATCGCTTCGAATAAGTGCAGGAGGAAGTTCGACGGTAATGTACACTGTTGAAACAATATCAATGCTACTTGGATTTGAATGGATTTTATCTTACGAATAAATGAGAGGCCGGTTGTGCATCATTATCTCTGTATTATCGGAAAAATGATCCACTTAATCCATCTTACTGTATAGAATAAAGATTCTCTCCGTTTCTTTTTTTAATTTGTAAGAAGGAGGACGAATTGTTCATGCGATTGCACATTTATTCGCCGAGATTCAAGTGCCGCTCTTTTCGTTCTCTCGTTCCGATTGGACGTAACACTTTTTTCCAAGCATGACTGCGGCATCAGAGTTATGCAAGAGGAGTGAACGCATCGCCGCGCCGTCGCCGACGCTATCCGTTGCAATTATCTTCTCTTAATTGGCGCGCCGAGCATTGAGAAGATCGCGGCGACGAAAAATCGGATAATTTCGCGACAGAGAAAGAAGCGCGCGCGTAAGTGCATTCCGTTAGCGTTTTATCGGGTCTGCTGCACTCGAAGGCGTTCAACCCGGCAACTCGCACGCGAGTCTTGGCGCGCACGGCTGTTTATAAATAAAACGGAACCATCATCCTTAAGTTGCTTACCAAACCAGAAACCGTGGAAGCCGACTCGCGTGGGCTGATGCTCGATCACTGTTTATTACATCGAGGAATCCGCATGTTCGTGCATACGAGAATAAAGAAAGAATATTCTCCAACGCGATACTTTCTTCCCTTATCGCGAGATTGTGTGTATCGACAAAGATGTTACGCAAAGATCAACGGAAAAGTGTCGATGAAAATATCGCGTCGGAAGCAATCGTATTGATACAGTGGAATTCACGCTATTTCACTTTCAGCACAGGTGCGGACAAGAGCGGGATGCAACTCTCACGATAGAATCACGAGTGGCGATTGTGAATCGGTCCGCATATTCTTTCGCACGACCAATATCATCATCCGCTGAGATCGGTCGCTTTCGTCCGTCAGTTTATATCAAGAACTTTCGCGCTGTCAATTATACACTTTCCCGGCTTTCTTTCGATCGGGCTTGTATCGCCATGTTAAAATTCGCTCAAACGTCATCAAAGCACTGGTCTCGTAACATTACACCAGCGGAAGTACGTTGTAACGCGCGTCTCAACGCATCATCCTGTTAGAAGTATTCAATCTGCGCAAAGAAGACCGATTTGTTTTGCCGGCCGGGGGTTATTCCTCGCGAACGGATTAGGAAGTTTGGCAGGGCGTCGACCCGCGAGAAACCGTTCGGCCGTCCAAGCGCTATCCGCTGTACGTAACGCTCCGGTACTCCGTGTCCTACAAAACTCACGCCGGGAATTAACGCTGGGGCATTTACGCGACGACCTCTTTATCCGCTAGTACACGCTCGCGTGCAAATCGACGCGCCGTCGTTTTCACCGAGGACATTCCAATACCAGCCCAAGCGTATTATATCTTTCCGCGACCGTGAAGGCCTCGAATTCCACAAAATTGGTCTCTCGGGAGAAAAGTTTCGCGATATCTTTCTTTGCCAAACTTTCAGTATTCATGTTGACACCACCACGCGAGGTGTCGAGTATGTAAAATTCGACGTAATTTAATACGGAAGAAGCGGAAGCGACGAAAAATTCAACGAAGCGCAAGAAAATGCCAGCGCTAAGCCGATGGTTAAGGGGCAGACGGACGTGCTCGTAATACATGAATTATATGCATCCTTCGCCTTGAACTTGAACGCGAACAAACGCGGAATAAGAATCGCGTACGATTTCCTCGTTCGATTCTTACGAAACTCGCCGTTGAAAAGAAGCCGACACGAATCTACAGAGGCGTGAGGAGTTAAAACCGTGCCGCCGATAATTACTATTTCATCGTGTGGCTATTTTTATCGCGCGAAACGGTTTCCGAGAGAATGCCATCCTAACGCAGATGAGCGCGCTAATTAGTGCTTCAATAACGCGCTCTATCGCGCCCGATGAATATTCATTCGACGAACGCGCATTTGTTGATGCAATTTTACGCGGCTCACTTCTCTCTCCCTCTCTGAGCTAAACTGCTATTCCGCAAAACTAAACGTTAATTCGAGCGAGCGTATAAAAACCGAAAGAAACCAGGTTTTAATCTTTCTATCAATTTAGATCTCGTGAAATATAAAACTAATCATCACGTTCTAACCATTCATCACCTTTCCAGCGTGATTAAACGTCGTGTCGGGAAATTCGAACAATCTACCCGACCGTACCGCGATAAGTTTTCATTGCAATTCGCGACAACCCGAAGGCGCGCCGTGAATTCCAACCTGTCGAATGCATTCTGAATTCTCGATCGGTGGAGTTTACGGTACAGCAGCGCGCGCGCGCGCGTGCTCGCACGTCCACCGGGAGTAGGTGACAATGACGATGCCAAAAAGACACCACGAATATGCGAAGGAGAGTCGTCGCAGAGCTGGGCCGCGATGGAGGACGCGAGTGGCAGGAAACTGCCAAGTATAACGGTACCGCGCGACTACTTGGTGGAGGCTTCGCGCCTTCGTCGATAAATATAGAGACGAGCCACAGGCTTTGTCATAGTTCAGTCATAGTCTCATCAAGGGATGCATTGGTCATCCTGAATGCCCAAAGAGAAAGAGAGAGACGAATATTCTGCGCAGGTTAGAACCAACTAATTAAACGATAAGAGGATAACCTTTGTAAAGATTTTTGTCGTCGTTTAATTTCTCATGTCTTCTTTTTTTCCTTCGCTCCTCCCCTCTCGTGGACGGAAACGAGTCAAGTATCACAAAATTGAATTTACGATGACCTCCATTTACATTCGGGTCTGTACACTCAACTAATTATCGCACCGCGAGAGTCTCCTTTCCCCAAGGTTCAGTATTAACAATGTTGGCCGAAATTCACGGCGACATTTTTTGCGGCACGCCTAACATTCGAATCATGCGACAATCTCTTGAATCATAATGCGCTCGCTCGATTGAATCACAGAAGGAATCTATCAATCGTATATACTTAATCGATTCGAAATCATCTCGCTTCTCCCATCCCTCCCAATTGTTAGAGCTTTGCAAAAATTGATCTTCTATTTCATTGGCTCGATAGAAAGGCTCGATGAATCGTTTTACATATTACGTACACAAGTATTTTGAATGAAGCAGTCATTCAGAAAAATGCCGCCTACCTAATTGTCGAAACTCTCCGACGTTCCGTTAACCATTGTTGACACTAACGGTTGCACGATCGTTAATGCGCCGATAAGAATTACGCGACCGATTAGCATTCCCGTATCCTACGATTAACGGCCTCTTTATCGACTGCTTCTGTAGAGATTACAGTTACACCGTTAAGATAAAATGTACGCCCGGAATTCTTTCAGTCATACGCAAAATCCTTCTCAAGGTCATCTTATACCGGCTCTTCATCCAGCGATTAAATAAAATGTTCTCTCGAGGATAAGATAAATTATTTGCAGATATCAAAGAAGGTAGGATTATTAACTGAACATTCTGTGCATCATCGTCCAATTAGGTAAGTGAGCGTAGTTTATTCTCAGCAACACGCCGCGTCTGAATCCATGCGGTGAATCAACTTGGAAGAAGGTGTTTTAAGCAACAATGCATGGATTATACGAGAAATATTCCTCTCCTTGGTCGCGCTTGTGGTAACATTACGTGACACACCCGTCACCGTTCGTAGATCTTCCGCAGGATGAGAACTTCCTCGGGATGATGATTCATGTCCCGCAACGATGCCGGTACAATGGCGCGTACAGGATAGAGCGGGCTCATCAAGACTGAGCGACGTAATTCGTAATGAGGACTTGGTACATTCCTGCCCGCTTTCTCTACTCGTCTCACTCGCTCCTTCTGCCAACGCGACAGGAGATTTCTCTCGCTCCTTTCCCTCGGATCCCGGCGGGTAATTTACACTGAAACGATTCATCGAAAACTATAATTCAGAGCTATCACGCGTTTTCAAGTATCGAATGTATTGTTAAAATAAAATTCCAGCAGACTCGCGATACGCTCCTTTACAGCGCTCGAATACGAGTGCACGCGCGCGCGCGACATGCACACATTAGCACGAGGAACGAAGAACCTTAGGCACAACCGGCGGGATCAACGGTACTTCTCCGATGGAATAAAATTACACATAGTGCTACCTCGTGTTGATTACATAATCAATGCCTCGCACGTATCACCGAGGAAAAGTTCCGATAGTCAGTCGCGCTTGGTTGAAAAGAATAAAACGAGACGTAACATTTCTTATTACATTCGAGTACGGTATCACAAGCGAGGACAGAAGGAACAAGAAAGAAGAAAAGAAACAGGAAGGTTTATAGAATGATTTGATTGACAATTGAGGTGAAATATATTCTTACATCTATCTCATGTATGTCGTAACGAGATCGATTATAACGATCGAGTCTCTATGAAGCAATCGCATGAAGCATCCAGTAAAAAAATACGTTCCTCGCGTACTCGGAGTTGCGTGAGTTAATAAGCAATGAGCATTTAACCGCTTTAAACATTGTTCGCGCGAATGCGCTAGAAACTCGGTTTACTTGTCGGCCGGAATTCTCTGTTTCTCAAGATTCGAGATTCACCGACGGAGTCCAGCGCGTGTATTTTGCGTCACTTTGAATCGTGCCCGTCGTTTAATCAGAGCGTGAATCTACCTGTCGGAAAGCGTGTGGAAAGTGCATCGAAAGTACATGTAGACGCGTATATATACGCCGCGATCGATAGGCCGTCCTACTGATCACTCGCAAAACCGACGTCAAAATAACGATCGTGATAACGGACGGGGAATGTACGAAAAAAAATAAAGAAATACGTGGATCACTGCCAGACTTGCGGTAAACAGGATGAACACGCGGAGGAAAAATAGTTCCCTCCCTCGTTTTCGCTCGAAAGAGCCCGCAGAGGAGTTTCCGCGTCGTCGTCGTCGGGGAATTCACCGATGCCGAGCAACGAACCGGCGGCTTTTGAGGTAAAGTACTGTAATCGAGAGGAGAATGCCGCGGAGAAATGGAAGAGAAACGAAATATACGCGCCGATAGTTACAAAAACTGACTTTTCATTTCGTTATCTCTCTTGTGCTTTGCGATCTCTCGCATTATCCTCTATATTACCCACACAAATATAACATTACTTTTAATTGATTAGAGTGAATTTTTCCATCGGAAAACGATCGAAACTTTCTCGCGGCGTTATTTCTTCGCGCGTGTTGGCACGTGTTTTCCCGTGGACGTGGTAAATCGGCCGAACGAAGTGAGCATGCAAAATTGCCGGAAGGTAGACGGGCGTGTGCAAAAGAGGAACGGAGAAGAAAGAGCAGATGTGGGGAATGTGGCGAATGAGGTCGCTGCCGTTGAAGGCAAACGACTGAGCACCGCCTGGCAGGTTGCCTTCGAACGGAAAACGATGCCCATTCACATTCCGGGAGTGACTAATCCCCGCTATCCTGTCGTAGGCTTCGTCAGCTCCGAGCCGGCGGATCGTGAAAATTCGATTGAAAGAAGAGATTTTCGGGGGTGACTAAACGATTTGCAACGCATCTCATTCTCGTATTTCATTTATTAAAAAGTCTACCACATTAAACAAATCTAAAGTATACTTTCTGTGTAACGTTTAGCGCACAGTGGTCTCAGTGGCCGCTGATGCGGTCTGCTTCAAACATTCACTTGTGATACACATAGTGATTTTAACCACTCTCAATCCCCATTTCCTCTAACGAACACTGCAAATTTCCCTTTTTCGTATGTACACTGTGTGTGTGTGTGTAATTCACTTCCCTGCTTGCGCATCTTTTCAATGTACGGTTTGATGATGCTTATATGCGATCCTCAGAAACTTGTCGCAACAAGTTGAACGCATCATGCGCACTTGACGAAGAGACGGTAACATGGATCTTCCGGTCGGACTAAATCTATAAGTGGTTTATCGTCACGCATGGTTACCCACGTTTCCAGATTCACTCGAATCGTATAAAAGTCATCACGAGACGGCACGACCGGCTCGTTCCAGGCTCGATCTTCGCGATCGATGGTGCCATTGGTGTAACCGATCTCCCTGCACGCGGTATTTGCCTCCGCTGACGTTACTACTACCGGGAAACATTGAGAATGCCATACACCGTAAGATCGTTGCATCACTTCTCCCGTACCAGGTCTGTAAAGCAATTTAGCGGACATATTTGCTCATATAAATCAAATTTCACTCGATGTTTGAAAAACATCGTCAACTCGGCATTTTACAATTAATACACGGCTTATTGAGCAACAACCGTTTAAATTCATATAGGTGATATATATATATATATATATACTGTGTAGATTACAAAGAGCTCTCGTTCGTTTATTCGTATGAAAACGGATGCGATCTTACTTATCAGCTGTAGATTCGCGCAGCTTTCGGCATTGCTTCTCGTCTCGGCCGTTCGGACAGTCCTGATCGCCGTCACACACGAAATCTTGAGGGATACAGGTGGAGTTTCCTTCTCTGTATATAAATAAAGCTCGTTATTATTCATACCTTTGATTTGCGGCAATTGTCAGTAAGAGTGTTAAAGTTCCGAGACATTCACACGAGACGAAATATACAAAAAATCCATGTCGTGCGTCTTACATGTCGCATTTGAAGCTGGTTTCCGTGCAACGACACACGTCCGGTGATTCGTCAGTTTTATCGAGACAATGTCGCACACCGTCGCACAGCCTTTCCGGTGCAGTCAGTTTAAGATATTCCGCGCAAGTACAGCTTATGGGTTCGTCCGTACCGTCCGAGCAATCCACTTTACCGTCGCAGAAAGTGTTCTTCGGCATACACTCGCCGTTTCCGCATCGCAATCTGGTCTTGGCGCATTCTGTGAATTTGTAAAAAAACAATAAACGGAACAAAAATATCCGATATGATGGAATCTTGACGCCACCACTGAAATGATCGTTGCGCGGTGATATGACTGCTGAAAGCAATTTCAATCAATGATTGCACAAAATTTTACAAAGCAGCCTGTGTGCGGCTTAATAATGTTGCTCGTCCAACAACGGCTACTCACTGCGATCGATGTCGTTATTGTAAACCCGTTGCGCTTTGTCACACATCTCGTCCATCTCGTCCACGGCGTCTCGGCAGTCCGCTACACCGTCGCATACTCGATCCCAAGAAACGCACCATCCGATGTTGCATCGAATACCGTCGCATGTAGCCTCGGCCTCGGTCGACTGCGGTTTCCCGTCTGTGTGAACAAAAAAATGGTATTATCTCGCGAAAACACCGATTTAACCGCATGGTCGAAAAACGTGGGAAATCTCTCTCTACGCAACCTACCTAAAATTTGCGTAATGTAAGCATGAACGTAATCGATACTCGTGAGATTTCGCGTGTTCTGGAAGCTGCACGGGCCGTTCTTCTCGTGAAACACAGCCGCGGGATACCATCCTTCCTGACCGTGACACACCACCGTGCCAGTCCAATCCGACCGAGTTTTGTTGTTCTGAGCGAGATTCACACGAATAGAAATAGAGAAGGCTATAGTAACTATAGTAGATTATACATTTCTCTGCTTACCGAACATTCCGAGCGTGTAGCTTCGACGAAGCAACGGTGACACTTGTCGCAATCTTCAAGGATCGGCTGCAGGAAGACCGATTGTGTCGCGTATTCCTCGTCAGTACCGACCGCCACGCATGAATCATTATTCCCCGGTGGATAAATTCTGCAAAAGTTCAGTGAATATGAATATACGTGCAGAGGGAAAAGGATAGCGATACTCACTTCTCTTGTAGAAACAGCGGCAATACGTAACGCGTGAGTTTCACCGGGGTTTTCAAGTGGAGCAACGAGACGTCTGAAAGTTTCACCTCCTTGATGTCATCAACGACCGATATCTGCTGATATGGTCCATCGACGTGGAGGTACGAGCGACTGTAGCCAACTAGGGTCGTCGTGTAATTCACCGATAGCCTGCAATTCGTGTTTTCGTGGATGAGATCCAAGGAAATTTAACAACGCCGCTCGAACAATTCAAGTAAAATTCAAGCACAATTTAAGCAAGACTAAAGTGCCTCAAGACAGATTTCGCACTCGCCTGATATCTCTCGTACATCCGGAGTTGGACAAGAGCCAGTCCGGCTTGAGGAGTAAAGCCGGGCAACGATAACGGCCGTCCACCAAGATGGCGGCCAGCCACGGCCACAGGTAGGTTTGACTTCCGGTGTCCGGATCGGCGATCAAGTGTGAGTCGACGCTGCCGCTCAAAACCGGTCTGCAGTGTATCCGCAGAGCCGAACACGGCCCGTCTCCCGTTTTGTAATCCGTGCTGGCATTGTTACTCCTACCCTGAACTTCCAGCTTGGTCCTGTTCACGTTGACTCTCTCCACCGACTGTACACTCCTGCCCGCGATAGGTGGCTTATTTTGTACGATTGGCCGCGTGCTTTCGGGCTATATCGGCCGAATATGAACGATAATTGCGTCACTCGGATGTGTCTTTCCGGGAGAGTTACGTACCTGAATCCGAGATACCTGCAAACTTTCTCGCCGATTCTCGTTGTTAGAGTATCATTGTCACGTATCGCTGATTGAGGGCATTCCGTGCGCCACGTTCCGTTTGTGTATCTAGCGAGCAAGCCTCTCACATTTAAAGCCGGCCGATCGTCGCTGTCCACCTCTACGTACTCTCCGTTGGTCAACACGACTGAAAATTAAATCGATATTTGCGATGCGTTTCACAGAAACGCGGCGATTTACTTACAGCAATCAATCTCGTCCTCTTTTAGAGCGCAATCGAATTTTCTGTCGCACCTCCTCGTCATCGGAATGCACACTCCGCTTCTGCCGCAGCGGAACTCGTCTTCCTTACACATACCTGAAACAAACGGTCAAGCGGCTGAGTTCGTCGTTGATGGAAGAACGCGTTTGCAAAATAGTATATCGAGCACCGCAATTCTTCTCATCTGTCTCGTCGTCGCAATCCAAGTGGCCGTCACAAATCGCCGTTGCTCGCAAATTCGACAGGTAGTCCTTGCACGTGCAGCCCTCTTCGTCGGTGCCGTCCTCGCAATCCAAGCGCTTGTCGCATCTCTTGCCGATCGTTATGGTTTGGATCAGACTGCGAACGAAATAAGTCTTCAGTTCGAACGAGATCGCAAACTATGCTTCCTCTTTCCGTCATTCAACTCGCCTCGTGCACGTGAACGTCGATCTAACGCTCGATATTGTTGTCATCGTCGCGCCGGCGGTACTTGAAACTTCGTTCGGCTCGTCAGTCCGCACAATTTCCTCTCCGTTTGAAGATTTCGAAGTTGTTGTTTCTGCAGCACGATTTGTCGCAGAAATATTTCGTGCGAACATTTGAGAGCTTATGCGTTGATACGTACCGTTGGTACGTTGGCCCGCTGATCTTTCCCCCATTTCCACAAACTCGTTGCTGCCATCTGACCGCCCATTACTGTCCATCATTTGCCAGACACAATCGACCTCATCTTCGGCATCCAAACAATCCACAATTCGATCGCAACGTTTCTCTATCGGCAAACACTTTTCCAATTTTCCCTGACAGCTGAAACCTGGACATTTAGCCAATGGTGTGCTCTGGTTGGAGAGCATCGGGGATTCTTCTGTAAATATATTCCTTGAATAACTATAATAATATCGTGAAAATAAGCGTGTTTCATCTTCTCTCCGTCAGCGGGACTGTCGGGAAACGATCGTGAGAGAAAGAACGTTTCGACATCTCACCGGTTTGCTTCTGAATCCAGCGCAGAAAGTAGCTCACTTTCGTGTAAACGCCGGGCTCGTCCGGACGTGCGCATCCGTCGCCATGGCTGATCACACCCGCCACGTACCATTGCGAATTCGGATCTCTGCGCAACGTTTCAACAGTTGGGAGAACGATTACCAGGAATGCTAATTTTTATTCGACTTTTACCTGCACATCAAAGGCCCGCCGCTATCACCTTGACACGCGTCGTAACCACCGTAAGGATATCCCGCGCAGATGGTGGCGTTGTTCCGATCGAGCGTATGCTTGCAGGATGATAAAATTGGTACTTCCACTTCTCGCAACTGGTCGACTGAACGCGAAAATTGTTCAATTTCATGATGTGTTTAGTTCTCGGATAAAGAAAAGAAACTTGCTCTCTATCATCTCTCTATCTCTCGCCAGAGATTTCAGTTTTACAGAGAATATCGAATGAATAAGTGAATGAAGCTCATTGTTGCCGAACAAACGAAATTCCGTCTTACGATCCGGTCCGAATTCTCTCGTAGCGCCCCATCCGATAGCGACGCACATGGATCGCGGTGTTGGTTGCCATTCCGCTGGTAGGCAAGCCTGACGGACCCACCGATTGAAGAGGAGCCTTTCGTCCAGCATAATCAGCGCAATGTCATTTTGCATGTTGTTACCGTTAAAGTCGGCGTGTATCAGCACGCTTCTCGCTTTCCTTGACTGAGCCATCGGTGAGAATGAAAACCGCCTGAGCGTGCCGGCTTGCACCTCATAATAATGCTTCTCGTACCTGTAAGCGGAGGACAAATCGAGGGAAAAGGGGATAAATTTGTTTGCCAATTTACGATAAAGCAGCGCCGACGCTTTAGAGTGACTCACTGGGCCATGCAATGAGCCGCGGTGAGTATCCAGACTTCGGTAAGAATGACACCGCCGCAATGGAAATCACCGTCCTTGTAAATTGCGACCAGGAAAGGCCAAGCTTTCGGTTGACTCGCTCGACCACCGACCACCCCCACTTGCGGCTCGACTAGCGTGTCGACGTTGCCATCCTCCTTGCTCCGTTCGACGTCCGAATATTTTTCGTCCAACAGTTTGAGCGTTTCCAAATAAACCTCCTCAAGATCGGACTCCGCACGTCTCACATAGCTACTTTCTGTTGTGTCGGAAGGAGTGGTGGAAGCCAGGAGGGAGTTCTGAGAGACTCTGGTGCCGCAGAGCAATGGCGGGCACTTGACAAACACCGCTAAATCCGAACACGAGTGCACGAGTTGCATCTGTCCGTCGGATCTGTTCAAGTAAGGACCTGGGAAGTCGTTTGCAAACGGACGGACCATTTCTATTTTCGGCGTTTCTCTGAAAATATATATTGATCCAAGTTGGCATCTGTCCAAAGAAAATACAGGAGAATCGCGCGTTCGTTGTTGATGAATCGTAAACTGAATTTTCCCAATTCAATTTGAAATGTATTCGATAAGCAGCGACGTACGTTGCGGGTTGGCCGGTTTCTGACGCGCAGGCGTCCATCGCCCAAGAAGGTTCGCTCGAGCACACGGGGTACCACCGCCCTCGCACATTCTTATGAAGATATCCCTCTGTGTAGCCGATCGTAAATATCTAAAAGTGATACGACGATTAAGATGTCACGGATGACGTGTGAGAGAGAAAAGTGATTGAAACATTTGTTTTTCGCGCGTACATCTTTCCTATCTATATACGACGTCGAGAGTATATTGCAATCCAGCTCGTCCTTTCCGTTTTGACATTGTTCCATTCCGTCGCAACGTTGGGAAAGCGGCACGCAATTGTCACTGTTGTGACGCCGGTCCCAGTCGTCACAGCTGAAAGAATCGTCAGGGCAATCTGAAAAATCGATCGTAGTCTCAGCAAGCTGAATACACACGGACTCATATAGAACAAATGCAGCGTAAATCCTGGCAAGTTTACGGCAACTCGTAGATTTACAAAATCGCACCGGAAATGATGTTTTGTATAAGGCGTTTGTGTAAGTCCACTCTTTGGACGACGGAAAGTGTCGTGGGTAAAACAGCTCGCGCAAATGTAACTAGTACTTGGCGTCATCTGGCGGACACTCGTAATGTCAATGTTGAAAGAAGAAACCAATGTTGAAGAAAGATAACCATTTTGTAATCATTTATTATAATCCGAATGCAGATGCGTGTTGAATTTGGAAATTTCGAGGCATCGACTTTTGTGATGAAAGTGATAAAAGAAGAGACGCGGCGTGCTCGATTGGACAATTAGGTTCCTACCGTATCGTACATTTTCACCGTTTCAACACTGCCTCGTTAAAATTTATATACTGTATAACACATTGCATATGTAAAGGCGTTATCTTAGCTAAACAAACATTTGCATGAGAAAAAAGACGTTGTAGAATGTGTAACGCAGAGAGAGGGGGAGAGAGAGAGGGAGAACTTTTCAAGAAATATCCACAACTTACTGAAACAGCCGAGCTCGTCCTCTCCGTGTGGACAATCAAAGTAACCATCGCAAAGTCGATCTCGAGATATCCGATCTCTGCAAGAGCACATGGTTTCGTCGCTGGCGTCGGAGCAATCCGCACGACCGTCGCACCATTTGACTTTTAAAATGCAACGCCCAGTGCCAGCGCAACGATGAGAATTCAACGGACACACTCCGAAATGTTCTGAAACAATCATTATACCGTTCGAGACGACGATCAATACGACTCGTGATTTTCTTCAGATAATCGACTCAAAGTTCAATCCTTTGATAGATGCACAAGCTGCTTCCAAGCCAGTGAAATTTCTCTTACCCGGACTGTACGACTCGGACGGTTCTTTCACCTCGCCGGATGAGGAACGAACAAAGTGCGATAAAGTGTTGGGAGTCTGCGGGAAGGTTGGTACCGATATGTAAGTGCAAAAGTACCGCTCGCTGAACCAAGTCGGTTGCTGCTGGTTAAGCGAGAACATCGGCGGCAAGGTCACCGTAGGACCGACACCTGTCGGCTGGGCTCGCGCTTGTTCGTTATTTGATATCGGGGAGTAGAAACCTAGCGGAAAGAAACTCTGTCCGAACTCATGATTTTGCGAAGAGCTGAAATCGGATGAGCCCGGATAAAATGTGGATCCTAGTTGCTTGTTGAAGACGGGGTAGAAGCAAACCAAATGCGGCCACGTCGTGGACGTCATCCGCTGAGCGCCTTCTGCGTTCTTCCCGGTCCGCCTCTCGGCGTTGCCCTTTGCGAAACGGTCGTCCTGAATCCTGGCCGAATCTGTACATTTTGAGAAATTTCCCCCTGTTGTATGTATCGTTTCAAGTTGGATATTTTTCTTTTACTTTTATCGGGATACTTTATGTATGTGGCGGAGAGACATTCTTACGTTATATATAAATGCTTTGGCGGAAACTCATGGAGGAGAATATGAGAGCAAAAGCGGCTAAAAAGGGGAGGCATTCTATTTAAAGAAGCGCAAGATACGAACGTAGTGTCGTCGCTCCCCACTTCTTCCATTACCGCAATGTCATTATTGTTCCATCTTTATATTCTTTCCGACCACGTACCGATCGCTGCGGTGGTCGACCGATTTTCCGGACGTCCCTCAAACGAAGGATGCGCCGGGCCGCCGTCGATTCCTGTCACGTCGGTGGACTTCTCCTTTGTTTTCACCCAGCTAGCCGTTGTTGCGCTTCCTTCGGTCGCGTCGTTTGACGAAGCGGCATTGCTCCGGGAAATTTTCGCCGCACGATTGTCGACTTCTTCCGACATGATGGAAACATCACTTTGGATTTTCGCCACGTGCGAGTCGATCGAACCGTTCGGCTGTTTATCAGTGCCATTGATATCATTTATCTCGTACGTGATAAGTGAAGCTCCATCCGAGCTTGTACGATCGAGCGATGCGACGGTTAAATTCATTTTTTCCGGCCGATCGGCAGAGCCGCGAACGTCCTCCTCCGCTTCTGTGTTAGCGAAAAATCCGGTAACGGCGGATGAATCCTGCGAATGACTGATATGGTCGTACGGCAGATATTTCTCGTTCGTCACGAGTTTGCTCGCTTTCCTGCAATACAGACATTTCAGAATATCCTCGAACACGGTCACGTCAGAGCCTTTGTCAGAGAAGTCACTCTTGAGAGTCTCGAGGTACTTGTGCATCGATCGCAACAGCACCTCGCAGCGCTCCGCGCTCACATCGCACATTCCTTGCTCATTCCTCGATATCTCTCGCTTGCTGCGCGTCTCTTTTGTGCTTCGTGTTCCTCCACTCGCGAGCTTCGCCCAATCGGATGACTTTCCATCGATCGTTACTTCCGACAACGATGTTTTACCGAAGAAATAGCCTTGCCTAACGCGATCTGGAAGAATCATAGCGGAGGAGATGACTACTCGAGGACATCGGCTGGAAATTGAAGATTGCTCGAACCGCGCGCGTTCACAAACCTGAAGTATCCTGAACATCGGATAGTAACAACGTGACAGCGAGCATAATTCTCATTAAATCCCACGCGATTAACAAAGCTGCTCCGATCAGAAGAATACGTTTGTAACGTCCACAAAAGTTCGAACAGTCACGTGCGTTCGCCGACTTTGCGTTCGATTTGTCGGACTCTTGGAACACAATCGATGTCAATTCTGCGGATAAATGTAATAACACAATAATTACCGTCATTATCGTTGAGCACACCAAATTTTCTACTAAAAACAAATCAGACTTTACAAATGCTTCGCGTTTTTATCGCGCAATAAATTTACCTGTATTTTTCAAATCCGACAACACGATGCAACATGATTGATCGATTCGAGGCTGCTCGGCCACTTGCGAAATTTTCTCGATGCCTACCTTATCCGAATTACTCTCGAGATACACTAATTATATAAAGAAAGAAAGAAATATGTATGTGGTGAAGTGTGTGGTATAGTAGTACTAATGGTAGTAGTAGTGAAACCGAAGAAAACAAAATTAATTAAAGTAGTTCCCAAGATGGACAGAATATAATCGGCGGATAGAAAACTTTTTGAAAGATTACACGTTTTGAAAGCTTACTTTCGCGGCTTTCCGTTCCTATCGAGGCACACGAGCAAATACCAAATTCCTCGAAGCGAAACCTCTTCGTCGATCCTCGCGCAACGACGATTCCGACGATGACTAATCTCCGATATAGATCCCATCATACGCTCATCGCGAACGATGCGTCAACGACAAATAAATTGCTGACGGCTATTCGGTCTCCGGTTACAATCGTGTGAATGAACCTTTTTTACACTCATCTGTCTACCGACGAACGACTTACGCAAAATGAGCGTATAAAATTTTCACGCACAGCTTTGAACGCGCGTGCTCTTCTTTGTCGCGCCGATCTGATTTAACAATCTCCACGACCAACGCGCGTGATTAATGGCTCTCATTTCCATGTGGAATCTTTCCTGGGAAACTTCCAACCTGAATGAGAAGCTATCATTCTTAGTCGTTGGAAAGTGTGCCGTTGTGGGCAGAGTTACTTCTCGCCACGTTGGACGAAAAGAAGAAAAGAATCAAGAAGAGAGAAACCGGTAAATCCGGGCTTTTCTTTCACGCAACACAATCAATTTCAATGGAGCGTCCGCGAAGAGTACTTGTTCTCGAAAGAGGCTGATGTAACTTTTTTACGTTTCAACTGATAATAGAAGTTGATTTTAAGATACGTGACAAGTTGAAACTTTCCGACGCGTCAGCTATTTTGAGAAAAAGTACTTTGCGCTGCGGAAAATGATTCGGAAAGCGTAAAGCATGAAAGGCACTGTAACATTGCTGTGACTGGAAACTAATTGCACACGTTGCTGAAGTATTAATGGATCAAGTTGCGAGCGCGCGCTCACGTTTCCGCGCATTGTGCCGCAAATTGGCAATCGATCGATCGTCGGGACGAACG
Source organism: Dinoponera quadriceps (assembly GCF_001313825.1). Taxonomy (NCBI): domain Eukaryota; kingdom Metazoa; phylum Arthropoda; class Insecta; order Hymenoptera; family Formicidae; genus Dinoponera; species Dinoponera quadriceps. Next base: position 2,345,003 of record NW_014555639.1, read on the forward strand.
GCACGGCGTTGTTATCGCGACAGGTCGCGTATTTGCTAATTTTCCGTAATACACTTCTCTAATTTGGCGAAACAATTGACTCCCAGGTTAGGCTATAGCACAACTTGATGTAAATACAAAGAATGATTATTCTATAAAGCGATCAAATGATAAATTTCAGTTATTCAGGAATGAATTTTTCAAGTGCTGCAAAAGTGCAGACGCAACGAAACTGGGCGGAAGTTAAGATGTGCGAAAGAAAATGAGGAAATTGCAGGGAATGGACTGGCCGTTATGTGAATAATTTCTTCTAATTCGAAAATTTCTCTGTGACACAAAATTCCACCGTGTCAGCCGACTGTTTCCGTATGAACATCAGTATGGAATGTGCCAACTACTCGAAACATCGGAAATTTGGAGCGATGCTTTCCGTGTCGGCAATTGAGAAACGCAATACTTCCTGAAAGATCCACATGAATTCGATCGTTTTCCTTCTCCAGCCGTTATTCTTCACATATTATAATAAAAAGCGATAATGTGCGTTACATAAACATTTGAATTCGCATGCCGCGCTATTGAAAAATTATCTCTCATCCTTTTATCGTTACGATCATTTAGCGTTGCATGGATGGATAATTCAATTATCAAATGCTCGCGCATCTGCGTGCACCACTTTCAGTGCTCATCACGTCAACAAATTTTTGCCTCACACTGTTTCACACCTGTCGGAAAACAGTGGCGGAACTTGCGAAGAAATCGAATGGATTTAATGAGTAAAATGGATATAAATTTTAAAGAGACACTCACGCGACTTTCTGCCTGCTCGTATGCTGTGTGACACTTTTTCGTTTTGTGTAATTATTTATAACAAAAATTAAGTTTGTGAAGCAATATGTTGTTATGAATCGTTGTTCAAATCTCCTCGAGACAAATTTGGTCATTGTAGAGTAGCGTTTCGCTCAAGTTGTTTCGGCTATTGTAGCGACGATAATTGCACAATCCGCCTAGTCTTACTTTCTCTCGCGAGTGTTCGAGCCAGTACGGATCGATGAAAGTGACAGTCCACGTTTCAACGTCGTGCACGATCGTATCGACGGATATCGCGTTCGATCGCGATGCTTTCGATTCCTCGCGATTACAGTTCGTTTGCACTTGAAAGTCTGAAGAAAAGACGCTCACACACCGTGCAGTACCGATGGTCTTAACCAACAGCGATCAACGTTTCTGTTAATAAGACATTATTGAGGAAACTCGTTCGTCAATAAAAATGTTGTGCAATTAAGTGGGAAACATAGAAAGTGTGCAAATTGACAAATAATTGTGAGAAAACTTTGTCACGACTCTTTACAGACGTATGTAGAATCTGTGATGTGAAACTAGCTCCACGAATGAAATTCGGCTAAGAAGATTTGGAGAAGGGAGACCCTTTTTTCGCGAATCGAAAAAGGTTCCCTTCAGACGTATTAAGCTGAAAATATCCGAAGATTTAAACAAACCTTCGTCGAGTAAAGCGTTGATCGATGAAACAACGCGTCCCGAAAAAAGAAATATAAAGTTAAAATTTAAATTAATCTGGTGAATATACGGAGTTTTTCTTTTTGGTTGATACAAATTCAAGCATAAATTCATCATTCACGATCATTTTTCCACACGCGGAAGTGGAAAAATGACGCGCACCGCAATTTCGGGCGACATATACGTCTCGAAGGATCTCAGGACGGAAATTGCTCCCGCGCCGCACGAGAAATCACAGGTGAGATTGCTGGGAAAATAATGTTCGAGCTGGTGTGCACATCGGAGATTCAAGGTAAATCGAAGCTTTCGATACATTTTTACATATAGCTATCCATTCGCCGCTATTTGAAATGTCTCTCTCACAGGCGGTATATTTCCCTTTCGCCATTGGAATATTCATCATGAGGGAAAGAAGTGTGCGCGGTTATGAAGCTGGCGGGTTTTGTTTCCAGGAAAATATCGTCTGCATAAAATATCGTTAAAATATCGTTGCGATTTCAACGATAAAATATCACTGAGACAATTTGCGTCTTGTAATCTGCCTAGAATGTACGTTATCCTTTTTACGAGTTTGCTCAGACCTTATGTTCATTTTAATAATTTTGTTACTTCATCAAGCCTCCCCCCTCTCTCTCTTTTTTTATAAATCTATCTTCTGAGCTCACTTAAGACAGCCGGGAAAGCGGAAAGTATGTAAGAAACTTAAAATGTAAAATATCGAATTTGTTGCGATGCACTTTTGCCCAAGTGTAAAATTTTACTGACATTTTATTTTCAATTCGAAACACTAGCATAGTTTGCCAATGCTCGATGCTTTACACGTCAAACTTGTCACACATGACGCGTTGATAAATATTTAGGTGCTCATTTAAACGGATCGTTGCACGTGTATTGCGTCACAGGATAGTTGCAACAGTGTTTTTTTTTGGAAAATGAAAAATGACAACGAAACAAACCTATGATTCACGAGCATACATCGGTCAGACAGCTGTCAAAATTACATACATACGTATGACCGACAGTATGCTTCTTTTTAATCGCTTTAGAGGCGATGCAAATTGTTAACAATGAGCGAACATAAAAAGATGAAAAATTCACATTTAGCGTTAATGTGAGAGATCACCGTGATCGTCACGGTTGAATGATTACATTAATATTGTGTATTTGCAAGTATGCGCAAATACATACATTTTCTTTCGAATATTTTTGGGCAATAATTGGGAAAGAATCGATAATAATTTCCAATCGCTATCATCGTTTTCAGCAGCTGAAACAGTTTACTCGCGGTGCGTGTCGTGACGTTAAAGTTAGGTCGTAATCCAGCCGAGAGAAGGAAAGGCACATGAGAGCGACAGAGATGAGGAACGTGGTCATTGTGTGCAATGAGAGAGTCGTTTCCTTCTTCCCCTCCTTCGCGGCTGAACATGTGAGTTCCAACATTGGGTTATCCGAGCGAAGCACTCGTTGTGACGCGATCTCGTGGCAGTCTCAACTGACACGCCGCGCGCTTCCCTTTCTTTTCACCAGAAAGAAGTCCATCAGCGGCGACCATCACGATGCATCAGGTGAATCATTGGTATCACTCGTATCGCTCAACTCGCAAAGGCGTGCCGCTTACATTTACTCGTATGAGATATATTTTATATTTTGTGTTATGTGATGCTCGCGATTAGATGGCGTCGCAGCGACGTATCGTTTCCACAAGATCGAGATAACATCGAGTTCTTGCGCCGGTAACGTTCGTTGCAACGTTCTTCGTTGCTTCGACAGCAGCATCTTCGGACGGACGGTTACACTCACGGCCGATAATTGGAATAAATGACTTAGGTATGTAATGTAATTTATCTCTTCTCAAAGACAGTGGAGAGACGCATTGGAAATTTAAAAGTTTTTACATGGAATACAATTTCTTCCCACGAGAGGAATACGTGCAATGCGGATGATGCAATACGCGGGCGAGATTCGGTGAAAAGTGAAAGCGCAGTGTTGGCATAAGTGACATAATCGGCCGTCTCGTCTCGAAATTTAGCAGCATCCGGCTCTTACTTGGTCCTATCTTCCCGATGGCAGATAGCGACCGCCCATAACCGAGCGAAATTTATGCGTGTGTGTAACATAGTTCGTACGTAGTTCCACTGAACTGTGTTCTTGACGACTTACGGCCTCTACAAACCATACGACGATCGACGAGAATATTATCGCACAAGATATAGATACTGTCTGACAGTTATGCGCTCTGCCGAGAGTATTCGACGGGTCGGTTCTTCCTCCGCTTTAGCATATCGCCGGATACTCGAAAGATCAACACCGGTATGTCATAATCGAGACGTCGTCTTGCGATTTGGCCTGCAAAATGCTGCGCACTGAGAAGAATAATCCCGATTGTTTTCTTCATTTCTTCGAGTGTACCTTTCTCGAGTGTGGCTGTAACCGTGGAAATTCCATCCTTTCGAGACATGGTTGAAAGCAAAAGTAACACAAATCATTGGTACAGCGCGTATATATAATAAATAGCGTGTATGTGTGCGTGACTAAATAGATACATAAGAATCAAGTTGAACGAAAATGGGGAGTATTACAGCGACGTAAACATGTTTCTCTTCATTCCTCTCATTTTACATGTGAAAGTGAACACACACACACACACACACACAAACACACAGACGGTACATGTTTCGACAAAAACTGCAGCAAAAATGACTTCGGTCGAAAAATTTGCAAAACAATCAACCGGTTGGAAGCGTTATAATATGCGTGAAAGATATTCGAGCGAAGTTGCCGACTATAATATAATATGCATGTAGCGGCGTATTTGAAATATTTGTACAAGGACAACGCGAAACGCGACGCCCGTGAAACCACGAGCGCGTAAAAATCCACGATGATTTATCAGTATGATCACGGAAGCGCGGAGCTTCCGTCAATGGCTCCATCATACCGCCGGTGTATCTGCACGTCACCCTGCAACTTTTGTTCTGATATTTTTGCTTTGTGCACATCGGTTATTTCGATTCGAAGGTGGTACTTTATATTTATACAATTAAAAAGATTTTATCTGTTCTCTAGCGTAGTATTTTCCGAAATGTTCACCGTGGCAATTGTACGCGATCGTACGTAAAGAAGAGAAACGGAAGAAAACGAGAAAGTTAATTGCTCTGGCGAACGAGACTCGTCTCATGTGCAAACGTCACATGTTCGTCAACGTGACGTCTCTCATGATTTTCAAACGTCTTCCGGCCTCGATCAATATATAGGATATATAATATGCAACTATATATAATATGCAACTATCATTAGCCTTAAATGATTAAAGGTCGGTTAAATGTTCTTATATCAGCTGCTCACGAGACCAGTTCTATAAATTGCTGATTAATGTCTCGCGCGATCGATCACGAAATGTAAAGTAAAAGAGCGATGTGTAGGCGAAACATATGCAGCATATTAAAAGCGACTCACACCAGTCTCTCTTTCTCTCGCGCGCGCGGGATTCAATCAAATATAAATTAAGGCGAATCTTCGTCACAGGCGAAAGATATAACGAGACCGCATCTTGGGAAACGGCATCGACACGACAATGAAATCTCGGTGTCGTTCGATAGTTTTTGAAGAGAGAGGCGAGCGCATACATTCTGACAATATGAAGAATTCGCGTGTGACATCACTTCGGAAAACAATATTGCTACTGAAACCGTAGAGATTCTGACACGTAGGGGAATAGTTATTCGAAAAAACAATGAAGATTCCAACAGATGACAAATGTTTCGGTTCAAACGTGCGGATTGTACACACGCAGTATATATGAGTAAAACCAACCAATATGTTTGCCATATTGTATATGTGCAAACGCACAGCTCTCGGTCCGATGAATTGAAATATCGAGCGACTTATATTAACTTGCGCGTTATTCGTAAACAGCATTGCACACAGAAGGCGTGTGACAAACGCAACTAATTACCATTCTCCTTTCTCGACTAAAACCAACGAAACATGGAACTCATCATTTCACTCTTTGTCTCTACGTACGTAATTTACAATAAATTTCAATGCGCGATATTATATACGACAATAAAAAACGCATTTACAGCCAGGATAATAAATCCCATCCCGTGTGTGGAATTACGAACTTTTTTGTATCCCTCCAGATTGCGTGCAGACGCGACAGCAATTGGCAGCAACCTCTAGCTAACTGTCGAACTGACTAACCGAAGGTGTTTTCCGTGAAATTTTAGCCTTCTCCTTCCTCTTCATCGAATATTCAGACTTACGTACGTAGTGAGAGTCCTTCGATCTGAGTCGTAAGGATCCGTCGGCTTTTCTTATCGCTCTAATGAACGTTCAATGTTGTTGTACGTGGTCAATACCGAGAAACAGCTTGTTCAGACGATTCAGCGTCGAGTATTGACATTCTATACATATCTCTTGATAAAAATCGCAAGCAGAGTGATGAGATTGTCAGAGTATTACACCTGAAATGGAATTTTCGCGACATAAAAATTCAGAGACTTCTCATCAGTCCGTCCACGCGATTTTTTTTTGGCAATGTTAATACGAAAAGAGGATTGTTGTGTTCGTCAAGAAAAAAAGAGGTACGCACTCTGAGATATATGAGACGATATCTCGTATCGGAACATTTTCAAAGTGCGATTAGAAATTATCAGAAATCGATGATTGTCTTGATGATAAATCCAAAGATCTCGCGCGCGCGTCAAGGATATATTCGCTGCCGTTGCGCGTGCACTTCTCATATCGTTGTCTGCTTCCAGTCTGACCGGTCAAGGGACTTGCAAGGCTGAATGGATACGTCAGTGTCGTCGTTCCTAAGAACCCGTGGCTTATCTGCGTTATGGCTCCTCCTGGTGTTATCGCCGGCCGTTCGTGCCTCCTACAGTATCGGCGTCGGAATAGCCGACAGCACAGGACCGACTGCGGAAATAGTTTTTGTTAGTAGTTTGGACAATTGTAAGGGAGCAAAATCCTTGTTTCAAAACTCTCTCTCATTCCCGAGATGTTTATAAAATATGGATCAATAAAGTTAATGGAATGATTTCTTGGGAGTTGTAATCAGAAAGATATAAAACGCGAACGAAATGTGACAGGAGCGAATGATGAAAAATAAAATGTCACACGCGATAATCCCGTGCATTTCAGATGGGATACGCGAAAATTGATCAGAAGGGGAGTGGTCTTCATCTGCGGACGTTCGCCAGAGCGTTTATAATCGACGACGGTGCGGAAAGATTCGTGTTTGTCAGCGTCGATTGTGGAATGATAGGGAACGATATCCGGCAGGAGGTAACGTATATGTATTCCTAATCGTATAATACCACACAAATCCATAATCTGTTCTACTGTTGATTTTGTCTCTTGTATGATTTTCGCCTTACGAAAATGAATTATAAGAAAGTACAAAGTTGTGCTGGGCTCGATCATTTGTAACTTGAAAAACGGCCATGTCCCGATTCTTCTTTACATCGATTCTCAATGTTTCAAGTTACTTTTCTCGATACTTTGTACAATTTATTCGCTCGTACCAACCTCCGCTGAATTTTGGGTTCTTTGTTTTGTTTGAAACTCTTCTTTCAAATCACCAAATAGGAAAATGTGCATTTATTGCTCATTATTCAATATTCACCGATATTCATGTATAAACGATACATACCGTGAAATCTATGCTTGAAATCTGTCCGAAAAAATTACGATCGAAATTTCGACCTTATATGACATTAGATAAACATCAGATATACGCAATGCATGTAAATCTCAAAGATTGATCGCGTTTTCGTACGTCATCAATACGAGAATCGTGTGGAGAAAAACGCGTTGTAACATCACCGTGTCATTTTGATTGAATAATGCGCTCCGCCGCGAAATACGGTCGTTATCTCGCGAGATGTTAAACGATGCCAATCTCTTGTTGATTGCGCAGGTACTGCGCAAATTACGGGGCAAATTTGACGACATGTATACGGAGAAGAACGTGATGATTAGCGGCACGCATACTCACTCAAGTCCCGGTGGCTTCATGCTCGACATGCTCTTCGACCTGACCGCATTTGGTTTTGTCAGAGAAACGTTCGACGCTATTGTTAATGGCATAACAAAGGTGAGCGCAAACAAATGTTGCGTGAAACATTGATCCGAAAACAAGCGATAACGCTTAAACCTTTTTAGAGCATCGAACGTGCTCACGACGCTGTTGTGCCTGGAAGAATCTTCATTACTCACGGTCAAGTTTCGGGCGCCAATATCAACAGGAGTCCGCAGGCATATCTTAATAACCCGAAATCAGAAAGGGACAGGTGAGTCCATGATGCATATTATATTATTTATTTTTCCTTTCTTTTTTCTTTCTAATCGATTCCAAGAGTGAATAAACTCGTTAATCTGAGCGAGCACTGAAGGACCGGCTACATTGGAAGTAATTAAGTAAGAATTGGTTGGTAATAAGGGAAAATGATCCATTTCGCTTACTCCCGGTGTTACGCTTTATTCCACTAAAAAAACTCTTACTTCGCAGTGTTGCCACCTCGAACGATCCTTAACGGTATTACGTTCTTTATATTCGGTTTGTAAACCACGATAGTCAACCACGTAGCTGGATTGCTCAGATTAACATAGCTTTTTCATTCATTCTCGATATACCGCGAAAGCACCATATTCATTATGCAAGTTGCCGATACTTACAAGTATCTGCCTGGCGATCCTTACAAGTTCGAGATTTATCGGGTGTTGATCAACTTCACGATATTTCTAGTTTCGCCGATAGTAGAAAACATTTCTTACGATGATTTTTCTTCTTGTAACAAGAGAGGACATAAAATTAATATTCTCGTCTGTTTCCAGATACGAGTATGACGTGGACAAGACACTGACGCAAATACAATTCATCGGCGCTGACGATAAGCCCCTGGGTGTCATAAATTGGTTTGCCGTACATCCTACTAGCATGAACAATACTAACCACTTAGTCTCCAGTGACAACGTGGGTTACGCCTCACTCCTATTTGAAAAAATGATGAATAATAACGCCATGATCGGCAAGGTGAGACTTTTCTGGCGAAACTATCGCGAGTGTCTTGAAAAAGATCCCGGCATTCGCCCTGTTTAAAAAGAAAAATTAGCCTTAGTTGGTCCCGCAATGAAAAAAAAAAAGATAGCAAGTGTATAAATATGTTGAAATGTTCGTGCAGATCGAAATTCAGTACATTTTCACATTGAAATAAATTTATCTCAATGAGCGATTACGCACATGTCGCGTGCAGACGACGATTTCGCGAGCTTCCGTTCTGTTCACAAGAAGTCGCTTGTGTCATCGTTTCTTTTTCCTTTTCAAACTGAACCCACTTAGCCTTCGCGTGCTGTATTACTTGAAATGTTGCGTCGCGGAAACGTTATATATTTCCTTGATTTTATTATGTAATTACTTTTCAGCTACCATTGCATCGCAATAAAAATTCACGTTTCAACCCGAATCAAAAAAGAGAAAAGAAAGATATCGAACGCGCGGCCAAATTGAAAATTGAAAATATGCGATGCTTCAGCTAACACGATTCGCAAGCATATATTGGAACGTTAAATTAGCGAATTAATTTGACCGTAATGAAAATATCCTGGCGTATATAATCAAGGGTTAATTTCCTTTCCACTCGAAATAAGCCCGTTGTGCAACACAATTAAGCTTTAAATATATTATACATGGGATTTTGCCACCATCGTTTCATATATTTCCCCTCTTGTTACACGCGCGCGGTTCAAGCCTGTGGAACATAAATTTTTATCTGAGGAAATTGTAAACTTAGACGAAATTGAGAAATATGCGATCCAAGTGCCATGATACTTTTTTCTTCTTTTCTTTGTTAGGGTCCCTTCGTAGCGGCCTTCGCATCGACTAATCTCGGCGACGTTTCACCAAACACACGTGGTCCAAAGTGCGAGTTCTCCGGGCAAAACTGTTCCGAGCAGTATACGTGTCCCGGAAAGAAGGAGATGTGCTTCGCCTCCGGTCCCGGTAAGGACATGTTCGACAGCACCAGTATTATTGCTCACAAGCTTTACCAAGAGTCAACGGTAAGTGCACCTCTAGTTTTATCTCTACAGCCTCCCTTTTTTTGTTTCCCCTTCGCATAATTTCGAGTGACGTTCCGTACGGGATATTATCTGAAATTCATCCGCTTTAAAAAAGTCGAGCAGAAAGGTGTAACCATTTCTTTCCACTCACGCGCGTCCCGACACTCGTAAACGCAAGAACGACGCGTTAATTGAACGAAGAGATCAGATTATGCCGTTATCGCCGTGAAAATGAAACAAAAGTGGAAAGCGGAGATTTCACGGCAACGCGAGAGCAGATTCCCAAGGTGTATTTCAATCGAAGAGTCGGAATTAAACGCGTTATCGCGCCAACTATTCGCGCTTTACTTTATCCTATATGCACGTACATACAGGTGTACATTATTAATCGCGATATTAGCGATTAATAATCGAGATAATTATCAGAGGTGCCATTTGTAATCGAACAAATATGCTATCGATATATCTGACACGGTACTTGACGTTATTTCATTACAGTCGAGAGAGTTCCTCTCGCAAAACTGGTTAGATAATCCGCGTTACGTCCAAAGGGGATCAAACGAGAAATGAAACGCACAAGCGACTAATTTTATTGTATTATTAATTATCGCTAATGTTATTGACTTCCCCTTTACAAGTTCGTCCGTTGAAGGTGAAATTCCCAAGCCGCAATTCATCTCGAGCGATGCAGTAGCGTCGCCACACCAAGTATTGCGCGAATTTTATTTACGTACGAAAGATATAAAAGACTTAACATCTATTTTCCTTATTTTTAACACGAGCCATTTCCTAGTTGACGATTTCATTCACTACGTGATCGATATCACTTCGAAACGTCTACTCCCTTCTGGCTTTGATTCTAATCGCTCTGCGACGACCAAGTTCCGTCCTGGAGTTCCGAACTGTCGCGGACCTCTCAGAGAGGTCGGATCGGCACAACGCTTTCTACGAGCCGCCAAATTATTTACATACTCATCTTCTCCTAACTCTGTTTCTAAATTGTTCGCCGCACTATGGTAATTCAAGTGTTGTACTTTTAAGACTGACTGAGCGCACGAGAGATGTTCTCTCATGCGAGAACTTACGGTCGCTCGTTACACAGTCGCGCCGCTGCAAATATAAATCGATAGCTCTGATGTGAGTGGTTACATCTCAATTCCGTCGTAAACAATATTTTTCTTCTTTTTCTTTTTTCTTTTTCTCAAGGAAGTACGCGAGATTTGGTGCGATTCCACACGTTGGATGGAGAAGCGTCAAATAAATAGATACAAGCTCTACCCCTGTGTTATTCTGTTATCTGAAAATAAACGACGTTCGCATTGTCGCTACAGCAAAATACAATCGAATGTCTCGGAAGGAGCATCGGGAGACGCAATACAAGAGAGGGACAAGATTGTCTGTTTGTACGTTTCTCGGTAAACATGGTAAAAATTTTATTTCTTATCTTTATCAAGCGTTCAAAAAAACAAAGTTGCCGTATATCGATAAAAGAATCGTTTCGACAGTCATATTCGCAGTTACAATGCAAATATTGAGGGTGTTGATTAGAAACGTAATTAGAAACGTCTATCGATGCCCTTTAGCGCGAGACCCCCGATTCTATTTACACGACGCTTGAGTTAATAATGCTTCTCGTAGTCGTAATTGTTGTAGTACGCTGGCGAGACGTATTTGACGACCGGAACAGGCTTCGGATGCAACGCCGGTCCAACCTTTTTCACCACGGCGTTGAATCCGTTGTGATCGTCCGCCGTGTATTCGACGATTCGCACGCTTCCGTCGGGCTCGTTCACACTATACGAGCCGTGAACAACGTCGCCGTCGCGCACCTCGTGTTGCGTTTTCACATCGCCGGTATTGGGGTCGTGTACGCCGTAATTGAAGGTGTACCTGGGGTGCGACTGCAAGCAATGCGGTTCACGAGTTATAAAATGCGAATTCGCGAGAAGCACTCTCTCTCTCTCTCATGTCAATATTTTTCTTCTCTTTTTCAGCTTCAGTTTTCCAACATTTCACACCCGCGTTGTTATTCTGAACGGACAGATTCATCTTTCTTTTTTCCCTTCACTTTGTTTAACTCACTCTTTTCTGTCTTAACGCTAAAACGGTCAAATGACCGGTTTGTAATTTTTTCTTATAAAAGTTACTCTAATTGCTAATGGTGCATTCTCTGAAACTAACTGTCGCAATGTGTAAATGAGTAAATGTTTTTTCCTTTGCATTTTTGTCAAAAATCTTATTTAAACCGTTCCGGTAAAAAGATACACGTTAATCGTCGATAGTTTTAATATCAAGTGACTAAACATAAATTTCACTTGGATTTGAATTCTCGTTGTCTTTTCCTCTTTGGAGACTCCAAATTATTCTCTCCAGACAATCATCGTCTAAAATTTTGACAAAACAATTAGCAACTGAAAATATTCGTCAACTAACCCGAAGTTAATTTTAACAAATTTTTACAATGGCCGGCCGTGCTGAGTTGACTGCTGAGTTTGCTGCTTTACTCGAAACTATATCGCAACTGTGTCTCGTCTAGATGCGCGATACATTCTCTCGTCCCGATATTACTCGAAGCGCCGCTTTAAATGACAATTAACATAGCGAGAAAGCAGCGACGATGGAAATCGTAAACGACGCGGAAAGAGAACCGGCAATAAGATATGATGAGGATACAGGAAGCACAACTAGACACTGCTTTTCAGAGACAGTAATTTAAATTAACATACGCGCCAAGCGTGTCTGGAAATATCTTTCCGCCCATAAAGCACGGTCTAGTATCCTCCCGAGTACGGAACGGAACGTGGATTTATGTCAAATTTTGAATAATTAGTGAACAAACGGTTAGAAACGGTGGAGGATACTTTAAAGAAAGATGTACCATAAGCGGCGCTTCTTTTACAACGATAATCACGAAGAAGAGAATATTTCTAAATTTGCGTCACTGACCATTTTCACGAGGAATCATTCTCGGCAACGCGCGGTTGGAGCAAACATCTACGGTGCTTGGGAAGGAAGAGAGAGAAAGAGAGGCGAAAATGAAGAATGCTCACGTAGTAGTCGTGATCGGTGTCGTCTTTGTGCAGGCCGTGATCTAGGGACGCGTCGACGTGCACCGGTGCGGCGGACACCGCATGCACCGGAACCGCGACCGTCGGCAGAACCTTGTATTCGGCGGGTCCCAGATATCCATCGAGATCGCTGTAGTCGCTGTAGGACAGGCCATGGCCGCCGTTGTAGCCGCTGAGAACGACCGCGTTACCGCACGCCAAGGTGGCACAGAGGAAAGAAATTGTCTGAAAGACACAGTCCTCTGTGTAGTAAGCGCGTCTCTACGATGGAAAGACTTGAGAGAATTTATCGCAGTCAATTTATCGTAGTCGTTGCTTGGCATCGTCGTAAAAAGAGAGGTTTTCTATTTAGACGATGAATTTTTCAGTTTTGGAAATTTAACCGATCCCCCTCGGGAAAAGAAAATGCGAGCGAGGATTGCTGGATTTGAAAAGTCATCGGCTTGATGTATCGGGAAAGTTTCCGCGGAGATACGCGCTTCTCGTGTTCCGACATTTCGTTATGGTCGCGGCTCGGAAGTGTCCTTTTCACTTTCACACCGACCTTGCTCCCCGCAGGCCGATAGATCAATTTGATGCCGCGGAAGTGGTTGAGAATTCCGGTTCCGTTATGATGCAAAAGGATTACACCCTCGCTGAAAATATATGTACGTCTTGGAAAGCTGACGTTCAAATAACACGCGATTCCAACGCGATGAAACCAATTTTTTCATTGCATAGATGAAAGTGTGAAGAAATTTCTTTGGTATTTGTGTGATGCTTTGATGAAAATGGATAACATCCGCCAATGGAGAAACGATTTTGCGTCGTTACAGCAAAAATGTTCAAAAGACATCCTGGTGGACGCCCCCCAAAAAAAACGCCTCTGGAACGTCTGTAGGATATCTTTGGAACATTTCTGCTATATCAGTCTCAAAGTTTCTGAAAGTGCAATTTTACCTCGTCATTAATTATGTCTTACAATCATCACCGACTCGACGAGAAAAACAATTTCAAAGCTCTCTCGCTCTCTCGCTCTCTCGACACGAAAAAATCACCTTGAAATTACTCTTCTATTCGTTCGGCGTTTCACAGTTGGCATCCTACAAGGAAGAGGAAAGAGAGAGCGAGAGAGAGAGAGAGAGATCCATCGGGATGATAGACGCGGCGGTTCTCTCGGTCGGCAGGAAAGATCGACGCACACTCGCAATCACTCAAGAGCACCCGTTCATACCACACTCGTCATATCGCGAATCTTCTCTTTGTACCTTCAGCATGATGCTTGCGACGTTTCAGCCGTTCCGCGCGTTTACTGTATGCGAGACCGTAGTGCAAAGTCACTGATAGCATTATTCCCGGACGATGGGCTTATATCCATCTCCCACCCGTGATGCTTCCGTTCCGGGCAAAAGCTCTCGGCCTCGTGCCGCCACCACCACCACCACTCTACGACCCTACCCTCTCTGCATCTTTTTGCGTATGAGAAAAACACGCTTGTCCACGTGCGGCTCACCTTCGCGAACGTCGCGTCACTGCTGTCGGCGTTAGAGAGTGGAGATTCGGCGAATTTACTTAGTCGTTCGTCATCGCCATTATCGCGCTCGATCGTTCGACCGAAAGGACGAACGAACGTAAGGTCTCGAGATCGGTAAAACGCGCGGATAGGATGGTTGTCCGTCGCTGCTCATGGACGTCACTCGTGCGAATCCTGCAGTTAGACGTTAAAGATGCTGCGGAATGATTCCGGCCGTCAGGGTCGATTGTGCCGAAAGGATAGATGGAAAGTAATCGCCGACGGATAAATCTTATTTCTCGACTTGTTCGGGATCATATACACACGAGAATTTGGCACAACAATACAACGAAAAGTAGTCGAATAATTTGAAATCAAAAACCAATCAAAAATTTCATACGAACAAAAAACGACTCGATTTATTATTATCGATTATTGCTGCGATTTAATAATATTGCACGAGAAACCTCATATTACGAATCGCTCTCTCTCTCTCTCTCTCTCTCTCTTGGGGAGATTAAATTCAATAACGTTATACGAGCATTTATTTAACGATTCGTTTCACGTATAAATTCTAGGTATTTCACTGGAGATGCATCGAACGTTATTTTCACATGAAACATTTCCGTCGTTATTGACGCGAGATATTTTCAATGAAACAGATTTTATATTACTAAAATACAATATTTCGTTTAAAATGTTTTGCTTCCACGTACTGCTTGCGCAAGGGAAATTTCTATATTCTCGAGGAGAGAATAATTGTCAAATGTAAGCCAAATCAATTAATGATTTCAGCTTGTTATACAAAGTTTCATATTATTAGATTAAATATTAGAACTTGCGCCCTAAGGGCTGTATAAAAATACGGTCGACTGTTTATGCATCATTGTTTCTACGTGTGTAAGCATTGCACCATCTGTTGGCGTAACTCGTCCTCTCAACAGGAGCACTTCTCACTGCGTGCCTCCATAGTTAAATCAAGTCCGTGCTTCCTGTTTGTTTCTTACGTTTTTCTCTGTTTTTTCTCCCTTTTTCTCCTTCTTTGAGAAATCGCTTCCTTCGAGAGAGAGAGGAAGAGAGAGAGAGAGAGAGAGAAGGGGAGAAAGCGCTGTAATTAATGTGCGAAATTAACGCTAAATTCTGTCGAGCGCGATAGAAGCGGACCACGCGTTGCAGAACATCCTGAAGAGAGACGATATATTTTTCGCGTGCTTGCGCGAGAGCGATTCGCTCTGCCATTCGTGACTTAGGCGTGCGGAACGCGTTCCGGAACGCGTTACGAAAATCACAAAAATTTCACGCGATCTCGTGACGTAATCGCAAAGATGCAAGGGCACGAGTTAAATTTCGAAACACATTTCGCGTATAAACGAGACACGGATTCGAACGAACGTAATGCGCTACTTTCTCGAACTCGTACGTAAAACGAGTCCTCCTCATATCCGGAATGAACAGTCCACAATCGTGCTACATTTTAAATATTATAGACGTAGTTCATCTCACTTGAAAACTGACAACAACAAATTTGAATGATGCTCGATTGAGATATTTCGCATGTGACGCTTCGCAATCACGGAACGGACAGTTGCTTTTGAATCCAAGATACGATTTGTTTAAGAGAAGGAAGCAAACTTAATTCCAAGATGTGGGTTTCGCTCCGACCAAGGCGTGGCGACTTCTGTTCTACTCGTCGCTTACGCAATTCTCGACAAAGCCCGTTTGTCTTCGAGAACGAGCAATGGTATTTCTCTCTCTTTCCACACGTATACATCATCGTCGTTCCGTAAACGCGATCCGGTTAAAAAAGACCAGTCCCGCCCGAATGATTACCGCAATCCATTATCCGGATCAAGATCATAAATGACAAAACCTTTCGATCTCAGCCCAAATTCTTCATTTACGTAACAATATCGCCATACAATAGCCGGACTTCAATATTATTCTGAGATTGCGTGACTCTCTTACCTTCGTGCGATATGTTGAAATTTGTGACTTTAGCAACTTTAGACGGGAGTGCTCGCGCTATTCCATTGAATCCAATTGATCGAATTTAATCGATCGAGCATCAATCGAGCGTTGATCATGTCAAGTATTTGTGTCATATTAACGGGACCTTTCCTTTTCTCTACCGGTGACATTGTCCAGACGAATAATAATTGAAGATTGCTTCCGCGGACAATTTCGTTAACCGTTGAGATATTTCTTTCGAGTCGACGCTTATTACTCGCCGGCGAACGAGCGACGACTATGGCGACAGAGTTTCATCAGAGGAAATCTGGTGCAATGCTGAATTAACTTTTTGATCGTCTACTTTGAGTCTCTTTCGAGACGACGACGGACCGCCTCAAGTTTTCAGGGATAATTTATTTCGCGCAATTTATCAAACTATTTTCGAATCGATTTGAGAGATAAACGAAATCATGACTGATCAAGGAGTCTCCTTCGTACATTTTAACCGAGAAACAAATTCTGTCCGAAAAACGAGAAATCGAGGAAAAAATGTGCGATAAAATTACGGGAAATACATGACACGCCAGAGTCACACCGTGAAACGACAGAAAGAAGCAAACAACGATCGATCCGTTTATCCGCGGCCGTGTGATGTGTGTCAGCATCCGCTCGTTGATCGCACAGGTGAAGAATTATGTAATTGCGTGTCCTTCGTGTCAATTTCGATGACAAATAACGGGGCGTAATCGTACAACACGTAACAATGCAACAATTTAAGAAACGTAACGACCCTTTCTCACCGGAAACGTTATCCGCCTTAGGTATGTTTATGAAATATGACGAGATGGAAGGAGCGAGCGCCGCCTTACAATAAATCGTTTATCACGGATTCTCTCCGCGCATTAATGTGTTTGCAACAGTTTTTACTTGTTATTTTCACGAGAGTCTTTTCATCGCGTAGAAAACAGTGTATTCGAATGTCAATCTGCATCAGACTTTTGTAGCATTGTTTAAAGAAGCTCGCGAACAAATATCGCGTGGCTATTTGTTTGAACACGTGCACTTTCCGGTTACACGAATTTTTTAGTTCAGTCACGCGCATAGTTACGCGCGAACCGGTGTAATCGATCAAATTTTTTTCACCGGATATAACTCGTCGATTCCTCTTTCCGGAACGATGCGAACAGCAAAACAGTGCGCAAAGGTGTAAATCCGCGAAAGAGAATAATAAGAATTTTCGCATATCTCGTTAGAGCAGAAGATATGCAGTCTCCTTCGCGATTCGGGATGGTAATGAATTCAGCCACACTTTGTTGACGAGCCAAACTCTCTTTTCACATTTAACCGCGCTATTTCGACATGTGTCAATATCACGTCTCCGCTCGGCAAATATCAACACTGTTATATCAACACGAGATATTGTATCGCCGTTCGAAAGTGATATACCGCGCGAGGGTTCTTTGGTGATTGCCTCTCTCATCTAATTTTTCATCCGAAAAACGAAAAAAGATCGAAAAAACGAGAAAGAGGAACGGAATGCGCTTGTCACGCAACCACCACCATGCGTCGTTCGCATAAAGGACTCCTTAGCGTGTCTATTTTGTCATCGAGAAACTCTCTCGTCCAGTGCTCCTCCCCTCCTGGAAGAGACCTACCTAGAGGACCTCTGTCTCGCGGTTACCGTTCCGACGAAAGGTTTACTCGTGACCGTAATGTCAAAGAGGCAGATACGTACGCTCGATTATGCCCGAACGAGAACAAGCGGTGCGAGAACGAGCGCGCTCTGTGAACGATGGGAAATAGCGCGTCTCTAGATGGATATAAATTTAGAGACTCGGAAAGCAGCCAGTGAGAAGAGGGGGGAATAGATAAAGAAAATTCGTTCGAGCGAACATTAAGTCGATCAGACGCGTCATTACTGTAACGACTTATTCGTTGATTTAACGATTTCGATTGCAACTTGCAATTTCGCTCCGCTCTTTTATCTCAGCGTATATAACAGCTGGAGACGAATTATGCGGCGAATGATATAATGACTATAAGAGAGATGAAAGGAAGAGAAATAAATTGGATCTTATCGATGAAGACATGTGCGCTCTTATCCGTCGAACGATGTCACGTCCACATCTCGTTTTACTCCGGTTATTATTATTCGAGCGACAGAGTATTGATCTTTCGTTTAACGGGGCTAACTTCTATCGGAGTTTCGTTTGACTTGGGAGGCTTCGCGTATAGAAGCTGACGATACTCGTTCTTTTCCCTTGCTCCCCTACTGTCACGCTTGTGTCAATTCATGACAGTGCGCCGCGACGTGCTGTGTGACGCAATGTATTGTTTACGAGCCGCATTTCAATACAATCGTGTGAGAAACCGTAAGCGCGAAACGTGGGGAAGAAATGTCTCGGCGTATCCTTGGCACACCCCGAGCACTATTACCACCACTCCTGAGGTCACTTTCGGTCGTAAAAGAACCTAATTCGGCGTTTTTGTCCCAGCCATCTGTCCAAGGATACATGATTTCTCTTGCCCTCGCGTAAGTGCCACCGCCCATTCGACGAGGCGATTTTATTGGCATCCTTGCAGCTAGACGACCTGCCACGTAACAACCTCCTCTCGGAGTCCTCGTACTTCTTGCACGGAACGCGCGTTATTCCAGTGAAACTACTCCTCGTCCGAGCATCTAGGTGTCATAAAGCCATGCATGTGTGTGTGCAGACTGTCTTCTCGTTACTCAGCCGCAGATTATGTGAACCGTACAACTCTTCCTGCGGTTAGGGCATATTAAAAAAAAAGAAACATACAGAGTAATCTTCTGTCCAAATGTTAAAATTTTCTTAAGATTATTTAAAAATGAAATATTATTTTCAGTTATTTTAACATAATTATTTCAGGAGATCAACATTTTTTTAACATTGACATAAGTCAAAGGGAGTCTTTAAACGAGGTCGTTAACTATAAAATCGTCAAATAGACCAAATGTTACGAATGATGGAAAGTAATTCATATAATTAACATGAGAAATGTAAAGGACGCAATCGGTACTAGCGCAGAACTCTAGATGTAACAATAAGAAGAACGCAAGATGACCGAGACTATGTCGAGAAAATCACATGAGAACAAATGTGTTCTTCACGAATCAAAATGTTAAGATGTAACATTTGTTTCAATTTATGCCATATAATTTTCAGTGTGCTATAGAAGTAACGACGAATATGTTTAACATAAAATTTAGAGTGGATTTTCTGGGACATGTAATTAATATTGAATTATATTGGCAGCAATATTTAATGAAATCGTTATGCAGACAGAGGTCAATAGAGAAGGGAAAAATCATTCAATATACTCGGACAATGAGACATTTTCGGCAACAATGGATGTAAAGTTTCGTTCGCAAATACATATGTAATATCTAGTAGCGTCACGTCTTCTCGAAAGCTCGACGAGTCTAAATCGATGAGACGTTGCGGCATCTCGTAACGTACAACGCAATAATTTCCGATAACATATGACATTGGAGGATATATTTTCCACGCGGTTAAACACGAGACGGCACAAAAGAAGCTGCTAATGGTATAAAAGTCTAAATGCAAGTAAGATGCCGATCGCTAATTATTCCAATACACGACATCCGCGGCAGCTTTAGCCGGAACGCTCCGGAATTTACAGACAATGGGTGATAGGCTGAATGAAGTCGGCTTGAATGGGACGCCTCGCTAGAGAGAGATCAAACTTGGTCTGACGATTTTCACAACTCGGGCCGATTAATAGCGACGTAACGTAATGTTGACGCGCTAGTTAAAAGTTTGTTTTTTAAGTGAGTCAGCTGCGATTTCTGTCATTTGCGATTCAGCGACACGTTGCCGGCGGTACACTTACGGCTGAAGAAAGGCACGCGACGCTTCTGAAAAGTGTCTTCAACACTTGCACTCTTCTCCAGCACGATCGTTAGAAAATGCGCTCTGTTGGATGCGTTGCTGTCGTGCGCTTGTTATTCCGATGTAACCGCGACGAAGTTGACTGCATTTCGCGGCCGTTCAATCGCGAACGAGAGTGAAATCTGGCCGATTGAATAACCGTGTCGTAACGTCCGGAAACCAGAGGATTCCCTTCGCGTAGTCACCCTTCCCGCGTGTATCTTTGTTATTTCGCAAGGGTCAAGTCGCATTTGTCTCAAAAAATACTCGGATACAACGAGTTTCCGATGGAAACTGTGACGATACTAATAGAGAAAGAGAGAGAAGGTGTCGTCACATACGCCGCTGATTAATCGCGAGACGCAATCGAGAACACACATTAGCCGACATTAGTCCGCTAATCCCGTCGCAACGCCGACGTCAATTGGCGCGGTCAATTTCATCCCACGCCGGAACGACTTACACACGCCCTGATATTACCGCTTGTGCAAGGGTCGATCAGCGGGAGCCGAGAGCAGAAGGCTCGCGAGGAAGAAGAAAGAGAGAGAGAGAGAGAATGGAACGGCGATCCACGTGTTTACACGTTCCTGTTCCCACGTCTTAAAACAGTGCTCCGCAATCGCGTAGCATCTCAGCCTCATTATGCAGCTTATCTCGCATCGGCGGAGACAGACTCCGCTTCCGCGGCTGAAAAGCCCCGCTTGCCGGGATCAACGAAGAAGTCGATTTCAATTAAAGAACGAGATGATGTGAAGGAAAACGAGAGAGAGGAAAGAAAAGAGCGTTCATAGCGCTACGGAAGGACGACTGGTTCAAATAAAAAAGATCGATTTTATCGGCGCAGTAAAAAAGTCCATCGGATCGAGACGGTCGATCTCACCGTTAACCACGTCCGTGCATCAGACGTCTCGAACGTTCCGTCTGCCCCGATGAGAAGCGTTTTCCAAGGTAGACACGACACGAAAATGTGGGAAAAGCAAAGATTGCCTTAGATATTAACAATGCCCGTTTCGCCACCTTTTCCGATCTGCGCACTGTTGCAAATCGGACGACCATTTTGCCGATTCACCGCTAAATTCTAACGCGTGCGACTACGGGCTCGCGACCTCTCCCACTTCATTACAAACGCGTCCATGCAACGTTACTAATTAATGACCGAGATTCGCTCCGATATTAACGTAACGTTCCAGAAAATTTTCACGAGTGCGTAAGTGCGTATAAAGTCGATGTTTCCATCGCGCAAAAGAAAGGAAGGTCTCGAGCGCGACGATCAAAGGAGTGCGGCCCATTTCGGTGCTCGTTACCACGCCGAAAATGTGGCCGCGCATAATATCTGGGTGGAAAGTTTCCACACAGTGCGTTGCGAAATCTATCAGAAATATCTTTTGCCAGACGAGCGCTGTCTACGCACTTTTACCGGAATTTAACGAAGAGTATCGCTCGTTATCTCGTTCGCTTACACGCACGCACGTACGCATGTAAAAATACACGGAAGGAAAGAGAGAAAAAAATGAGACCATCCGCAGAAGAAATAAATTATATAAACAGAGACGCGTGTTTCACTTACTTACGAAAAGACTGCTTTATGTAACGCATTTAGACTTTTACTTTTAACAGACATATTGGTTGAGCCGCGAAGAAAGAGCGTTTCGCATACGGAATATAATGTAAGGTTTAGCAAAACGTTTATTACCAAACTAGTAGATATCCTGCTGCATATTGCATACTGTTATCGGTGATTTTAATTGAAAACACCTGCTCTCGTAAAGATACATTGCCCATATTAATTAATTTGGAAATTAATGTAAATTATCGCAAACGAAAATCATATACGGTTTGACACGGCAACTGTGCGATGCGATGGAATGTTTCAGGTGTAGCACGAATTTGTTTACGAACGTGTTCCAGACTCGAAACTACGAGGAATTATCACAACACGTTCCAACATCTGGAAAATGTATCCCGAATATCCTCCTTTCATTTCTGTCGGCTCTCATTTCGCGTCCGTCGCAGAACTATGCGCTCTGCCAAAAATTAATTAAATTCCGCTACATATATATACATATATATATATATATATATGTATATATATGTTATATATATATATATATGTTATATATATATATATATGTATATATATGTATTCTATATATATATATATATATAGAATCGAGCTAAGTGATTAGGAATTGGCGATGAAATTATCGTATAACCGGTAAGACTGGTGCAGATTACGCGAAAAATTTCCAAGAGAACAGTACCTCCAAAGGCACACAGTATCTCCAAAGGCTATCGCGCTTCAACTGAGTAAATTAAAGCTCTCGAAAATTATAAATGTTGCTAAATATCAACTCGAGAATCAAGGGAACAAAACCCGTTCAAGACACTACATATTGGATATTGTCGTCGTTGATTTTACGAAACGCGGAGAATTTTCCACGCATTTGCAGCATTTACCTTCATTCAATCTGCTCGCTTTCGTAACTCGATCGGCAGAGGTTTGTGTTTCCTCGTTCCCTTCGCTGATCGGGCGATTCCGTTTCTGATGGTGCTTCCGCAAGCTTACGTACGCGGAAACCTTCTCTGAGCGAGATCGTACTTTAAGTACTTGGCGTTATACTATTGGATGCCGAGCCGTCACGTTGAGCTTATATTAATTGAGCAAGAAACTGAATTAAAAGTTTGAAGCCGTGCGCGTACGTTCCAGATCTTAGCCGCGAAAACGAGCAGCGGCGTAAGAAAGCGTACAAATTGACTTATTACCATTAATTTCAAAGACAAAGCTCTATCATTGGAATTTTCTTAATCACTCTTTTACAATTAAATTATAGTGTCAATACTGAAAGAAAGAATTGAATAATGAGTATTTTCTTCTATGATTCGTCTAAACATCTACAGGCAGCTTTATCAGATGTTGATAAAAAATTTGTTCCAACAAAAATTTTATAGATTGTTTCATTTATATTTTGTTTTCCCCCCCAATGTTGAAAAGCAGTATTGATTTTTACTTCATGAAACAGTGTAGTTGTTCGAAAAATATATCTTGTTGCTCAAAATAATTAGGGAGCTCGATTTTCTAAGACAACTCGCATCTTGCACTTCTTGTAAACGTTTGAAGGAACGGAAAGGAGGAGTGCTTGCTTCAAAATCGCGTTTTAAAAAGTTTCTGCCCATCTTAAATTTCACTATCTTAAATTTCATATTAAATTTCAGTTAATCAAAACGATTGTAAACAGACTATTGCAGCGTAACGCTGAGTCGGATCGATACGTCCAACAGTTGTCTCGACGTTATTGGATTTCCCGGCGAGAACAGTGAGAAGCGGCAACTTAACTTGGCAGCATCTCGAAGCAAACTTTAAACAAGCCTGACTTTGTTTCGTTCGCACGTCGCGAATGAACGAATGTATTTGAAGGAAAATTTCGAGCGAAAGATCGTTTTTTATCCACGCGGCTGGTATTTGTTTTATAACCACGCGAGATTATATCTTTCTGTCGTAAACATCCGGAAGATTCGTTAAACCGGAAATTTGTCTATTTAAATGCGTTCTCTCTAGTGTCCCTAACTGTCTGTTATTTGATGCCGACCGATCGGATACAGTGAGAATCTTATTCTTTAATTTCCGAAGAACATAATATGGAAAAAATCCCTTTCGAAGAGAAATGTATCAATAGATACAAAAATATATCGATAGCGTTATTATTTCATGACACAATGTATATCGCCGATAAATACATAACTATCGCAATACATGAATCGATGAATTATGATTTTATGAATAAACAAAATTAGATGTACCATGCTTCAAACTCAATTGCAAATGACGAATGTACTCTAATGGGTCGGTTCGTGATTAAAAAAAAGGAAACGTATTCTCCGACGAGAGTTCGTTTTACGACATTACATCAGCTTCATGCACTTTCCTGTAATTAATTGAAATTTTCATGCTCAGCCATTCTGGCCAAACTTACCGCTTTAACATCGCAGAAGTAGATCTTATTGAAAATCGGATATTTTACCTCGTGAGAAATATTGTAAATTGATGCGCGCCATACGTAAAATAATTACTTTCAGACTCTAATTGGGCGTCAAAAATCCGACATAATGTGTTTTTCCGTTGCGTACCGTTACGGTATTCATACACGATATTCACAAATTTGCTTTTCGAATAAAATAAATAAAGAAAAAGTTATTGAAAAAAGAATTTTACCAAAGAATCGCGTGACAAACGATTAAACTTTCATAAACCCGACAAATAATATCTACGTCGTAGAAAGTTTCCTCGATGCTCTTTACTCGTTATTAAATCGATTAATTACGCAAGCACACGTGATATTTAACAGCACCCCCTTTAGATCCTCTCATTCTTTGCAATATATATTTTCCCTAACGCAACGACTGATCATGTCACGGCGATAAATCATGGCGTTTGTTTACGCAATGACGCGATCTTGACGTCAACGTATCGAAAAGGATTATTGGCTATAGAGTCGTATCTGCCAATAGGAAAAATCTTTGTGATCGTGACAAGTGGAATGTCGGATCGCGAATTACCATGAGGTGTTCCTCGCGTTAACTCAGTTCATATGGAGGCGTTTAATTCCAATTGGCCGACATGTCGAAGAGGATGAACAGTTCGTGCAAAAAAGCGGCTAAAGTAACCGACCTGGTAACGAAGCGCAAAATGATCGACTTGTTTCAACTCGAGCTGAAAAAGCGCGTCACATCGCACGCGATTTTGATTAAAATGAATGAATGAATGAAAATTTGGCCTAAGTGGCTTTAGCCCTAATATCTCCTAATGAGACACGACAGTTCGTCCGGCGGGTGCTTTACCTTGTCCCTTTACTCGTGCGTATCATCATTTCACATTAATCCGCTCGCGTCACATGCGACGAAGAGGCGATGCCCGAGAAAGTCGTATGCATCCTCCTCTCGGACATCATCCGTCATCGTTTCCTTCTCTCGCACCGCCGCTGACTATCTCGTATCTCTCGCCTACGCAACCTACAGCACTTTCCGCCCGGCACTTTCCCTCCGTCCAAACACGAGTGTAACTCGAAGAGAGAGACAATATCGCCGGTACGATGATGCACTCGACTCGCTCTCCTGAATTTTCGTGTATTGCAGCGCTTTTCCCGGATGTCTATTAAGTTAGCCCCCCCCCACCCCCCACCATGGAAAATAAAGTTAAAATACACATCAAAATTAAGTGCTAATTAGATGCTAATTTAGTGCAACAAAGAAAAATTTAGTGCTCCAGCGGTTTGGCGGGAAATAAAAAAAATATTGGGGGAGAGAGGGCTAGCTTAACGATAACCTAGCCGTCCCCAAACTTAAAAAATATTTAAACAAAAGGAAAATCGAAAAAACAAGTAGGCTAAATTAAGTGCTAATTAAGTGCTCCAAGAATATAAAAATAAATATCATAAAAACCAAACCGTTTATTAGTTAGAAAATAAAAAAGGATTGAGCCATTATGATCCAAGTGCAAGAAAACTTAAAAAATTAGGTGCACGCTCGATGTTGGTGTCAAATTGTTCGTCTTTTTGTATACATTCCAGATATCTAATCGCCGAATTTAGTGCTCTACCTAATTAGTACTTAATTTTAACCTACTTGTTTTTTTCGATTTTCTTTTTGTTTATATGTTTTTTTTTATGTTTGGAGGGCTAGATTATCGTTAAACTGCCCCCTCCCCCCAATATTTTTTTTATTTCGCGCCAAACCGCTGGAGCACCAAATTTTTCTTTGTAGCATTAAATTAGCACCTAATTAGCATTTAATTTTTATGTAAATTTTAACTTTATTTTCCATGGTGGGGGAGGCTATTTTAATAGACATTTCTCCCGGGGATATCGTCCGAATGGTGGTCTGGCTACTACATGTCTCTGACAGACAAAAATTAAAAAGCACATTTTGAGAGGCGAATTCTGAATCTAACGCGAACATCATTTTTGTACACACGAGTGAACACGAATTCGTTGCCCAAATCCGTTGGCTGTCAATTTTGAGCAAAAATGACATCAAATAAAACATCTTATATTACATGGGGCTATCTTTAAATTGCTATAAAATTGTTCGAAAATGAGACAACATGTATTTTAAGGATAAAAGTTGATACTGTTTAATTTGGAAAAAAAGTTTGCTACTCCGTCGTGAAAATCGTCGTTTTTTATCAATCTGAAGCTATTTTTCTCCAAATTGTGACGTGACAACCAAATTTGGACAACGGATTCGGCGGGCACAAATAAATTGGAAATGACTATTCGTGTTACAGAAAACAAGGTCAAATTTTATCGGACGATGTTATTCATCTCCTCTTGTTACAAAATAAAGTTTGTCTCCAACGTGCGTTTGATTAAATAATTAAATTGTATCCGCGCGGAATAAAAATGTATTTTTTTGGCTTTTCGTATTATTGCCTTCCCGACGTGTGAAGGCAATAAACGATAAGGTGAAGGAGCAAATAAGATAAAACGTTTAATTTTAATAAAGTAAGATAAATCGCATAAAAGAAGCGAAAGCATAAATTTTCTTCTGCTTTTGTTTGAGAAATTTTCACTTCAAAACGAGATAGTCCAACATGATAGTACAGTTCGCTTTATGAATGAAATATCATTCTAACAACAGTCGAGGGTCAATATTGAGACGCAAAAGCGGGTAATTAGGATGCAGAGTTAAAGCGCATTCGGTCGTATTCACGGCAAGTGGCTGTTCCGGCAACATGGATGAACAGAGCGGCGTACTTTAGCGTGCTTCAGCGTGCTTCACCGTGCTCCGAGAAGCTGCCAATAATTAACATATATTCGCATGCTCCTTAACCGTGACGGGGGCGCGACCGGCCGCGTCAGTTTCACGAAGAAGGATTAGCATCATAAAGAAGAGAAACACCGACTAAGATTAACCGACGGTCGCGTTTCACGCGCGCGTGCATACGTGCGAACACGCGAGAGGAGGACTCAGCGGGTTTTCACGCTTCCGCCGTTCGATTTAATTTTCCCGTTACATCATACAGTGATCGCACCTCGATTAATGGTGTTTTCATTCTCTCGGACACTTTGATTGGCTCTGAGTGAATTTCTACCGTATAATCATTTTTTCGATCATTTCTTTTCAGAAAGATACGACAAATTCAAAATACGTATTTTTCAAAATGGATAAATTCGTTCATAACCAAAAGTTTGCCTCCTTTTGCTCTTTGTTTTGCAGCGAACCAATGTGTATGCTCGAGCGATCAATAGTGATGTATGTGGATATAATTAAATTGCGCGTGCTAATTACGTGGTACGTTTTGTATTATCCACGTAAATGATGAAGGGGGATTAAATTGATGAGATTTTCTATGACACTGTAATTTCGCAGAGATTATGGCGAAGCGGCGAAGCGACGGAGGTCGTAGGACCGGTGCGAGTAGTTCACCGATACGTCAACATGCCGGAGCAGAGTGCGGAATTCTACAACGGGAGCACGGGTCAGACAGAGAAGGTAAACAAAAGTGTTGAGCCGCGTGACGAGATCTATCGGCGACTTTTCCACAGGTTCACGGCTGCGTGCCAGCAATGGGCTACAGCTTCGCAGCCGGCACCACCGACGGACCCGGTTCCTTCGCTTTCGAGCAAGGCACAACAACGCCGAATCCTCTTTGGAATGCCGTGCGCAACTTGGTGGCCGTGCCAACGGCGGAGGATATCCGTTGTCACGGCGCGAAGCCCATCCTGTTGGCCACCGGCCGGGTAAGTCGTCGTTGAAACCGGCGCCAAGGATGGTTATTCCATTATGCGCGTCTGTGTCGTTAGTATGCAATTAGATGTACGATTAGTGAGATTTCACCGTACGTAGATAGGTGTTAGATCCTTCTCACGGATATCCCGGCCGAGAAGAAATACTGACAATAAGATTCGACGTAAATCATCGCGTCTTGATAAGTAGCCGATTAGTATAGAAAAATGGAAGGTAGTGCGCGAGTGACGTAATTAAATGTTAAAATTGCTTCTTTCCCCCTCCCTTCCTCCGCAGATCAAACTCCCTTATCAGTGGCAGCCAAAGATCGTCTCGACCCAAGTGGCCGTAATCGGGAACGTCGTTGTCGCCGGTGTGCCCGGTGAATTCACGACAATGTCCGGAAGAAGATTGCGAGAGGCCATCGAGAAAGTCATGAGCGACTCGTCCAACGGCGAAACTTCCGTAATAGTCGCCGGACTCTGCAATACTTATAGCGATTACATAAGCACTCCCGAAGAGTATCAAGTACGTAAACTGTTTGGCCGTCATTACCACAGCGAGCGTTCCATGAACTCTCGCCGAAAAAACCGGCGCGCGGAAAGGAAATTGAACGAATTATATCAACTTTCAGGTACAGAGGTACGAGGCCGCATCAACGATATATGGCCCGCACACGCTCACAATCTACTTGAAGCAATACCAAGAGTTAGTACAAGCGGCCATTGACGTGAGTAAATAACACGATACCAGGCGAGTGAAAGGAAGACAATTATAAATAAAATCTTGGAAGAATGACATTTTTCCGGAAATGTTCATTCTTCGACTCGACCGTTTCGCGCATATCGGGAGGAACAACCGCGAGAAATTTCTTTTACATTAAAAATCATCCATCGTATCGGAACACAACAATGAGGTTGCAATGTCGCATGACAGGGAAAGGAGCTTCCGCCAGGGCCGCAGCCGCCGCAGCTCCTGCACAGCAATCTGATTAGTCTTGTACCACCTGTGCTCTACGACACCCCGAAATGGGGGCGCAACTTTGGCGATGTTATCCAGCAGCCGCGACAAGCTGTGTGGCCCGGTGACACGGTTACCGCGATCTTTGTAAGTTCATTCTTGGAGAACAAATTTTATCCCAAATACAAACCACCTGAGTGAGTGAACATTGCGTCTCGCATTGTGTTGTAAGGCTATTACGTAAAACGCGGACGTAATTGAATTGCTCAAATAAAGTTGACTCGCTTGTGCAAACCGTCATTCCATTTGAGGATAACAGCGAGCCATTGAACGATGGTACACTGCCGAATGGAGCGATTGCTATGCGATTGCTATGCGACCCCGTGCGCGGCTCTCTGTAAACACCGCGGTAATGAAAACCTTTCGGGATGACTGTCGTCATCAGCATTGCTCTCGATCGTGCACTTGATCGTATTTTCGCGCCGAAAAGCACAATCTCTCGACAAATCATCGCGATTTCGGCCGAATGTACGCGAAACGATATTAATTAAGTCGTTACTCTTGCGTTCAAACCCACGTGCCTATTAATAATTTAATTGCCTTTGCCAATTACTAATAATTATTAGTTGTATCATTTCTACATTGAAATATTCATTATAATAAATAATTGTCCATTGCAATACATTGTAAACGTTCCCCAGTGAGGTAATTACAATTAATTCAGAACCAACACACGTCCCTTGATAAGATACGTTTATCTAATCCGCGAGATGAGAGATGAGGAAGGTAAGACGCGAACGTCGATAGGATTTCCCTTTCTCCCAATTCTTGGTCAAGATGTCACGTAATCATATTACTCGTCGTAATTTCTTTCGTTAAATTCCTGTTCAATGATATTAATTTTCCGGTGATGTAGTTTTTCAGCAGAGGGGCAACTTAAAAGCAATTAGAGGTCAATCAACAATTATATCACGCCACGAAGAAGAGAGTCTATTAGTGACGACTGTGATGGGAGGGGGAGTAAAGGCAGCGTCACATTAGGCCCTCGGCACACGTGCTTATTTTCATGCTAAAGAGATTTAGTAATATGAAATAGAAGGGAAGTCGACATAATATTGAAAGGCGATCCTTTGTGACAAAATTAAGGGATAAAATACACTTAAATTTCTTTAATACGGGATAACATAATACAATGTCGTAACGCAAAGTAATAATAAACGACGATTCCTGTAAACGACCTAATGTTTCGAAAAGCAAAGAGCGAAATGGCCATCGCGCGAATTTGACGGTATTATGATTACGTGACATTTTGCCAAGAATTGGGACAAAGGGAAATCCTATCGACGTTCGCGTCTTGCCTTCCTCATCTCTCACCTCGCGGATTAGATTAACGTATCTTATCTTAAAGGACGTGTGTTGATTCTGAATTAATTCGGGTAGCTCTCAATGCTGAATGCAAATTACGCTCGCTTAATTATTATCCCAGTGAGAGCTGGTATGAGGAGTATTCGCTCAGAAATAATTACACCATACATCGTACTTGTACACGCATCGAGAGTGGTTGATTACTCGAGCGGATTCGAACTGAGAAACGTTTAGCGAGAGACGCCACATTTTCCAAGTGACGCCTACATTACCATCGATTTGATGAATGAATGGGAGAACGAGTCGATCTTACGCCGACGGAAATGGTCGTTCGGCGCTAATCGTGGTGCGCCGTTTTTATCGCGATCGAGTCACGCGATAAAGAGACGTTTTCCCGTGCGCTCGCGTAACGCTCGGAAAATAGCTTGCCTTCGGATGCGAACGGATTAAGTAATCGTAAATTGCCCTTTGGCTATAATTTCCGGCGACGGATGTGCGAGATGCATCGTGAAAGCAGGCGTGAATGATTGATAGAACCCGTCAGTTCGCAACTTTTCCCATCGACTCGGTCCTTCGGGAAAACTTGACTCGCCCGCGAAGGCTGCTTCCGCTCTATCAAGTATCCCACTTTTCTTCTATTCTGCTCCGAGAATAACACGAGGGATGGAAATGAGATTCAAAGATCCATAAATGCCGTTCAATGCGGGGGGTTAAATCACACACAAATGATATTTCTCTAACGAAGCGAGGAAATGATTACGCCGCGTTGATTACATACACGTTCATTATGTCGCAGGTCGCCGGTCATCCCCGGAATAATTTAATGACTGATAATACGTTTCTGACCGTGGAGCGACTGGGAGACGATGAAGTTTGGATACCGATTGCTACAGACGCCGATTGGGAGACAAAGTACGTATATATATATTTTTTTTGTGTATACTATTGCATAGCGTAAAAATCATTCGTGTATATATGAAGTATATAATCATTCGTAAGGAGAAAAATATGGTATAAATTTAGAATTTTGTTGTTGTATACTGAGAAAAAAATATTGAAAAATTTCTTTGTGGGATATAAGGTTCACAGAAATAAGATTTATTTTTGCGAAATTCTCACGTATATCCCACAAATAAATTTTTAAGTATTTTCTTGTCAGTGTAGTAAAACGTCCGATAAAATTGCAATAATGATAAAATTTAATTGGCACAACCAAATTATTTTCAAGTCTATATATATATATCCAGCAAATAACATTTAATCCTCTTAACAAATCTTTTCACCATACTAACTGACAAATTTGTTGTGCCAGTAAAATATTTTTCTCCGTACGATGTAGGTTAATGCAACAAATCGTGTGATATATACGTGCGTTTAGATTTCAATGGACGAGAAACTCTGTAATATTGGGATCCAGTCAAGTGACCGTTACATGGGAAATCCCGCAGGACGCAAAACCAGGCGAATATCGCATCAGACATAATGGTTATTATCGTTACATCCTCGGTGGTGTGTATCCTTACTACGGCACCAGCAATTCTTTCCAAGTGAGTTTGCGTGTATGCATAAATACAATATATATTTATTCACACCATTCAAATGCATTAAATATATAGGGTGGATCGCTTGAAATTGCTATATAAACGTCAGCTTCAGTTTTTATTTTAATGGAATCATATAGTTTTGTTAACACAAATTGATTCCTCTGTTCATTCTGTGTATAAAAAGTATTAAGGCAAGATCATCGAAGAGTGAATATTTTTCGAGACTTTATTCTGATATTATTCTGATATTTTTCAGCACAAAATATGAAATAAGGTATTCACTTTCACACATTTTAGTATTTTATATTTTACTAGAGAAAATGTTCGAACGTACCACCAGCACACAACATTTCTTTATGTTTCTTATTCAGACAAAATCAAAGTGATGAATAGTTGTATGTATAGTTCCATGACACACTCTATATAGCAATAATAATACAAGGTCAAACGTATAATTACGACGGTTACAGGTGGAAGTTCCTGTATATCAGAATATCCGTAGACATCGTTACTATGGATGACCAGCTGGTGCCGCCCTCGTGCTTTGTTAGTCGATAAGGAAATCATTACGCTTAATTGGACGGATTCGCTGTATAATCGATGTAAATAAGTATCCCATCAAACGAAAAGAAACGTTTAAACACTCTGTCATGAAGGCTTTCGCAAATCCTTATGTACAGGGTGTTACATCGACGATATTCAGCAATATGCCGAGTTGTCGCTGGTAAGAGCACGCATGAGAGAAATCGGCCCGAGTTTGTGCGTAGCTTTACCAGCGGCAACCCATCATACTACTCAATATGTTGATGCAATATATCCGTACAATAGAGTGCGTGCTCTTTCTCTCCTCGCATAAATATATTCTCTCGGATCTAACGACGTTACTGTCATAACTGTCAAAGTTTACGTATAAGTTAAAATATTGATTTCGAAGCTTCGTTCAGAGCGAAAATATTGAAATATTGACCTGTTTGGCGATAAAAGTACTGAGATCGTATAAAAATATGTGTTGCATTTACATACGAAACGCCGAGTTGCAGGGGCACGCGTGAGAGAATGAGAGCGTTGTAATACATTAATCATCGCAAATGTCAATTCAGTAGTGATTACTGAGACGCTTTTGTATTTTCAGCGGAAAAAATATATTGAACGTAATATCTTTAATTAACAACTTCAAATGTGAACATAAAGAATATGCATCTGATTGTGAAATTGCAATCGAAGTATGTAACGGGGTTTCTATAAGGATATATCCAACTGTGCGCGAATATACGTTAATTGGATATTGTAGGTAACGAAACTGCGGTTTAGCGACGTCCCCAATTACGATCGACACATACGACAATTACGAAACTTATAATTCATACGAAAGGATATCGATAGAGTATATTATTCTCTTAGTCGAGATATGCATTTACCGATGGAATTAAACTTTCGAATCACATTAATCAATAATTTCAAAGAAGTGTTATCGCTGATTGCTTTTCCGTCCACGATACTTAGAGCGTCAGAGAGAGCGTCAGAGAGAGAGAGAGAGAGAGAGAGGGAGAGAGAGAGAAAGAGAGAGAGAGCGAGCAAAACGTTTCCGATGCAGGAAAGAATAGCATTTTTTTCGGATATCATAATGTGACATGCAAATGCCTGGAGGCGTAGAACGCAATATCATCGAGATAAATCTCTATCGCGCGAGACAGCCATGCGTTACGCGAGTCAGAATTTTTACGCCACATTTAAATATTTAATATATCTTTTAATATATTATCTATTTAATATATCTTTTCAAAGCCAATTTTCATGCGAACAAAATATTGTCGCGATTCTACTGCGATTCTACACAGAATTCCATACGTAACCAAGACGTAATTAGTCTCATATTTGTATAGTAATTGTAATCATATGACGGAAACATAAATTGGAATAGCATATATAAATATTAAATTATCGATGAAAGTTTCTATATTCTCTGCTACATAATCCGTTCTATTTTTTTATTCATTTAAATCAAAATCACGCTTTTAATTGTGGATCAGTTTTTAGCTCAACAGAAAGGTGATCCATGTTTCAGTGCAGTGTCTCAAATTGATCTATAATATAGAGAGAAAACATTCTCCTATTAGAAATGGAACGCATTCCAGTGCAATGATTCTTCTAGGCGAAAATGTGCGGCGAATTGTTTAATGGTGTCCGAGGCTCGACAAGCAATGTTACGTTCCGTTTTAGTCTACCGCGCGAAGTCCGAGGTGCAAAAATACCGCAAAATATTAGGCATCGACGTTCCGAAGCAATTGAAAGAAATGCAGCCTTTTAACCCTTTGGGTACATTTGACGAGTGAGACTCGTCATCTGCTTACTTGGGCATAAAATGTATTACTTTTACATATTAATCCATATAGCGACAAATTAAATCCGTCCCATGGGCATAAAAATCTTCAAATAATTCAGTACTCAAAGGGTTAAAAACATCCGTGTCTCAGTGAAAAATTGACGTACAAAGGTGAAATAAACATATTTTTTGATGTTTCACGTATGACACGCGTTTACATGCACGATCGCGAAATGTGGCATATACGCGATATATCGTTGTACATAGAATATATTTAAATGCAAAAAATAAACAGTCTCGCTCATATTGACTTGAAAAATCCGTCATTTTTCCCAAATGGTATACGCGTTATTTCGAGACCATATAACATATTATTTGAGCGACATGAAGTGATACACAAGAGAAATTCTTTCTAGACTAATGTATAGATGCCGATTCTTGGCCAGATATATAGCTACACGCTCATACAAGAACTGTAATTTAATCCCGATTGTAAAAACCTGTATAAAAAAGAAAATTTACACAATTGATATTTTTTAATTAACTTCGGATAATAAAAGTATATTTAGCAAACACGAGTGTAACACAAACCGAACAAATGCTATAAAGTATATTTAGCAAACACGAGTGTAACACAAGCCGAACAAATGCTATAGATACACGACGCTTATAAATACAAAATATCAGTGAATGCGGAAGTGGTACTTGAAGCGATTCCCGAACGCGTGTCGTAATCACACACCGTATTTCCCTCATTTCGGGGATTTATGAATAATCGAGAAATGCGATGTATCGAATATATTCCATCAAGCGTGGCTTTAGCTCGGACCACAATCTTCCGAAATTCGATTAGCTTCTCCCTTCATTTGCTCCCAACTCAATTTACATATTCTCCTTTCAACGCGAAATATTATCCATTTGTAATATAATGGTATTGCGCACGCGCGCATTGCGAGGTAAATGGATCTGGCAGGTATCGTGCTTTCAGGGCAAGATTTCCAAGTATCAATTACACCCCGAGTAAGTAATATAAAATCAAAGTCCACACTGAGAGAGAAATCCTTCGGTTATCACAACAAAAACTCATATATTTTATGATTTATTTGATGATCTGGTAGGAAAATGATGTATTGCAAATCATCCTCGTCGTTCGTTATTTTAACAAATCATTTGCGTTCCAAATCACGTTTGTTCTTTTCCCGCTGCGACAAGTTTATAAGTGTAGACCTAATTTAAATCAGTGCTGCCAGATCGTGGAGGCTTCTACTATTTTATCCGAAGAAACAATACAAGCATTAACAAATAAATGCTCACTGTCTGTTGTCCGATCATCGAAGTCAAATGACGACGTATTACTAGGAACGAATCGAATCTACGTAGAGACACGAAAAGAAACGTATGAAGTGTGAAACAGCGGTTACAGACAATCGGAAAGCTCAAATTAAGATGAATATATATTTCAATGTAATAGTAATGTTGCCATTTTTTCACTTAAATAGTAACGTTGTCATTTGCAAACATCGCTAGCAATCTAACTGATTGTTACAAATAATTGGTTGGAATAGAAATATCATCTTGGATAGCAAATTAACACGTTGACTGCCACGTCACCCAAATCTGGATAACGGCCATCTTTCCGTGGAGGCCCCATCATCCGATTTCGGGTGACGCTTTTCTTCGTCCAATTTAGCAGGATTTTACAAGTAACTTGCAATAATTTGTAACACAAGTATATTATAATAATAACATATATAAACACATATATAAATGAATAAAACATTATCTTAACAGGCTGTCATACCCTCAGGCAAACGAAAATATTCTTATATTATTTTATTTTTTGGTGATATTCTCCAAAACAAAATAATTCACGTTACGCTGGAAAAACAAACAGATTAATTATAAACAGGTATATTGGTAATGCGTTACACTGCGGTTCAGCGTGAATTTGGACCCCGGGAGAAACACACCCGATTTACGCTGGGCGATCAATGTGTTAAGAGTAATAAATCACATTTGTTCCCAGATTCATTTGTCGTATCAATAAACGAAATTTCTTACAGACAAAACTTTTCTTCCAGTGGGCACCTAAATAATCAGTTGATTATTCGCCTGATATTCCCGAGATGTGTATCAATCTCCCGTAAGATATATCTCGTGCGTCAGATGCGATTGATGATGCATTCAACAATGTATTCGGGTAGCATCGGGTAGTGTAAACAATGCCGAACGGGAGTCTCGGTACGCTTGCAAATAATGTACGTTGGTTAACTGAAACCGTGGTAAACGACCGAAACCTGACGATGACTGGAACCTACCGTCGGCGAAAGAGACTTTCATTAACTGGCAGCGATAAGAACAAAGGAAGCGAAAGAGGATGCGATATAGATCATAAAGGGGGATCGCGGGACGGCGACATCTCCCGAGGTCGCGGCGATCCGAATTATCGCTGTCGAAGAGCACAGGTCGCTTTGCGATGTTATTATCGTCCCCTGCGTGCAAAAAACGATAACCCTGTGCAAATTATGTCGCGAGAGAGCGACGTTCGATAATCCGATATTATCTGCAAATTAATCTACGAGGGTAAGTGTATCGCATATTCGATATGACGGTGAGGTAGCGCTTCGTTTGAGCGAGCGATTCGATTTTGTTTTCGCCTCACAGCTTACGTTCTCTCATCTACGTTCGAAGCTTTCCGAATATAACTCGTCGTAAGCTCGATGAAGCTTCGGAGGCTATCTCTTTCTCTCTTAGCGCTTTTATATGCACAACAACGGAAGTGCACGCGATTGCAAAGTGTGTCGTTTCTTTCTTTTGCCGTTAGATATAATTGCTCTCTCTGTAATATTACAAACAGCCGCGCGTCATTAATGCGTAAATTGTTTTTAAATAATCTCGCGCACTGATGTCTTTCGCACGATGACTTCCCTCGGCGGCAATCGATTTACATCTACATGCACTATATAAAGTGACACTGTCAGCATTCAAATTGCACCATTCTCACCATTACGGTATGATATCCAGTTGTCGGCTCATGTCGGCACTTTACTTCACCGCAATCGCGAATTAAAATGGAGAAAATTGCGAATTGAAGATCACAACCGAGACAACATAACGTCTAAATGGAAAATTTTATATTTTGATTTTAGACATTGTCTGGGGACGGTTTTGATAAGCCGAGAAATAGAAAAGGAAGGTATTCGCGGACGATTTTGTATTTTGAGAAATCAAGTCCTTCGTTTGAGAGAATTTACATTTTTAATTTCAACTTTAAACTCTGTAATTTTAATTTCGACCGAAAATTAACGTTATAACCCGCCACGAAGAAAAAAATGAAAAATTTACAATTATGACACGACTAAAAAATTGATCGCGGTTAAAGTAACAGCAAATTCCACGCGTGGTGGCGCAGTTTTAACGGCACAAACACATACAGTGCAGTACAAAACTGTATCCTGAAAGTGTTTACGACTATAATATTGCATAATAATTACAATCGGTTTTTGTAGCAAGTGACGCATCCTCGGCAATAATCTTATGTAGTAGTACTTTTTCGTGTGTCAGAAGAAGAAAGAAATATGATTAACGCCAAAAATGACTATAATTTGATCAACCATTTCTTTGTTTATCTCAGTATACGTGTAAAGATCTATTCTTCAAGTTAGGTAAATCGCATTGATTTCTTATAAATACTAACTACTAAAAGATCCGCCATCTTAAATCTTTCGTGTTTGACTCACACACTCGAAATAGCGGGAGCTGAAGATCGGCCACAGCTACGATTCTGAAGGCAAACAAATATAGCCGATTAGATACAAGAGCAAATAACGATTCAATAAAAAGAAATATGCGTGGGTACGAGAGATTAATCTTTTGAGCAACTTGACAATTCTTCATGTTTGTCCACAAACGTGTTCCAACTATCGGTCGCAAAGGGTTAAATGCAAAAATACGGCAAGTCTATAAACCTATCTACCTTTTCGAGCCTGTTCTCGAACCGGATCCTCCGGTATTCATCGCACCCACTGTGTGGTCACAAGCTCCGTTTCGTCTGAAATAAAAAGTGAGTTTTCTGGTTAGTTATATAGACGACATTTAAGCTCGGATTAATGACAGTATATTTATCTCTTAAAACGATTAAAACAATCATGATGATTCCACCAACAAGATTTGAGGATGCTGTCACTGTGCAAAACAATCAGAATAATTACGCGTGCGAAATAATATCCCACGCACATTTGGATCGATTTGGATCGACTTGGAACAATAGGAATTATGTGCGACGTCTCTGTTTACCCTCGCGCGTCAAGTTATGATCGCTCGGTAATAGATACGTACAATATTATTGCCGTGACTTTTAGCCGGCGCTCTCGAGAGCATATCGTAATATATTTGTTATTTTGACACTTTTAAATATTGTATTATTAATATCATACGCATAATGTGAAAATACTTTTTGTTGACCATGAAAAATACACAATTCTTTCGCGATGATCATCCAAGTAACGATTCATATTGAACGATATACCAGTTTATTATTTTAATGTGTACCCTGTTTTCCAACGCACGCAATAAAGGAAATCGAGAGGGATAAGCCAAGTTTTTAATAAGTTACGAAGAAAACAATGAAAAGCGCCGATTAAAATATAGGTGATAAGTAAGTCTGGAAATGAATCGGCATGCACTAATTGCATCTAGTAAAGAGTGTTCCTAAAAGAGCAAGCGACACAAGAGACGTATATTATTCTCTTCTAATCTAGGAGTCTCTCTCTTGTCTACATTTATTTATTTATTTTCAAAGATCTATGCTTTTGCGCAAAAGTAGCCGACGATCATAGATACGTTGATGGTAGCCAAGAATCATAGCTACGAGACCAGAATTGAAACGAATCGCGTAAACGGCCAGCGATATCTTGTCGTTTAAATTGACTGCCGAATTAACGAGTACCTGTAATTTAACGGCGAGCCGTCGTGAAAAGAAACTTGTAACGCGAGAAGACTCGCGAATATCTCCTCTACAGTCGCTGAATAAATGTATAGATATAATCCAATTTAGCGGTACATCCGTGGAATTTTTGGGCCGTGAATAAATGTCGCCATAAAAAATGAACACGACATGGAAGGTGATCTAGCTCGTTATTCGTATCAGGAGGGAGGCGGGAAGGAGGAAAAAAGGGCGATGCAAAATCCTGGAATTCCCTGTCAGAGAACTCGGGAACGAGTCCGGTGAGCGGTGGCGCCGAACCTACCGGATAGCGTCGTTCAGCGCGTCGCGATTCAGTCGCGATTCGGCCAGCGTCGGTGGCGGTTCGTCGTCACGACTTTTTGCGCGAAGCTGAAGAAAGGAAATCGCGGGACAGATCGAGGAAGACGCATCACGTGTTCTCTCCGTGCGCAGTATATTATCCGTTCGCACGTGATCCGCGGAAGAGATGGCCGAGATGATTATTGACTAGAGCGCACGATGGCACTCTTCAACGACACCTATTCGGAGCCTTCGTATCGGGACTCTCTGTACATAGTGATACCGGTCACCGTCATGTACGCTTCGATCTTCCTCACCGGTATCATCGGCAACGTCAGCACGTGCATCGTGATCGCGCGCAACAAGTCTATGCACACCGCCACCAACTACTATCTCTTCAGTCTGGCCGTGTCGGACCTGTTGCTGCTGGTGTCGGGTCTACCAGCGGAGATGTACCTGGTCTGGTGCAAGTATCCGTATATCTTCGGCGAGGGCTTCTGCGTCCTGCGCGGCCTCGCTTCGGAGACGTCGGCAAACGCCTCGGTACTCACCATCGCGGCCTTCACCGTGGAGAGATACGTCGCGATCTGCCACCCGTTCCTCTCACAGACTCTCTCGAAGCTGTCGCGCGCCATCAAGCTGATCCTCGTGATATGGCTGGTGGCCCTGTCGTTCGCGTTACCGCAAGCCCTGCAGTTTGGTGTGGTGCGGCACACCGGCAATCCCGACATGGTAATGTGCACGGTCAAGAGGATCATCATCAGCCACTCGTTCGAGCTCTCGACATTTCTGTTTTTCGTCATGCCAATGTGCCTGATCACGGTACTCTACGCGCTCATCGGCCTCAAGCTCAGAAAGTCGAACATGATGAAGAACGTCAGAGTCGAGTCGACGCGCAGGCATCATCCCGGTAGATCGTCCAGGAGGGTGCTGAAGATGCTGGGTGAGTCGAATGAGATTCTCCGCCATTTTGCACCAGGAGAGACCGTTTACGAGCCAGCGATATTCCTTCGGGAGCTAAATTTTGACACCGTCTCTTCAAACTAACCAACTTTCCCTTTATTTACCATATTTTGGTGGACTTAATTCTCGATTGATTGAGACACATGTGGCTTTGAATGGAATTCAAAGCTAGTTCCTTTTAACGCAAGTGTTCTCTTTTTTCGCCGTCGACCACTTCGCTGCCATGAACCACTAATAGCGGAAAAGAATGAAACAACCGTCGCGTTGTCTTCGCGGTGAAAATAATGCGAATAATTAGGATATAACACGCAAGAAGCAAATTGTCTTTTCCAAAGACACTGATCCCCCTCTCGTCGTAATCCTTTGCAGACATCC
Organism: Dinoponera quadriceps; assembly: GCF_001313825.1. Lineage (NCBI taxonomy): Eukaryota > Metazoa > Arthropoda > Insecta > Hymenoptera > Formicidae > Dinoponera > Dinoponera quadriceps. The sequence goes on from NW_014555639.1 coordinate 2,385,485, forward strand.
TTGACGAGTCTTCCGTATAATTTATTCGACGAGATGCAAGAAAGCAAACAACAAACACGGTTATATATCTACATTGTTGTACATCCCCTTGAACCTTATCATTGAGCGTAAATATAATGGCGTTTATCAGCCGATCGTAGATGATGAGTCCGTTAAATGCGGGTGACTCGCAATTATCGAGCGAAGACGCGCGCTGGGCGACACACAATTACTTGCTTGGTCGATACAACATCGTCAAAAGTCAATTGACTCGTCGTACAGGAAAGAGAAGAATCACATATTTTTTTCCGATACAAATTGACGATTACGTTAAACGCAAGTTGAATTAGGAGCGTGTAAATGAAATCTAATTAAACGCCGAGCGACGGTCGTATATTATACCTACATCGAACAGACGTGATATATATAAGTTGGTTGGTCGAATCCCACCAAAACCCACCCAATAATCAATCATAGCGAGCGATCGCAAGAGTAATGGCGAATTAATTTCGCATCCATATTGTAACTAAAATCGTTCTAAAATCAAAATAGTAACCGCATATCATATATGCGATATCGGGATATGACGAAATATCGATCCGGCGAGGAGAAGAGGACGCGTGATAAAATCCTCGACAAAAGCTCACATACAACTTTCACCAGAGATATCACCTTATAACCGCGCTTATAGCGAAAAGCTTTTATATATATTGCGCGCACGGGCTTTTAATTAAACTTTTAATCGACTTGTTGGCTTAAGCGCGCGCGTTGGCGATATATTTGGCTTACGTGGACAGGCTGGAGTGCGCCGAATACATATATTGTTTTCGCAATCTGCAATTGATAGTAGGCGCGTATGTTTCGAATCTCACGGAAAATTGATTGCGATTATCTGTAACGAGGGCGATCATTCACGACTGCAAAATACTTTTCGTCAAATTATTCACGTGTGTTTGAATATTCAACGTCGCTCTTGTTTACGCGCCGCTAATCGTGAACGGAGAAATACGTTAGCAGAAAAGCGAATGGTCGTTTCGTTAGTTTACCGATAACAATGAAAGAGATGAATCGCGTCGAGGAAAAGAGGGATTACCGATGGCTGTGGAAACCTAAGGAAAAGATAGCATCGATTTCTTTTCGAGATATTTCACGTAAAGTCGTGAGGTATGTTCACCTTCAGTGATTGGAGTGATGACGGACTCTTCTATATTATTATAGTACGATTCTTCCGAGTTGTCATTTCGAACAGAACATTTCCACGATAATATTTAGACAATCGTTACTCTAACGTAGTTTTCACACTTTCTCTCTCTCTCTCTCTCCCCCTCCCTATTGAAAAAAGTGGTTTATTTTAGACATAGAAGATAACCTTGCTAGTGCGTCATGTATCATACTTCGTATACAATAATATATATTATCCTGATAAATTTGTAGTTGTAATGTAAATTTTATTGTTGTAATGCAAATGTATTGAATCGACGTAACCCAGTAATGGACAAATTTTCGATGGATATTTTCGGTCCGCTTACGACCCGGTGTATTGTGTTCGATATCTATGCTGATTTATGGGTTCTTGCGTATACACCTCTGCACCTCTGATCCGGAAAGATACTTTAGATTTCAATGACAATCGACATTACATTCGAAATCATGCCATTAAATGGCTGAATCGGGCTGATTACAGTGAAATCTCAATAAAAACGCAAATGAGAGACCGTTTTCGATTGCGTCAATGTGCTCCCAGCGTTTTCGCGATATCTTCTATCGATATTTTCGCGAGGTCGAAATCTTGGATTAGTCGAGACAGTCGCAAAAAAAAGCGAAGAAAGAGAAGGGAATTGCGCTTTGACAAATCTTACTCATCGGGCAGCATTTTCCGTGGACAAATGGGTCTTTTCCGGCTTTTCGGATTTTCCTGACGGTTATCTCCTCATTATGTGGCACGTGATAAAAGATTAACTTGCACGTGATAAAAGATGAGTCTTCTTAAATAAGAGAAAGAATTATCTCGCTGCCAAAAGAAAATGTTAACAGAAATGCACACCAAAAGTGAATAATCTTTTCGTATATATGCGAATCCGTATTCTTTATGAAAACGAAGAGATGTAAAAACTGATGATTAAAACTTGTTGGGAAATTGATGTACACATTCGCGCGATAGGACGATTATTGTCAGAGAAAGTGATCTCCATTCCAAATATATTTTAGATAAATATTGAAACTATTTGAAATATAAGACATTTTTTATATAATATTTTATATATGTACATATGTATGTGTGTGTTCTAAATTATTTTTCTAAGTAATCCTCGCATATTGGAAAATAACGATTTACAAGCACAATAAAAATTCGTGCAAACGAAAATTGTGTTTTTGTATCGTGTCCGCATACTACGCGTGTCTGATCTGCTTAACAAAAACTCGTGACGTTTGAATAATTCGCTTTCGCAAGATTCCGCGGATTGCGTAAAATGTCAATAACTGTTCCAATTAAATCGTAATAATGATAATGAGAAGAGAAAAATTTCCTTCCGATTTACATTAATTTTCAAATGAGAGCAACGTACAGAACATCAACTTGTCGATTAGCACGACGTGCGTAGCTTACTGATGCATTTGCATCATATTAACCCTTTGCACTCGAGGGCTCCGGAGCGGAGCCATTTAAAATTTGTCTTTGAACTCGCGGGCTCCGTTATGGAGACGATGCAAATAACTTTCAATTCATAACATAAGGACAAAGACAAATCGTAAAAACGATTGTGTATAGGATATATTCTCTTGCTATTTGCATTTGAGTTTGAAGAGTTTGAAGACAAATTTTAAATGGCTCCGCTCCGGAGCCCTCGAGTGCAAAGGGTTAACGAATCCGAGTCAAATCCGAGACAAATTCAACAATTCGAGTCATTCGACACACGTGCGCGACGCAACGACCAAAAATGCCAAACTGCCGAAATTCCAGTTGCTCAAGCGCATCGAGATATTGTTACTCGATGAATCGCTGGGAGCACATCGACACGCAAACGGAACATGCGCTTCTTTCTCTCCTCCCATGAGATAAGAGATCATTTCTACGGCGGGACATTGTATAAAACATTCATCGTGTCTTCCTGTTGTGTCACATTCAAATCACATTCGTCATCAATATGGTCTGTTGTTACGCCAGAGATTAATCTTGCATCGCGAAATTTAATTGCGCAAAACTATTTCAGTAATTTTATAGAACGATACGCAACAATAAGATGCGGAAGCGATCACGATTCCTCGTATTGTAAAGTTGCGTAATGCTGCGATTATGTGTAGCGGAGCGTGATGATGCTTGTACGAAAGAATGGACATTAAGTGGACAATAGATAGAATAATACAAGAGGAATAATTACGTACAAGCGTCCCTCGAAACTCCTCAACTACATCATATAGAGATCCTTATTGACATGTTAATGAATAGGTTCAAAGTTCTAAATATAATCCGCAAAGAGAACGCGCAGATGGAAAAAACCCGACAAGTACTAGATGTTTTTCGATCTTCCGCTGTGAAATATCGTTCATTAAAATTATGTAACCATGAATATTTTATCAGGATTCTGATTAAAACATAATGTGTCGTAACGTAAACTGCATCTTATAAATTTCAATGAAGCTGTCGCACACTAACGATCACTTTGACAACATTTTGCGCAGTATCTCTCGGACACCGTAGATTACATCTGACGAGAAATTTGAGAATCAACTAATTCCAGCGCGTTTGTAAACGGCTCGACTTTGAAATATATCTTTCGAGAGATCCATTCATTATCGAAACCACACTGAAAGCGCGCAAACGGTCGCCGACACGGTAATTCTTCTGCGGAAATATACGCACAACTTTAGAATGACGATGCGATAATTATGAATACATGCAATATTCATTCGCGATCGAGGATGCGACGATTTAAAAATTAAATGAGCGCGAAAAAGATTGCATAACCTAAGCGATGGTGTAAAAAGAAAAAAGAGTGGAAACATATCGGGTAACTCGATAATGATCGACCGCGATTAAGAAACAATTGCACCGATCATCCCGTTTCAATGACGACACGGAAGTTCAAAGCACGCGACTCATTCGGCCGATCGATTAATTCCGCCAAGCGGTGTCAATAAGAAACGCTGGGAGGAATAGTCGGTCGAATTGTTAACGAGCGAATTGTTGTTGCAGTCGCGGTCGTTATTGCGTTCTTCATCTGTTGGGCGCCTTTTCACGTGCAACGATTGATCGCCATATACGGGACCAATACGGAGGATCACATAACGTCGAACGGCCCGTGGATGGAGTTTCTCTACCTCCTGATGACTTATGTGTCGGGTGTTCTCTATTACGTATCCACAACAATCAACCCGATCCTTTACAACATCATGTCGAACAAATTTCGCATGGCGTTCATGGTAAGTGCGAAAAAGTGATTGATTATTTCGCGCGAATCTTTTGTGATGAGAACGATGAATGGTATTCCAGGAGACGTTGTCCAGAAGCTGCAGGCTACCCGGGCTGCAGCGTCACGAGCAACGTTCGTATTCCAGCCTGTCCCGATCTCAGCAACGCACGATCGGCGGCGCGTACAATTCGAAAACGGCGGGAACCATCGGCCGGGGATCCGGCATGGTGGCGGATAGTACGGATGGTTCGGCAAATTCCGAAACCGCCTGCCCAAGAAACAACGACGGTCGCATCGCGGGCAATCGGCAGAGCAGGAATCTTGCTGTTCCGAGGTACGTGAGCGCCGATACTTCCGACAAGAAATGGTGGCTCAAGTGGCTGCCGGGGTTGAAGGTCCTCGGGTTCTCCGGCAGGCCGGCCGAAGATGAGTCCGCTGCTGGTCGTCGCGAGGAGCTGCCCATGACGATGTGGAACCGACCCGTCTGAGACGCGGCCGAGATCTCTACGAGAAGACCCGCGTCGGCGATCAAACTAACGATTGTCGCCTGATTGAAGACCTACGAACATCACATGACTGACGGGCGTAGTTTGAAGGAGTTTAGTTTGGAGAGGCGGTCTCACGACGATGCCATCGACCATGGTGACTGGCGAGAGAGTTTGAGGGACGAGAAAAGACGACGACGGGAATTGAGAGAAATTCCAACAAACATGGGAGAAACGAGAAAATCGTCGCGGCGGATTTACAAAGCGAATCTTACGATTGCCGCGTACCGCTGAATCGGTCGAAAAGAGCATTCGAAAAGAGAAATATTGCGCTGATGCATCGCTAGCGATTTTATAAGTCGAACATGTCAGGACGTTTTATAAGTCGGAACATGTCAGGACGTTTCATAAATCATTCCGCGATACAGTTTCCTCGAATATCTGCTCATTGATCACCAAGAGAGATTTATTCATATACACACATTTTCTGTCGAAGCGACTCATACCAAATAATATAAGCATATCAGTCTTTTTTTTGACAGAGTTTTTACAAAATTTACATATTTCTGATATCAGGCTCTGAGAGTGCCCCAAAAAATATATATTCGCTGATGTTATAAACAATGTTCTTCTAACTCTTTCTTTTTTGTTCATCATTTTACTTCATACCTCTGTGTATGTCTCTCTCTCTCTCTCTCTCTCTCTCAAAATCATATTGAAATGAAATATTATTTAATTCCCTCGTGTCGCGTTCCGCTCCGAAAATGTCAAAGTGCCAATTTTTTATCGATGTTCGTAAATATTGCGATACAGATGTATATATATAATTATCATAAGATAATATCGGACACATCGTTGAGTGAAGTTTTAGCGATTAAACTGATTAGAATGAGCGACGTACGTAATACGCGTTTAATTGAACTAAATTGCGATAAAAAGGTGATTATAATATAAATTATTCTGCGCATATAACAAAATTTCACGACTAACGACAATTAAACAGATGATTACTTGAAAAACGTATAAGTAATAATCGGGAGAAATGCGTCTTGAGCGTTTTAAAAACGTGTGTGCATGCTTTTGATATCACGCGCAGAATTTACACGTCATATGCTTTCGAATAAATTGTAAACACATTCACACCTGTAAAAGCTCGCTCGTTAATATATATCATATTATTGTAGAGAACACAATGTTGTAGAATGTACAATGTAGCATAAGATACTACTTTTCTCGTCTCCTTCTCTCTCTGTTCTTCTTTCGATTTAACACTAAAACTACCGACGATTAACGTGTACCTTGCTATCGGAGCAATTTAAATAAGATTTAATTAAGATAATTAAATAAGATTTTTGAAAAAATACGTAATACAGAAAAAAATATCTATTCGTTTATACATTGCGACGAAAATTACGGTTAATCTCAAAGAATGCACTATTAGACATTGGAATAACTTTTATAATAAAAAAAAGACCGGTCATTTTGACCGCTTCGGTAGTTTTAGTATTAAACAATGTGATTATTAAATACGTAAATAAGATAACTGCAGTTGTCAATTGTGAAATCTTCGCCGTTTATTTTCATCCACGTATCCGCTTAATGGATGTTGATCGTATTCTTGTTGTTGTACATTACAAATATCAATATTTTTGATAATTACACTAGACGCGCTTGTAATGCGTCGTAAATTCATCCGACCCTTTATTTCCCTTTCCCCTTAAAATCGGCCTTTTCGATGACAAAAGGAATGATATTGTACAGATTTCCACTCTACATTCGTTATACAAGCATTCTATAATTCATAAATAGTGCGACTACAACATGTATTTTCATATTTGGAAATTATTTCGGCGATTACCTTGCGAAATTTCAATTCGGTAGACTAAATTATCTTCAATATTACAGTCGAGCAAGAGCGGGAAATAATTTTCCGAAAGCGGACGTTTCGAAAAGATGGGCTGAAAACAGACCCGGCGATAAGTTTTATCTTTGCGAGATATTTCGAGGGTACACGACAACATCGTTGCAAATGAATGATTGAATAATAAAAATAGGCCGATTAAATATATGATCTTACCATATAAGCGTATTAAGTTTATATCGAATATATTTTTGATTGTCTCTCACGAGTGAATTGACTGTTTTTCTAACAACAACGTATTTGTAAAGATTACTGTGATTTCTTCGCGAATATAGAGGATAAATAATTTTCGGTCGTTATAAGATGGTCGGTAAAGAAGCACAATCACAGAATCATACATATATATTTATCTGCTCATATAACAAAGCCAATACATAAAGAGATGTACAGTACATACATGATAATATAATGATACGCTTACAGAAAATAAATACGAAAAACAGATCGATGAGATACACTTTTCGGTGTATAAATACAATGAAAAAAAGAAAGAAACGAGAATGTTAATAAGATCTTCATTGTATGGACACATAATGATGTAATCATTTTGTGTATAAAATCATATAGAATTTTTTACGAGATACATTATTGGAGATTCAACTGTAGGAGGTTTAAATAAATTAAATATTCAAGGATTATTCAAAGATTCCAGTTCTCGCATCTAACCGTACAACGAAGGCGTTTTATCGATGAAATTGTAAATAAAATCGAAGAAGGTTCGCGAATAGATACTTTTAGGCATCAACAACTTTTGTGATGTGGCAATAATATGAAAAATAACCACTGCATAGAAATATATAAATAATAGTGGCAAGATAATCATGACCTCTGTGTCGTGCACATTGACGAATATCAGTTGAGCATCAGACGCATCTGTTACAACAAACAATTCGCGAAGGAATAAAGTTTCAATCTCAATATTCATCAGCAAAAATGGATTTGATCAAAGTGCCTACATTGATTCAACGATGGGAAGATGGTGTATAAAAAATTAGTTATTAATAACAATTATACGTATCTCTGTCGTTGCGTTTGCATATAACAAATTTTACAAATCATATAATTTGCATATTGCATTTCGATTTATATATATATGATTATTAAGTACGGTCTTTCGCGTATTATTGATTGTAACTCACCACCTAGACGTGCCCGCGTAAAGCGCGGTGCGTGTTCTATATAAATACATATATATAAATATTTAAATAATGCATCTTCACATATTCTTATATATCCGACATGAATTACATACATACATACATGTGTGTGGTGTGTGTGTGTGTGTGTATAGATTTGACATTAAATAATAATAACAAACATGTACATCAATATAATAATAAGCGTACGGCATGAGTAAACTTACAAATGCAGGAATGTATAATTCGCATGAGAGAGAGAGAGAGAAAGAGAGAGAGAGAGAAGAGAGAGAGACGCGTAAACTATTATTGTTTTGCGATACAGTCTCTTACAATGAGACTTTTTACGGCATACTCTCGAGACAACCCTTGATGTGCTGCCACGCCTGGAGACCCTGTTGTAATGAAAAGTAATGTGGGGATCGATCATCGCGTCACAAAATGCCATATCGAAATGTATATTAATACACGAATCAAATGAACACCGACCTTTCTAGCTAATTTGAACTGCAATACGCAATAAGCCGCCAAAGTCTCCTTCAAGTCGATGACTTTTTGGTGTTGAAATCTTTCGATGTCCATCATGGCTTTGATTGAGAAAGACCTGTACGTGAACGGTTCACCGAATTGTCAAATTACATCGAGTTAACAAGTTGTCCATTATCGAAGAATATCGATCGAGATGCGGTGGTCTTACTTTAAGTCTTCGTCGACTTGTTTGACAGCCTCGTCGTGTTGTGCGATTCGCTGTTCCAATTGAAGGATCTTCAATTCGCGAACTTCCTCGGTATCCACGGAGCCGAATAAGCGCGACATCAGACCGGCCTTACCTTGGAAACACACAGAAGATGCTCGAGATATTTCATTTTCGGTCATTTCTAAGCATCATGAATCATTTCTCTCTCAAAAACGCCCGATACCTTGCATGACTTTGTCTTTCTGTTCGAATGCGGCAGTTAAAGCATCGTGGGCTTCATCCTTGGCCAACTGCAGAGCTTCTCTACGTTTAACCACAGCTTGCAAGGCGGAGGCGCCAAACAACCACTCCTTCAGCTGATCGGCTATAAGTTCTTCCTCCTCGAGAGTAGTATCTATCGTTGCCGCTAATGAGTCCAAGTAGTGTCCCGATTTCTAAGAAAACAGGCTGTAATAATACGGTGTTTTGCAATCTTTATATTTACTTCTTTTATTATTTCTCTACTTTTTTTTTCTCTCTCTCTTATCAAAGTCGTGTTACGCCACTTTCGATATTAACGGAGAAAATTTCGTCTATCAGTACGAAGGTACCTGCAGTCCATCGCCCATCTCTCTCTCTATGGCACTCCATTCGCTAAAGACGCGACCGTAATTCGCGTGTAACTTGTATAGACTGTGTTGCTTCTCGACGAGACGCGCGCGTACTCGCAGCAGATTGCATAAATTATTCTGCAAAACACCGTAATCATTTCTCGTGGATACTTGTTATCGAAGATACATTTTAGAAAGGTGTTAAACTAATCGACATTGCGTGATTTAGGGCTTAATAGTAGCATAAAGTCATCGAGTTGCGCGTCCATGCCGTAATTCATTCGTTATAATTCTTCGAATGGACTACCTGAAGCTCAATTCCGTAATTTTTTATAGTCTCGAAACGTTTATCCGGCTTTCTTAGTCGTACCGCTACGCTAAGGGCTTTCAATTTCGACTCTGCAATCTGCAGGTAGCCCGTTTCTTTGACACTCTCTCTCCAGCCGTCCTTTTGCTGGAGAAATCCCATGAAGTGTTCATCGCGCGATAGTATGGGATGCGACGCCACTCTTATGAGAAAATTCTGCGAAAGAATATTTTTACGACCCCTTTGTTATTCATCGTAACGCATACTGTTTGTAATTGCAGACCAGAGACATACCTCGAGACCCGCTCTTCTACGATCAACAAAGTCTGGATCGAACGTATCAGTTGTTACTTTTTGCCACGCATAGAGAACTTTCTTCTCTGGTAGTGGCGGTAGTACGATGTAAGGATACGAGATCTCCAGGTAAGCACGGAGTAATTCAAACTCGGTGTATCGTCGCCATAACGAACTTATTCTAGTCAGCGCGCTTTTGAAATCTGGATCTGTGACTCTACAATGAAGAGAGAAAAAGAAAGAGAGAAAAAAATAGAGTAGAGAAAGAGAAAATGAGAGAGAGAGAAAGAGAGAGAGAGAAAGAGAGAGAGAGAGAGAGAGAGAGTGTATGTGTGTGTGTATTTTATTTATATAAAATTTAATACTTTGTTGTGTTTCACTTGATTACTCATGTCTATGTTACTTTGTCAATAGTTTGCCTCATATTTAATTAGCATCTTTATTCTGTCACTCACTTAGTTTCAATGAGGTATACCGTGTAGAATTCTCTTAGATTAAGCGCCCTATTCGCCCTTTTCTCAGCCTCGACTATTGAGATCTCCATGTGATCGAGCAGGCATCCCTGAAATATATTGCTGAAATATAACGCTCAATCGCCGAATGTTCTCTCAGATTTGAAAGACACGCGCGCGTTACTCTATCCACATATATTTTCTCGTCACTCACGAAGGATGTTATCAATACACAAACAACAAAATGCGACAGCTGTTGTTGCCAATTCGTAGGAGGAAATACACAAATGCACAGATAAGTATAATGAGAGAGCAAGCTATATAGTGGGACTCGAGTCAGTGACACCGTTTGGAAAGCGCTGCGCGGTCTGGGATAATCGCTGCGCGACACACACCACTCAGAGATATTTAATTATGACGATTAATTAATTTCTACAGCACTCCAAGCCGTTATTCGTGCGAGCCACTGGATTTGCCGAAAGTTCGACTTTTCGCACGAATATCACGGCAAGCGTCGCGCTTGCTCCGACTTGCTCGAAGTATGAAATCGCACACAAGCGCGAGAGAGAGAAAGAGAGAGCGGCGTATCGATTTACCTCTTTCCGCGTCTCGACGGCGGTCATGTTGGCGTTAGCCTCCCTCTGATAGTTGCCGTTCTGAAAAACTTCTTCCATGATTCCCGACGATGCGTGCACCTGCGGGGATCTTTAGCCAGCGAGAAAGCCACTTGCTCGCATCACGCTATCGCCCACACGACCTGCAACCGCCACAGCCGTATCGACACTGCCGCGTCACAGGGTCCGCATCATACCGCACGGTAAAATCCCTACGAGCAGAATGGACGCCAGCACGAACAGAGTCTCTCGAATAACGATATTCAAGACTGAAACTCTACACTATATGTTACTGTAGAGACTGTATACCGACAGCGGATACACATAGGCGTTTTGTTTCGGTCCCTCTTCACTGGATGCTGCGTTAAATTTCCGCATTGTTAAGCTGGTTGGGTAACGAAAAATAAAGCGAGTAACAATGATAAAACGAATCTAGAATCTTAGAATTTGTTTCATCAATTGATTTTATTTTTTATTCCGGTCGCGAACGTCATGGAGACTGTCGTAACCGTTATTCTACATTGCACACGCGTTGCGTCGATATGTACATGATAAGATAAGAAGACGCGTAACCAGTGATATTTACAGAGTCGTACCGTATTTACTAATTCAGCACGCTAAACTGAACGAGCGAACCGAAGGAAATCCGCAGAGTTGGCTGCGCTGACGCTTCTCGTCATCTAGAGAAATCCTTGAGCGAGGTGATTCGTCGCACGCCTCTGCGTCGCGCATTGCGTACTGGAGGATTTGAAAACGGATAAACAGCAAATTTGTATCGTATTGAAATGTTCTTGTTATCGTTATGCTTTGCAGTGGCATTAAATTATTTCTAATGTGTGTCGTACGAAACATAAGTTGCAGATATATGAGTAGATGTATTTACATAATGGAGAAGAGCGTATAACTATAACTCGTCATCGTTGAAATGCGCAAAAAAAATAAAATACGTGTTGACATGTAATTTTCTTTTTTTTTTCTTTCATCGCACAAGAGTGAAACATTGAGCGACATGTGTCGGAAATGCGGCATCAAACTGTATCCTTTGGTACGTCGTTGTGTTTCCGAGGTAGTATAGCAACCAAAAGGGCAGATACTGGCAAATAAATAACACGCTGTTGAAATCGTAATTTTCTCATGAATTTTCACGTACAGTTTTCCGACAGTTGCGAGATCCTTACTTAAAGAAGCCGAGCCGATCATGATGAAGGGTCCCAGGCAGGATAAGTCGAATAAAACGGGAAATAATAAATTGCCCATCACCGCACCGATTCTCCCCATCATCATGGTTATACTGACCGCCATGGTTCTGAAACGAAATCAATGTATTTATGTGCGGTGGAATAAAGAGAACGAAGAAAAATGTATCATATAAGTCTTCCCATTGAATGTGTTTCGATCAAATATTTTCCCGAGAGAAACAATGTACGATAGGCTAGATAAAACATACCTTAGACACGTAGGGAAATTATCGACGACAACATTAACAACGGCCGCTCCACCTATGCTCGACATCGCGACAAATACCGAAGACAATCCGAGGATGCCGTTAGTATCCTCGGCCCAATAAAGCGAGCCGCAACAGGCAGCAGCGACGATGAAGCAAATTGCTACGAAGATGAAAGGATTGAGAAGAAAAAGAAATCATACCGCGCAGTGTTACCTTTCCACTAATATGTCACAAACACCAACCCTAAGCAGGGTGACGTCTAAAGATGTCCTAATTACGTATTATTGACATTAGAGACGTCATTTGAGTAGCAAATGATCAGATCGATATCTCACCCATTAATTTTTTCTTTCCAACTATCGTGATCAGAGAACCAGCCAAGGTATAGCCGATAACACTTGTAACGGCGATCACGATGGAGTTGATAAAGACTCGAGAGTTCAAATGTGGCTGAAAAATATGTTATCTGCCAAATTTGTGTTTATCGCACGACAAAAGCGGGGAATATTACTCACCGGCACGCACGCAACCTTGTCCATCGTCTCGTTGACGTATCGAGTAGAATTGTGATGCGACTTTTCCTGACCCAACATGTAGCAGAACGATGGTTGCAAGCCTAACGCGTGCTTATCATCCTTCAGGAGGTTATTCTTGTAGCTCTCGATCATCGCGAATAACTGCGGCATCCAAAGTCGGAGCGAGTTTGACCTTATAACGCGATTCTCACGTTAGTTGAAACGATTCCGCCTTGGAAAATTTGAATCGATCGAAGCGTTAACACTGACCCTGTCGTTGCGCCGAGCTGTATCATTGATATGAGTATCAATTTGAAGACGCTGGGCGGAAAGAACAACGGCTTGATTCGCTTCCAGCAAGTGTGCAGTTTATCCCGTAGATCACGTTCCCCGGAAGATTTCACGTAATATTCATCCTCAAGAGACTTTATCTGTCGATTAATCGCGTCGTCGGTATTAATGCGATAATTATCGGGTATATTCTGCATAAGCAAAGACTCTGAATACTCGGAGCAAGCCGTTACGTTAGAGCGATCGATCGCGAGTATCGTTATGCATATTACCGGATATGTGTCAGGGTCTTTCCCGGTATTGAATGAGTAAATTTTCTTGAAGACGTCCAACGCCTCGCTGTGCCGACCTTTCAGAATGAGGAAACGCGGACTCTCCGGAAAGGCAAACAGGGCGATGCATGCTAGGAATTCGGGTAACGAGCAGATCGCCAAAAACACCCTCCAAGAACTGATCTCTATCGTTCCATTTAAAAGTGTAAAGTCCCATTTTTGAGGTATCACGAGCCACGCTACACCTACGGGCCGAAAATCGCGTCTGTTTTGCTACCCCGACAGTTTTCTTCCCGTCGGCTTCAAAATTTATACATCTCTCTCTCTCTAGACACAGTACGTACATGGCAGGGAAATATTTCCGAGCGAGAAGAACACGCCGAGCCACATGTACGAGCGCGATCGATGCGTTTCGCCGTGAATCTCCGCCAAGTACGACATAAGGGCTGCGTATGGGCCAGATATGCTGCAATTTTTTTAATCGGCTCTGTCAACTCTTATGTAATAGATCTATGCGTTTTTAGTTTTAGTTTTTCACTACTATTATTATGGCAATTTGTGACTTTCGCTGATACATCTCGTCAAGCTGCATCTTGTCAACTTCCAACTTACATCACGCCGTCGAAAAATTTGCATACTATCAAAAGCCAAGAAGTGTGTGAAAAAGATGTCGCCAGACTTAGCAGACCGGTCACCAAGTAACCATAGAACATTATTTTCCTACGGCCGAAAATATCGGCCATGCAACCCCAGAAAAACGCCGTGCAGATCATTCCTGAAACAAATCGATGTATAAGCCGTCTTAATACGGCTCTTCCGGAGAAGATTGGTCGTTAGGGGAAAAAAATCAAATTAAACATAAATATGAATAAAAAGTTTGCATCAAGTGCAATATAGGAAGATAAGTGTCGGATTATTCGATAGGCATGCGCCTCCAAACTTAACAATTACAAATATAATTATTTCATTTGTCTCTGCATCGTTTTAAAAAAGAACCTTTGTTGTGTGACTCTTTAACGTGAACACAAAGTTTTAATCCATCCATTCTTTGACGAAATTTTTGCACGCGAGCGTTATATGTAATCGAATGTAAAAAAAAAAAAACATATTTCATTTCTCCGTTAGCGAAAAGTGTTTTATTACTGAAGAAAATAGAAAAATCTCGATTTAGTTTACCGAACAATTTCAAGATAACATCCTATGTAAGGATTCACGATCAGTATGGACAACCGCAGTTCAACTCAGCTTGGGATTACAGTCGAATGTTAAAATTTGAATATAATACCGGCGAATAATTCTTAAGTAGATAAATATATACACGTCGGTCAAAATGTAATGTCTCGAAATCACATGCAAAAATGGTCTACTTTATTAAATCCCTTTCTACTCCCACGCTAAATATATAATAATAAATCTCGATATCACACACAATATATCGCGTCGTGATAAGCATATATGAAGGGAGTGTAAACAAGATGCTGCGCGAAACACCAAGAAAAACATTTCATTTCCGTGCGTCGATTTTTCATCGAGATATGGGAATTTAAAGACTGGACATCTCTTCAGTCGCGTGGTCCTCTATCATCCTCTATCATCGACGCAACGGAGCGTCCAGTACTTTGTAGCAAGTTCGTGCCTCGGACTTAGCGGCGCCCTTGACTAAAGGGCGAGCTCGACTAAGCGGCGCGTAACATTGATGCAGCGCGCAAGTCACCGTCAAATGCAACATTCGTCAATGTCTTCGCGTAGAAAATCCGTAGCAACATGGGGCAAATTGCATTCAAACGGTAAAATTGTATCGTTTCTGGATAAAAGGATATATTAACAAATCGATTAACTGCCTTTCGAATTGATAAGTTTACCGTTAAAGGCGCACGTAATTCCAAGATTTTAATTCGTATTATAGAGAATATAAATCTTTTGTTTGTTGTAGCATAAAAGTGAATTACAATTGTGAATTTTATCAACATGTGGCGATTTACGTTTTCGTTATTATATTTCGACTAGATGAATATAGCAAGACATTATTACTTTACATGGGATATATTAAGTCGTCACACACAACTCATTTCTACGCACGTATATGTACGTATATGATTGTATGAGATATTTTTCCGAGAATAAAATTGGAAAATTTTGCATCAGCATAATACAGCGGACGGTATTCTCTCGTAGCTTATTCTTTAGCATCTTTAAGAATGTCAGAAATGTTTCGCGCGAGCATTTGAAATATTACCCCACATTGTCGAGTCCGACTGAGATACGCAAGGTTTCGCGACACGATAAAATTTCTCCTTGCCGCGCAGGAGGAGAGAAGTCGCTACACGGAGCCCGAGAGGGCCTTAATCCACCACTGGATCGGTTGCCTGCGGATTGAAAACGACCGCACGTTGCAAGATACAACGGCCGATCGATATATTTACTGTTTGCTCTCACTCGTTATTGCTTACAAGCACGCATAAGTACGCGCTCTTAGGTTCTCATCGCACCTATAATACAGCGTGCTCTAATATGCAACTTGAAATACCACCTGCGAACGCCATCGAGTTCAGCAGCCCCTTGTCGAACATGGTCAGCCCGAGATCGCATTCGGCAGATGGTAGCACGTAGGACATTGACGAGGACGAAAAGATACTGGAGAAACTGGCTGGTAATACCGCCAGCAACAGCAGGTAATTGAATTTTCCATAGCCTGCCGGGATCACAGAAAAACACATTGTAGAAACACATTAGAAACGCGAACGAACGTACCTTGCGTAACTTGGCGCGCATTACTCACCCGTTGACACGATCGCCCGTTCGAAATTCGCCGGATCCTCGTGCTTCACGTCTGTAAACGAAAGCAGCATTCGCGAGATGTATCACCGAGAGATGTTTCCGTCTTGTTGCGACCGACATAGAAATCGACTAACTTTTCGAGAGACACCACACTAACGCGCGTATTTCTTCATTCGCTCGTCATCAATGCGACATTATTTACATTTACTTCATTGGATAAAAATGGTATTCATTAGATATAAATTTGCAGGAATGTCTTTCCCTGTAAAAGATCATCAATCTTTCGCGAAACACAATTAGATAATGATATAAACCTATTACACCGTGCATTAAGAAGAAAAAACCTGTTCTCGCAGTATGTTCCTGAAGATGCAGTCATCTCCGTTGAACGGTATATCCACGGTAAAACGCAATAATATAACAACGATGCGATACGAGTGATTCAATTACATGGAATATTTGCACGAAACGATAGACAGCTGCATCGCAAGCGTACCGTCGAATTAATGTACGTACAATACTAACATCGCGCTGCTTATTATACATATTTTCTTTTTGCATTTCTAACTCGCGAGGCAATCGCGCGTCGTGATTATCTCGATCCTGAAAGTCACACAGAATCAGGACGATCGCAGACGATTTGGGCTCAACTAACGATTGATAACTGTTGTTAATTTATCCGCAGAAAAATCAGAGAAATCTTACCTAATCGGACCTTTATG
Source organism: Dinoponera quadriceps (assembly GCF_001313825.1). Lineage (NCBI taxonomy): Eukaryota > Metazoa > Arthropoda > Insecta > Hymenoptera > Formicidae > Dinoponera > Dinoponera quadriceps. The sequence continues at coordinate 2,402,397 of NW_014555639.1, forward strand.
GAGCGTATTATTTGATAAAACATATTTCCAGCCAATGAGATATTGACCGGAAACTTCTTTCGTACTTGATTTGTTTCGAAAATAGAGAGGATCTCGAGAGATAAATCTGTGTAATTGTTAATAAACTGAAATTTATGCCACAGAGGTGTAATATCACTTACAGCAGCGTCATTTCATTAATTTAACAAAGTTATAATTCTGGACTTAACTTCGTCTGATCGTAACTACACAGGGAACGAATAAAAAAGAATCCTAATTCAAATACAATTTATATTTATCAACACTACGATGCATTTTTGCGATTCTATCACGACACGAACAAAGGGAAACAATATCGATCCTTTTCGAGCGGAATTAAAACATCTCGATCGAAATTATCCCGAATCGTCGGGCAATTAATATTCCGACGTTGTCGATGTGCACTAACAAAAATAATGCGATCGATCGAGGAAAGCCGCAGGATGCTGAAAAATGATGCGATGGCAACAATCGGACGACAACTTGCCTTCGGATTTCATGGAGGAACTCATGAAATATCCTTGGGATCTATCGATGTCTCTTCCGGTTGTGAAAAATACTCGCGGAATGAGAAGTGCAGGTTTGAATTGTAAACACGGGTAGACCGGCGGCGAACCACCGTCGACCTCTTACTCGACGCTGCTCGATCGTGCAACCGCTTTGAGTGAGTTCTTTGGGATTCGGCTGCACATGCACAGTGCGCGCGTTAAACTGGCCGATTCGCACGATTCAAAAGCATTACCGTGGCGGAAGAAGTGCGCGACGACGATGACGACGACGGTGACGACGGCGTCCGTCGTCACGCGGTGGGGCGGAACAGGTTCTTGAAAGAACCTGTACAACACGTCGTCTCGAGAGAGAAAAAATCATCTCCCGCACCCGCATACCCGCCCCCCGCGAAAAGACGACGCGAGGATCCTTCCCTGCATCGGGTAAAACGATTTCTCTTTATTGCTCATAAACGAGCAATATCGGCCGAGAGGGATGAAGCGAGCAAGCATCCACGTAGTTTTGTACAGACAAATATTACGAATTCATGCACTTCGTAATATTTATTGTTCCAATTGCGGTGCAACTTCGAGATATAGGAGCTGAAGAATTTGAGGCAGAGTTTGTCTTCAATGCGCAAAGGAGTATTTGAACAATTTTCCCCGAGCATTACTATGTCACTGGTTTTGCCAAAACTGTTTGCGGGTTTCCCACCAACCGTAAGAATGGTCTCCCGCTCAAGTGAATCAAACAAGCGTCTCAGAATTTGAAATCGACATTCCAACCGAGAAATAAAATTAACACTTTTGCCACTGATAACTGATAACCGGTTTAAGTGCTGTACCGGTCGGCCGAGGTAAAGCATCTCGATATGTCGCAGAAGGGGTTTGCCTGTTTTCGGGTAGAATACCACGAGGAACCTTTGTCGGGGAAATGAATCGTGATCAATCGCGTGATCGAGGAAGATTGTGCGGAGAGATTATATCGGTAAAACCCGTGCTAACTCTGGTGATTGGTGGAGTAAGTGTCGTTCCAATATTCATTCTCCGTCAGCTTTTGCAATATTACGTTTTCGACGAATCGGTAAATTTATTAAAAGCTTATTGAAAGTTACTCTCCATGAATATTTACATTTTTTCTATTTTTTTTTACGTGCAAGACCTTCAAGCTCTTACGTACGTCTTTCGATTTTCGACAATGTCTTTAGCGCGTCAGACTCGAGGAACACGGGAATCCTTTGCCGTCGGATCTCTTCCTTCTTATGAATTCACTCTCTTCGACCGTCCAACACTGTCGTAGCACTGCCGATTTTAGAATAGCGCCGATAGATTTTGCACGACTCCTATCAGAACTCGATAAAAATAAAGGAGATTGTAACCTTCATTGACAAGATTGTAAACGTGCTTCTTCACCTCGATGCTATATCTTTTTACGAATGCATCTACGATACGTCAATTGTAGATACCGAAGAGGCGAGAAGAGAAAGACGATCGTTCTTACATTTGCTCCAAGAATTCATCATTGCAGAATTTTTAATAGTATGTGCCAATGTGACTCTTTCAAGTCCTAAACGTGCGAGTATTATGTATAGATTAAGCACCTTTAACCGACGAAACGTTTCTTCTCTTATATTTAGCTGCTCTACTACATATTCAATGCCCACCAATATGAGTGACAGACACTTTCATGCTTTTTGTTTTTGTAAAAAACGATAGCAAATGGAAAAAGAATCGAAATCATCCCGGTTAACACAAGTTTGTCAAAAATGTAAGATAAGACGGGTTTTGACCGCCTTGCTTGAGCATCCACGTGGCGTGCGCAGGTTTACATATGTCTATGTGTGTGTGTGTGTGTGTCTGTGTGTGTGTCCTGTGATTACACGATTTGAAGTAAGATACTTCGCACAAATCGTTTTCGCATACAAATTGTTAGTCGTTCGCCTCGTTATCCTCGATATTATCTTTGTGCACAAGCATACCCCGCACTCGTTATATCGTCGTTAACCTTGCACGCTACATTTCCATCATTCATTTCCGAAATAAGATGCAAGCACGTGGCTCTTAAATTATAAAAGAAATCACAGGTAATAGTATGCAGATCGACCCGAGTGATGTTGAAAGGGGTCTAGGATCCCCAAATATTGTACCGCGACATAACTAATTGTGTCAATCAACAAGGATTGAAAAGTATGATATGGCGACACAAATGTAAATCGTCCTCTAAATTCAGCAGAATTAGATATTAAAGAAAAGTCGAAAGATGTACGTACAATATTTAGAATTAAGAAAAGTCAAAAGATGTACGTACAATAATGTACTTTGTAATATATTTTGTGGTAATGAATCTCACTACCATAACAACACGCAAACAGTGATTTGTGGAGAAACATGAAACGGTAAACAGCTTTAATGCATCGTTTGATTCGAGGTCTCCGAGGTATGACCTTCTAGTTTTAAGCCGATTAATCGACGATCGTATTACAATATGACGATCCGCCTCGGCGCTATAATTACGCTTTAAAATAGTTGTACAACTGGATGCCGTATTTTTAGTAGCGTAACAAGGAGCCACTTATAAATTTAGTACTTATCAAGCGAAATTACGTTCGTATACATTTATTTCACTACCTAAATAAATAATAAATATTAATTTTAAACAAAATTGAAGTAGACGTACATACACAATATTACAAATACGAAAACATTATTTTTTATTTTTCCTATTATCGTTGCGCACATTTTTTCGCACGAACTTATTCGAATTTACCGAGAGCGATTCTGACGAAATCGTTAATATGTCTTACTCCATGCCATATAAATGATTTATAAGGTAAAAAATGTACGTCACGCTGTATTAACATATGTTAACGTATGCAATGCACGCTCTTCTGTTTTTTTCTTACTAGCCGCAAGAAGCTTGAACTTATTAGCTTAGCCGTTTGTAAATTTGTATTTTCCAGTAAGGCAGTTGGTCCGAAATTTATTTCTTTATAGAAATCTTGTTGAATTTTAACAGCATATTAATCGAAACATGATCTATACACGTGTAAAATTAGGAAAAGATTGGCTATAGTTGAAATAATTGAAGCCAAAGTTAGCATTATTTAAATATACGACAGATACGAAAACGGTTTCCGATATCCGATATCCGATATTTTTAATTCTAGCGAATAAACTACTCTTATAGTTTTAATGAAAAACGAGGAGACAGTAAAAGAGATATGTAGAAATATTATGAAAGAATTACAAGATCGTTGATTATCTAGTTTTTTTAAAAAATTTACGTGTAAAGTACACAATCGTTGATAACAGCTGAAGTATATGACAGCTAACTTGTAAAAATTTGGCAAATATTATACAATGAATATCGGAACGCAAACTAGTAAATAGTCAGTGCAGGGACAAAACAAATCATGTTTATAATCATTTAGCACAGATTTGTCTCTAGTTTCTTCGTATTTACCATATCTTTCTAACATTATTGTCACGGACCAACTACCTTAAATCACTGATATACCTTTAATACCGCGTTGACGTGACGTTAAAGCTATTTCTAACAACATTCTACTCGGGAAAAACGTCATTTGTTCTGGTTATTCGTTAACCGCAACGATTAATACCGTTAAACGATTTATCCATCGCATATACTGTTATATCGAAGCCAGTCACCGACGAATAAAAAATATCGAGCGCGCCGCGCTCATCGTGAATGGAGTGTAAAGCGTGCGTAAAATCGCTGATTGCACGGTATAAAGCGGTCACACGAGAATTCAAATAGAGGAAATATCAACAGACCAATAAGAGCCGGGTATGATTATATTTTATTAGATTTATGTGGAAAAATAAATAAAAGGATAAATATGTTGATAGTGTTAACAAACGTGTCAACTTGTTCGTCAGACTTTTCAAACGTACGCGGGGAATCTCCCTTTCACATCAAATCTCGGCCATGGGTCTCAATTACATAAATCTAATAGAATGTAGTCGTACCAATAACCACGCCCAGCTCTTTTCTATTGGCGATGTTTTCATGAATCAGCCTGAACTTAAATTGTTCAAACAGTTGTTTGAGTAGCCACATTTTGAGATAACCGTTTTCCACGTTTTGGTTTATTCACGATGCAATGTAAATATCAAGACGTCTCTTTTTTACTTAGATAGTAATAGTTCGGTTGGTAATGCGAGTCTGCTTTCACCGGTATCATCCGCTTCGTTCCACATTAGAAACATCACGCATTACGAAAGAGCGTATTTAGAACGCAAGCAAACTTTGCACCGTGAATGAAAACAGTTCGGAGATTGCGTGTCAAGAGGTTTGTCGGCTGTTGACACGTGTCGCTGCTGATGCGGTGTCTATTGCAACGCAAAAATAATTACTCGAGTTACGATGAGAAATAAGAAACGAATATTTTTCTCGGTTTCTCTCGCTTCGATGACGTATATACACTCGAAGAAGTATCAATCAGCCCTGGGATTTCACAATTGCGCATTTTCTGCAGCAAAGTAATCAGGCCACGTTTTTTCGTTGTTCCGATCGATGTGACACCGTTCGTTTAAAATATTACGCTTCCGCTTCGATATTATATCGAAACGTTATAGATAAGTATAGAAGTGAAGAATCGACTTAAAGAATGAAGATATAAAAATGCGCAAAGATTCAACAACGAAAAACTATATCGATTTTTTTCCTCTGAATTATGTTCTCATATCAAAAGGTCCATCTTGCTTTTCCTTTCCTCTTCTGCCGTGATAGATATACATGGATAAACTACAGATCAAATTTGACAGGGCATATAAATATTACAGTTTCATTCCAATCGGATGATAAAAGGATCGAGCTCCAATTTATTTGCGCAGCTGTTTTATACACGCTTCTACGAATTTTCTCTGTACTGTCACTCTACTCTACAATTGATTGTAGCGTGCCGATCGTGTAAATGCGTCACCGCGCACATTCGCGCTACGATAAACTTTTCTCGCGACCCAGGATGAATCTATCGACCCGTGACGACCCCGCCGGAAAGCCGCTATCTTCTCGCGAATTATTCGAAGCTGCTTTCGAATGATAAAAGGGCATCTACCAGAAGCCGCGTCGTCAGTGAGAAGTCACGACGCGAGGCCTGACAATCGTGTCGTTCGACACAAAGTGATCGTTCGACAAACCAGTTGTTTCTCTCATCAACGATATCACTGTCACCGGTGAAGCCGATATCATCCTTGTTATTCATTCGGGTGAGTAAATCAATCTTTCGATATTTCCAGCGCGTTCCGAAAAACGCGGTGGTCAGAGGGGTGGTGTTTCTCTCTCGCATCTCGCACTCTTGTCGCAATTTATAGAGTGAAATAAACAACAAGCGCTCGTTTAATCGCAGTTTAATATTCGATGAAGTTCTGTACACGATCAGTCACAGGACAATATATTTCTCTCGACGAGTTTTGTATCTCGTGTACAATAGGAAAATGTATTTCCTGAGAACCATTAAAAGACGAATTCTCTCATAACACGGAATATATTCCGAAACTTATAGAAAAGAAAGTGTTGCAACTATCCTGCGATTGATTGTACGGCAGAGCTTGCATGCAGTTTCGGAAACACCAGAACAAAGATCTTGTTTTCGCGGCGCAATATATAAAATCTTACATACGTATATTTTTACGCGCGCGAAATGCAGAATTTTCTCAAATACCGTAACTGTCTCTGTTATTATATCGCAATTAATAGATAAAATAAATCAGTTCTCGCACTACTGTATCATCGATTGCATCGAAATTTATATTCGCGACTGTTTGGAATAATCTATGCGCTATAAATAGATACGCGCGGCTAAATCGAAAATAACTCGCCAAATACTGTCTCGCTTTTTACACCTGCTAACGAATGTGTGTATCAGCTATGCTGTTATAGCGGCCGCATAGATTAATTTTCAACACTCGAGTTGTAAAAAACGGTTTGAAAAATTGATATCGTTCTCGATATCAGGAAATCTCATTTTCCAATGGTACCGCACAATGGATAACAAAATCCAATGCACCGAGTGTCGAAGAATTCGCGCTCGCATCGTCAGATGACTCTGCACGTACCAATTGCACCGCGGAAAGAGACCGTAGTCTAATGTTGTTGTCCGTCTTCGATAACATTATCCTGGAAAAGGGGAATAAAAGAAATTGTGATTTCAAACCTGCGCACAGAAATATAAGCAGGCGTTATTAGACAAACATTATCATATAATTAAAATATTATTACAAAAAAGTTTACTCGGTGATTAGTTGTCCCAGATTAGTAGATATATCGTCAAAATTCGGATATTGAGATTCAACGAAAATCGCATAAGGTTTATCAATATGGACGAATGAGAAAGGAGGAATTGCATAACCTGATGCAGCCGATTTCTCGAGAAAAGAGGGACAGGGCGAGAAAGGGGAAGAAAGAAACGAATTCGCAGAAGCATCGCGCATGAAACAGCGAACCGTCACGCTGGCATCACGTGCTCGTTCAACCATCTTTACCGTTTCTTGCTCGCGCATCCGCGGCGGCTTGATTTACATTGATGCCGCTTCGTCTTGGCGCAATTTTTCTCAACGGCCCGTTTAACGAGTATATAATTTCGTTTGGATAATTCCGCAAGAAACTCGACTGCACTCTCGTCGAAGATTTCGAAAGGTATCTCGTATGATAGGCGAAGAACCACAATCGAGAGTCACCTGTGGTCCTCGGCCAGCGTGAAAACGTCAAGTAAAGCTCGTCAAATCGTTCGCAGATTGATCGAAGGATATCTGTTGTTAAGATTGAGGTTGCCGACCTTACGGGACATATTCCGCTGTATATTCTACACAGCTCGTCCTTACATAAGAAATTCAATCGTGTTTCCTAGCGTCATGTCACACCGAGTGCTCAAACACGAGGATACGCACGGCAATCACGAGGTTAAATGACCGATACCACTAGTATTGCGACGTAGGGGATAATTCCCAACGCAATAGCGAGTAGCAGTTAGTAGTGGTATGCGTTAGTACTCAGGAGCGATGCAGCAAAGAAAAAAAACACGGCGCATGCGTCCGGGATAGGGGTAGAATCGAATTCTCTCGGATGCGGTCGGCGCAAAAGTCATTGCTTCCCCGTTCGTGAGTGCAAGTACAGTGACTCGAACTCGTTCGGTTTTTGGATTATAGTAGACGCGAGCGGTATGTCGATCGTCCGTCCATCGTGGTGAGTTTTCGGTGGCACGAGGGGAATCATTTCATCGTCCGTTCCAGGCCGGCTCGAGGGAGAAAAAGATGGGCGTGGAAGTTTTCGATTATCTGCAAAGCTACCTACAAGTAGAGCGCTGCAAGAAATCGTATCTGGGTAGGTGCCGAATCCGTTGATTCGCGTCAACGACACGACACTCTACACACGACGAGAAAAAGTTCCGCCCGACACGGAAAAAACTCATCATCGCGATTGGTAGTATTTCGCTGTAGGAACCATGCTATATTCTTCGCTTATCGACAAGGGTCGTTTATTAGAAGAAACCGTATCGTTCAACTCCAAGTCTGGAGTACCTTTGAAATTACGTACAGCTCGATGACTATCTTGTCATCATATAGATACCGACGGCTTATCGAGCAAATGCTATAATTATTAGAAATTTGAGATACCGATGAATATCCGCATATTGACGTTACCACCGATTTTTTTCGAAAGTGGCATCACTGACCGATAAAGATACCGACGATACGAAGCCTTAATTGCTCCGCCAAGATCTCGGTCAGAGGTCATTGAAAGATTAACTCGTCTCCATTCTCTCGATAAAAATAGATATGCTTATTAATGAGCGCAAACAAACAAATTAACTAAAATATTTGTTTTCAATTAAAAAACAATTTCGAACAGAGAGGCAATTTCTTGCTCGTAGATCTTAAATTAAGAAACTGTCTCTCAAAATACAAAACGATGACGCTTGACTCGTCACTCTTTCTGCACACACAGGTGACGATCGCACGGACGGCTCATTCTTTTTATAAACCTCTCCTTTGACAATTTTACATCACCAAGATCTCCTCGATCGAAAGAGTGCCGAAAGTCTGTATCGAAATTATTCATACATCAAAGCACCGCTTATCACTCCACAGTGAAATGCGCGCATACGTAACGAACATAAGCGGCACACACGTTCTCATTTTGCGCGCCTGCCTCACTCGGCAATAATTTAATAAAACGCAATTTAATCATGGATCCGCTCCCGGGTCATTCAGGCCGGACGTCGCGAACGCAGGGCGATTTGTCTCCCGGTAACCAAATTTAGCGACGCCGTTGAATTAGTTTCTCTCTCAAGAGTCCGACTATACTATTCTTTTCAAGTTTGTTTTTCAACATTCATTAAGGGTGTACCATTGGTTCTATTCCCGTCGCGGAAGAGACTCCGTTAATAATAATATTATTAAATCGGTAGAGACTGTACTATTGCGGGTACTATATTGCAGATGTCGACTTTTCTGTTCCTATATACCTGTACGTCTACGGCGAAAGCAGTGGAAAAGTACTGGGTGGCCTTATCGAACGGACAATTTTTTCCAAAAGTTTCTGAAATAAAACGTCTTAGACAAAGGAATCCTACAGCTAGCTGGGAGGGTAAGAGACAAAATCCCCAACAATAATACGGCCCGTATCATTTCAGCATTTAAATAAGAAAAGCGAGGAAATAGCACACCAAAATTCGTCACAATCGAATCTCACTACCAAATCAATAAGAAAATACGCTTCTGGGCGCAATATTTCTTTTTCGTTTGGATTTCTCCTTTTAACCGTAGTTCCCCATTGATACCAACCATTTATCTTGACGTATCAATCGTTAAAATATCTGTATATATTTAAATCGTTCAAGTAGAGACAAAGTCTCATACGAAAACGTCAAAAGCGTGACAAGATTAATGTCTAGTTCAAATGACGGCGAGAAAAAGATTCAAATGAAGGTATCGCCAAGCTAAGAGAGACGGTAGAACCTGACGATAATGCTCCGAAAGCCGGCATGCAAAGAGGCGCGAGCGTTGGAGGTGGACGAGCACGTGCTCACCGAGTGATACAACTTTTTTTTTCCGAGCTAAATAAGGTGACTCAGTGTTGGTGGGGCGATAACGAACGAATAGGAAACGCGAGCGAGTCAGCGTGCGAAGCGAGAGCTAACGGAGAGACCGAAAGGTAGAAAGAGAAGGAACGAGCTTGACAGCTGTTGAGCAGTCATGGTGTGCGTAATGTGTGCACGTGATCGAAAGAGAGAAAGAGATTGAACGTGTGTGAAACTGCGAGCGAGCGAACGAGACAGACGATACATGACAAAGTCTGGAGTAACCAGTGACGTATCTCGAGTTTGTCGCTGCTAGGGGCGAAAGTAAAGGATTATAATCACTCACAGTGGATCTGTTTCTGCGAGCGAGAAAATCTCTCGTGCGTTGGAACGGAAGTACAACTCGTGCTATCGATTTTGGACGACGAGAGTTCTTTCCATCGAGACAAAATTATACTCAGAAACAAAGGCTGTGATTTTTCGCCTTAACGTTGAGAAAGGAGGCGTATCCGTGGAATTAATTCCGTTACAGCGTCCGAATTATGAGCAACGGGAATTGATAACTCTGATAGTCCTTGCTCATGTCGGCCCTGAGTCAAAGGAGCGAGCAAGACGAGGACTATTCGAACAGGTAATGAATGAATGAGTGCGAGAAGGTTTCGATGGTAGGAGAAGAAGGACGAAAAGAGAGAGTGTAGAGGGGCGAGTTCGTGCATTTCTGGTGCGAAACTCGCACGCGTGTTCAGTCGTGAACTACCACCGTATCCAGGTGCGCTCTCGCATCGCAGGTGCGTTCACGAACTAGCGGTTAACGTCTCTCATCAATTGAATCAAGAGACGCGAAATCCGCGCGACTCAATAGAAGAGTGAGAAGAAAGATCCCGACTAACGTGTGTGGCCCGGAGTGAAAAGCGCTACAGCTGGCTGCATCGCTGCGCAGAATGTTTCTCGTTGCACCAGTCGACAATAATCGTTGGGTCTACGCGATGCACGGACTGGAAAAGCCCATGGATCATGTATCCGGTAACGATCTAATCGTATTCATCGCGACGATTCAGCTCGACGAGAAAGCAATCGATTCCCGAACGATCGTCCATCGAAGCGGGCCCATCAAATCGCGTTCAGTCGCGAATGACGTCAATGATCCAGAGAAAACAGCAAATGTCGTGATTTTTTTTTTCATTCTTCACGAACTGTTCAGCGGAATAATGCTAATCCCAGCAACATCATCACGTCGTGAATTATTGCCGCGCGCGTTTGTTGCTTGCGGTAAGCACGCGTAGAAAAGATTCAACAATGTTGCGCGACGGGCTGAATTGCATATGCGTCACATGTCAATGAGGGGTGATCGAATCGAGTCACCGAAACATACTTGATTCGTCGCCAACAACTCGCGTTCGACTGAAGAACTGCGAAACTCAACGATCGATGGAAGACATCATCACGGCTCGCATTAACCAATTTCCATCGAATGAAGAAAATTTGTCATGATCCGCCGCCTTCACACACGGTACATATGCGCGTTTACATGCAAAAGACTCGCGTCGGGTTTGTACGTGATAAACGAATAGACCTGGTCGCGCGTCTGACCACGTGTAAAGCGCGTGAACGGAGCGAGTATTTACCATCGCGTTAACGAGATACCGGCAGGAACTGCACACAACCTCGACGATAGTCTTGCTAAAACGTGGCTCTATAAATAGCCGCGCGAATCGCGCGAAGGTTGCGATAAAACATACGAAAAAAAAGATGACCGTCTATAACACACGGCATCTGTAAATCATATATAAATATTAGCAGTTGACCCTAAACTTGACATCTCGCGAGAAATGCAGCTCAGACATTATTATGATTAGTCGTTTGTGAAAAAATGAGAAAATGGTGAATTCTTTTCACCCCGTCTTTCATGATCCCCATATTTCGTCTCGTAATGTAATCTCGCCTCGTTCCTTTCGGTGGCTGGGATTCGCGTGTTGCCTCGAAGAAAACGCTCGCATTATCTTATTTTGGTTTCATCCGAGTGCAAATATTTCATCAGCGATTCACCGAGGTCAAACGATTGCCGACCTGTTGCATCGCGTCGAAATCCGTCCAATTTTTATGAGGAGAAAAATTTCTTCTCAGACTTAAATGAAACGTCTCTTTAAAAGAAAAGACTTCGTGATACTTTTCTATGCCAATGGCTTGACCGAATCGGACAATTGGAGGTCACGGTGCGCGAATAATAACTCACACAATTTACACCGACAAATTCGCTTAGTGCGCTCCAAGTTTTATGAACGATACAAAGATCGTGAAGGAAAGGTACATTTAGTGCGAAAACAATAGTGAATAACAGTAAGAGCGACAAGAATTCAGGGTCTCGGTGGATCCATCGTTAACCAATAATCACTCAGCACGAATTCGATATGCTCGCTAACGGGACGAGTGCCAAGCGACGACAGCGCGACGACATCCTTTCGGAGACATGGAGCTGCGGGTTGTTATTATAACATTTTCATTCGCGAGCGACCGCCGTCGCGAACGCATCGCGTTGTACATTGCGCGCATAGAAAGTCAATAAAGCGAGAACGTCGCGACGTGAGAACACGGTCGTCTTATTTATCTTACGTTCGTTTTGCGCAGCCGGCGGTGTAATGGCAGGCTCCATTGCCACTTTGGCGATTCTCTGGGTGTCCCTGCAGACGATGGGACTTTTGGGACACTCGATCGGCACTTCCAAGTTACCCGCCTCTCTGCAAAATTATCTCGCCAGTTACAACGGTAGGAATAGCTGATGCTGCGCGTTGAGCAAGGTTTAGTGATATTTCTTTGCAGGATTCCCAGTCAGCAATTACGGTCATAAGGCCGTCGTGGGCCGTTTTGAAAATCGGCGATTCCCCAGAATCGATGAAGCGACACTGAACAACTCGATCGCATTCGCCCAGACGTTGATCGGCCGTATGAGCACCCTCGAGAAGAATATCGCGAATGCCGGTGTCGAGCTCCAGGCGCAGAGTCCGGCTGAGAAACAATACTGGAATTCCTACCCTTCTGCGGACGCGTTCGAGAGGAGCATCGACGCCATCATAGCCACAAAGGCATCGTCGTATCTCATGCATCAGAACTGCCGAAGGTACGTACGTTTGACAGCGGGCGAAATGTCATTTGACGGCACTCTTTCGTCCCGTAGGTTCGGCCTGGACAAAAATGACTGTGCTCGCTACATATCGACGTTGAGGCTGCGAGGCACCCAACTCGGGGCAACCTGCGTCGCGATGCATAGCGCGAGCTGCGACGAGGGCTCCAGGTACCGCAGCATCGACGGCAGCTGCAACAATATCGAGAACCCGAGCTGGGGCAGCGCGATGACCGCGTACACCAGGGTGCTCTTCTCCCAGTACTTCGACGGTAAGGTGTCCCTCTTTCTAGCCATTTAACAACCACTCGCGCGATCGTTCTCATCCAGGTTTACGAATTGCATATCGACCGTCGCTCCATACTAGGGAAACAATTGCAATTGCGCGCATCATCCGAAACAGCCGTCCATTTACCGGGATTTTCTAGCAGTTTCGTAGTAGAGCGGCTTTCGAGCGTGCACTTTGTGTCGTCGTGACAAAGAGATCGTTCATTCTGTGTGCAATAATAATCGTACAATTATTTGCAGCCTCTGAACGTTTGGCGCTTTCCTCGACTTTCTGCGATTCCAATCATCCGTCCTATTCCTCGAAGGGTTCATTTCTCCCGTCATACCGGGTTCGGTCGGAAAAAGTATGTAACAGTCGCGCGATATTATTAATATCACGATAACAAGCGTGATATTGTTTCGGCGATATATGTTCGCGGTTAGATGTCACGCGCGCCTTTCGAGAAGCGTATGCAGCAGCGGGAATGCGTCATTGTGGAAATATACGTGATAATTAAAATTCGTGGCGTTTAGTCACTCCTGTACTTTTGTTGGAAGGAGATAATGGGAAAAATAGTCGGCGCGGATATCATCTGCTCGCAGCCGGTCGTAGCAAAACGTGAATAAGTATGGCGCATCGAGGCGCGCCGATAACACGAACAAAGAAACGGTTTGTTTTCAACTCTAAGCAGTTTCAGTCGGATTAATTTCTGCGACGGAAAAAGTGGTATTCTTTCTTTTGCGGACGAAAAGGTTTGGTTGAATTTACTAGACGAACCAGATATGTTTTGATTGAAGAAAATAGAATTTCTGGTTCTTGTGGTTCCTTATAACCAGAAATTCTGTCTCCTTCAACTAAGACGCGCTCGGTTCGTGTTCGCTGTCTGGTAAATCCAATCGAACTTTTTTCCGTATGGAGTCGCTACAATCACTCTCGGGGGATTTTCGTTATTCGAGTGAAAAATTCGCAAAAAGAAACGGACTCGCGTCCGATATGTCTTACGAATCATTTCTTCATTAGACGCTCCATCGCGCTTCCTGTTTTGATTTCTTCAACAACGTGTTGTCTCATCGACGAATCAGCAGTCTCGCGCGAGCCTACCTACCCTACGACATACATTCACGCTGATCCTTGTGGGCGCTAATGGATAAACGTTCATCGATTGGCTTAACAAATTATATTCTGTGATTTGCATTACAGTTGTTGTGCGATAAGGCACATAGAGCATAAAATGCCTGAGTGTAGCAGTGAATAATACTGCCTAGGGCAATAGGGTGCCCCGGTCGGGAGATTCTATCCAGCAGTAGAATGTGTATGTAAACTAATTCGGATATATCTAATAATGTATCATATTTATTATGTAACGCTAGTTCGAGTCTCTTTTCTGTTCTGTACTTGGCGGTACGCGGTTCTCTCTTTTTCTCTTTTGCGAAGGCAACTGTGCGAGAGGACTCGACTTGGGAGTGCGTGCAAATTAGTCTCTCTCTCCCTCTCTCTCTCGCGGTCAGGAGTGTCAGGAGGTCTCGATTACGTAATCGTCTCGGTTGCTTCTTAACGCATCGACGCTTCACACATGTATTGAGGAATCTAATGTCAAGTGGAGCAATAGCTGTGTAGTGCATTTACGATGATCGTGCATATAATTTCCATGTGACTCCATAGAGAAAACTCGCGCATCTTGACAACCCCCTCCCAACTCGGTACACTCGTTCGTACGCCTTCATCGCGCGATCATCTAGATAAGTTTACTGGACGTTTCTGCGAGCGTTCTCGATCCGGCCTGGTCGAAATTTCGGGATCGTCAATTATAACCGACGTGCATTTCTCGCGCGTCTCTACCTACGTTCAATATTGACAGCTCGTCGTTCGACAACGCATCAGAAGTCGCCCAAGTCGATGTAACCCAAATACCTCGCTTTGCAGCACGGGATCTCCTTTCGGGGTACAATCAGCGAACGATGCACAACCGTCGTTAACGACGTCTTTAACCATTAATTCATTCGTTTCTTGCTAAAATTACTTCGCTGATCGTTCCCCGAGAAATCGATTCAAAATCAGAGCAGGTTAGGACGCGTAGTTAGGACCTCGGGAGATCAGCCGGTGACACAGTCTGCTATTTATAAAGCAAGTGGAGAGCTCTTTCATTGTCTCCTCTCGTGCTGCACTGCCACGCGTACCACTCGAAACGTACACGCGCATGCCTGAGCTCGCTAAAATCGGAGTAATCACCACGAATTACTTGCATAATGTTTTCAACATCGCGCGCGCGCGATCCTTCATTTCCTGTTCACAAATTATTGTCGTATCGTTTTGCATCATGATTTTATTCGCGCGAATGACCGAAGCACACGTAGCACCGATTTACTCCGATTTCGCGACTTGGAGCAGTTAACGCGACAAAAGTATCTAATGCGCGTTTTGGGAAGCAGGCATCCAAGAACCGAGGCGCGTCGGACAAACCAAAAAGCCGCTGCCAAGCCCGAGGCTCGTAAGCGCAGCTCTGACGACCGCAAACGATCAGTCGGACGCTAGCAGGACCTTAGCTGTGATGGAATGGAGCCAATTCATCGCTCACGACATGGCCCACACTCCAGTTCGTAAGATGGGTGAGTAGATTTCGAAGTGAGTGGCTTTACAAGATCGATCGACCGATGATATCCGCATGAAATCTTCCATTACGCGGTATATCGGAAGCTAGAAATGACACGAGGAGCGTGAAATTCTTATCATGATTGCACAGTTTCAACGGGGAAGCCGATCTCTTGCTGTCAGCCAGACGGAGACACCTTGTCGCCGCGTCACGTACATCCCGACTGTTCTCCCATCAGCGTGCCAGATCGTGACCCTGTTTACGGCGAACATTACGTTCGATGCATGAACTATGTTCGATCGTTACCCGTCTTAAGGTCCGAGTGTACTTTCGGACCTGTGGAACAGGTACGAAGTTGAATTATAAAAGGATCGTTCCAATCTTTTTTTCCGTCGCATTGAGGATAAGGGTTTTCACCAAGACTGCGCTCGATTCGTTGTGCGAATAATAGTATTAATCTGCTTCCAGATGAACCAAGCGAGTCACTTTTTGGACGGCTCCACGATTTACGGGTCCACTTTGAAGAAGTCTCGCGATCTTCGCACGTTCGAAAGTGGCCGCTTGCGCGTCCAAGTCCGAAACAATCACACGTACTTACCGCAGGGAGATGCCGAGCTCGCGTCTCAATGCGGAGAGAATTGCTACAACTCCGGTAGGTGTAAAATCCCCCGCTTGTATCGCTCTCATTACCAGTAAATGCGCGTCTTCGCCAGGTGATGATCGTGTAAACATCGAGCCTCAATTGGCCGCGATCCACACGGTCTGGCACCGCGAACACAATCGCGTCGCCGACGAGCTTGCCAGGTTGAATCCGGACTGGCCGGACGAAGTCCTTTACCAAGAGGCCAGGCGTATCGTAATCGCTGAGATTCAACATATTACTTACAAGGAGTGGTTGCCTATCTTGCTGGGTAGAAGATATACCCGCGCCATCGGCCTCGTAGGGAATGGTTACAGTCGTAGCTACAGTTCCGACGACGAGCCGGCGGTCAGCAACGAAGTCGCCACCGCAGCGCTGCGTTTCCTGAATTCGTTGATGCAAGGAGAACTGAGGTAAGTGTCGTACGAACAAGAAGAGCAATCCTGCCGTGACAGACGATATATTCTCTCTTTCTCACAGTTTACCGGACAATTTGCGCGAGCAGAACAAAACGCTCCAACTGGCGGATCATTTCTTTAATCCGCGTGTGATCGAGTCGGAACAAGTGCTCGACGGATTGCTTCGTGGTCTTGCTACTCAGACCAGTCAGAAAATGGATATTAGCCTCATTCCAGACGTGAGTACAGTATTCAGCTATGGATGGCGATCTTCCTCTTCCTTTCGCGATAAATCGTTTCTGCGTTACAGATGACGAGCAAGCTGTACACCAGTAACGGAAACGACTTGGGCTTAGACGCCATCAGCTTGGACATTGAACGTAGCCGCGATCATGGTCTTCCAGGATACAATTATTACCGCAGATACTGCGGGCTTCCCGCTGCCAGGACTTTTGACGACTTTTTAGATTACATACCAGCGGAGGTAGGGAGCTATTCTTTCGTAACGTATTCTCAAGAATCTAGAAACGTCATACGATCGTTTGTCAGATGGTGATGAAACTGCGCACGACCTATTCACACCCGAATGACGTCGATCTTATCGTCGGCGGAATGGCGGAAAGACCGGCGGATGACGGCATGGTCGGGCCAACCTTCCGTTGTCTCATCTATGAGCAGTTTTCCAGATCCCGACGCACCGATAGGTTTTTCTACGACTCCGCGTTGCAACCGCATCCCTTCACACCTGGTAAGCTAAACGTTCGCATAGGATTGTATTAGCGCGATTCTTAACCAAGGATTTCTCGCTTACAGAACAATTGACTCAGCTACATAACGTCACCTTGGCGCGAATATTTTGCGACAACGGTAACAGCATCACGCACATGCAGCGCAATGTATTCCTCAAGCCGCAAGCAGGGTGAGTCTCTACCTGGGTGCCCCTCTCTCTCTCTCCCTGTCCCATTAAATACGTATTATCACACGCTACTTTCCAGGAATGAATTGAGACACTGTACGGATTTCGAGGCGATACCCAGCGTGGACCTGTTCGCCTGGGCGGAGAGGGCGAAGGCGTACCGTTGAACTGCCCGATTAATTGGCTGGTCACACAACAATTGCATCCGTTCGCCCGAGATGTAGAGCGGGCCTGACGAGGGCGGATTACGGGAGCGGGGGAGTGTGGGAAGCGATTGTGCGAGACTATGTGGTAGTCTCGTCAGCGTCGCGACGACGAGATCGCGCCTCCACGACGAGGTGCTGCGCAAGGCGGAACAATGGCGAAACCACGTGACTGGTCGATTAAAAAGATAACCGGCAGCTAGAGCGAGGTTGCACGGAAAAAAATGTCCTCGCGAGAGAACTATATTCGAGATGACTTTGTCACTCTGCGACAGAGCTTGCTCGCAGGACCGTATTTCCTAACATTATAGTCTGATGATACATGTTTATGGATAGTCTCGTGTGTTTGTGTGAGGTGGTGGACACTGCGAACCTTGTGCGCTTATCCGAATATTACGCTTGCGTATATGATTGCGTTAATTCGAGGCCCAAGTTTCAAAAGTACTTGGGAACTGATCACTTTTGCGATAACTTTAGGATATCGAGATGGCTACAATTGTTATTTAACAATAAGTGACGTTATCTCCAATTGTGTGAGAATCCAAGTATCTGATTAATGAAGATGGAACGGATCTCTGACCAGTAAATATAATCATAGGATCAGAAGCATATCTCAAAATCGAAGAGTGCACTTTTTCATTTTTGATAATAATCTGAATGACTCTCTCGGACGAAGCTATAACCGAAAGCAATAATGTATGAAACGGTGACTGATGCTATGATAGATTTTTAACTGTTGAATATTAACGTGAATCTCCGAGATCATTTTTACGAACCCTCTCTCTTTCTCTCTCTGCTTTCTTCCTCACCCTATCAAGATATTATTTAGTGTTTTATATTTTGAGAATATAATATTCACACGTTAAAAAGTCTTTGACTTTCCCTTCTTTTAGTCTAGGGTAAGAATTAGTATTGCGCTGGATATAAAAGGAATACCTTATTTTTTTATAACGATTAACGTATTCACGTTAGTCGAAGGATATGTCTTCTTTACGTTAGAAACTTCCCACATCTGCCAAAAATATTTATTTCAAAATGAGCCAGTTTTACAACAGATTTGTGAAAACGATTTGTTAAAAAGAAACATAGTCATCGAACAATTTTTAACAATATTGTTAGGACAGCACTATATGCGAATAAATTATGTTTTGCCAACTATACTATGTCACATAACTATATATGTGTGTATATATACATATATACCTACACACATACGTTCGAAATCCTCGATTCTACAGTTTAAAGAGAAAAACGATTTACATCGCTTACGTTCTCGCGTATTTAATTTGGTCTTTTTGTACAATATAAAAATATCGATGCTACAGTTGATCTTCTCTTTACTCAATATCTCTATATATTCTTTCTTTAATAAAAATATCGGACGCAATATCGCAGGGTCTTATGAGTCTGATAGAGCAGTCGATGTGCAGAATTTTGAAAATACATCCAAGAAAATTTGGCTTCAAAAGAGTTATAAAAACGGAGGAACTAGGACTCGTACATTAACTATTTTGTGTTAACGCGACGGCGTTAACGTTATTGTTTCGATATATGAATTCCTTATAAGAATCGGTTTTTCAAGGTTGCGATATTAACTTTTAAAGCTCTAAAGAAAAATCTGCATTATCACTGATTACTCGACTCTTTCGGAAAAACAAAAATGCAACTAGAAAAATGTTTAGAGCTTCTCTTATTTATCATTGCTGCAAACTCTCGAAGACGTCTTGAATACTTCGCAAAAAGCCATCTTGCATTCATTTTGGTAGCATTGTTTTCTTATATTCGTGAGAAATGGACGGATTAACTGTGTTCCTGCGGAAACGTGATTCAAGAAACACGTTAATGCATGCCACCTGGCACAAAACGCGTTATTCTCGATCGATCGTGTGATTCTTGTATATATACTGAAGCGTGAAAATATTGTAGCTAAGATATATTGTACGAGGGGAGAGAAGTGGGGAGTACTCTCAGAAGATTACTTTCATCTGTTTGGTTATAAACGTACGACACACTGGACAAATCTTGATGCATTTGGCGCAATCGGCGCAAGTCAGCAAGTGGCCGCACGATAGAAACAGTTGGGATATTTCCCCGTCGAAGCAAATTTTACATATTCTCGAGTCACTGAGAGATTTGGAGCATCCAGCCTCCGCGTCGAATAAATTCTCGTTGCTGTCCTTAATCGACGAATTGTTACTCGATATACTCTCTACGCCGCTATCGTCATTACCTTGAGAACTCGGTCCAGGAGATCCAGGAAGATAATTTTCCTCGTCGAACTTCCCATGTTCAGTTTCCGATTCGGCGTCTATCGACAGCTCCACTTTCGCGACATAAGATGCCGTCTGTAACTGGTTATTCTATCAGGAATAAACGTAAATATTACGGGAAGCATGTGATGATTTCTCTTAAAGCCTGGCAATACTTGCAACTTATCAAGCGACTCGCGAAAATTGTGCAATATATATATACATATATACATACATATATATATATATATATATATACTTAATATATATATACATTTGCAATTTTACAATAATTACATGTACAATTTTATAATATATATATATATATATATACATTTGCAATTTTACAATAATTACATGTACAATTTTATAATAATATATATATATATATATACATACTTAATATATATATATACATACATACATATATATGTGTATATATATGAATGCAAAAGAAAAAAGATGCTCACGTTTTTAGGAGAGATGGATTGACCTGTAACCTTTCCCACGTATCTCGATCCTTTAACCTCGTGTAGATAATAGCAATTCGGATACCACATAGCATGCTGTTCCCAGGGATCATCG
Source organism: Dinoponera quadriceps (assembly GCF_001313825.1). Lineage (NCBI taxonomy): Eukaryota > Metazoa > Arthropoda > Insecta > Hymenoptera > Formicidae > Dinoponera > Dinoponera quadriceps. The sequence goes on from NW_014555639.1 coordinate 2,422,914, forward strand.
TTGGGTTCCCAATGTTTCACTCCTACGCCGCAATGAAAACACAACACCTGGTCCTTTTCGCCTGTATAGTAAAATCCTGCGAGCGATAGCTCTTCCGGACTCTGCTTTAAAAATGTGGGCCAGTGCTCGAAGGTACGAAGGCGCGCCTCGTACAATTTGTATTCCGGATACTTGGCGCATGACGAATTAGTGGGGTAGAGCTTGTAATAATCCGGTGGAAGATCGCATTCGTACGGTCCGCAGACATCTCGATCTTCCGTCATCGGTGACGCGATCGATATATCGGGTGCAACATCGAACGACACGTTATCGCAAAAGGCATTGCGAATGAATTTACACGTTGGAGATTGTCTTTCGTGATCTACCATGGGATCGTCGCCCTCTAGCCATTTGTACATCTCCGTACCACACTCGAAACATCTAACAATATCGAGTTCTCCGGTGAAATAGAAACCAGCTGCCACAAGACTTTCCGGCTTCATATATGACAAGGGCCATTTTTCGAAGCTTTTTAGTCTGATAGCCTCGTATCGATAATCGGTGCCGTCGTCCACCTCATCGATTGTTGTATCACGTGGTACATTCATGATTGACATCAATAGCTTAGCTGGAGTGAGCATGTTGAATTTTGGCCTGTGTAACGTCATTCTATACTGAGTAAGCGTATAATTTTAGACATAGATGAATAAAGTCAGTACACGACTTTTACTACTAACGCGCATTTACTAATGCGCCACGAGGGGACATCCTCGCGTTGGTAAAGCTACGCGTATATATTTTCCTTTCCTACGTATATCCATTTCCTCTTGTTGCAGCACAATACTTACAAATTTAAGATGTTGCGAGACGAAAGTTCCCATTGGCCTGACATGCCGAGTGAATCGTTGCAGCAAAAATTTTCTAATTCTAGATATTGACACTTGTGGACACTATTATTATACACATTGTTGTAAGCGTGATGATAAATATGTGAATGAAAGTCGGACCAGCGTGCCCTTCGACGCTGCCGAGCGGGCAGTAACGTTAAGACCCACTGAAGCCCCGAGGCCTGAGAGAACGCTTTCACATGCTCGTGCTCTTTGTCGCTCGTAACGGGATAAAACAGGCAGCGCTGCCTGCTCAAGTTATCTCTACTCAAAGCTAACGTCAGCAAGCATTCCGTCGAAACTTTCGAGAAACATAGGAAGGCGGATGTCATTATTCCGAGTAGTCCAGATAAAGAAGAACACACATTGTGTGTGTATGTGTGTGTGCGTGTCGCACGTGTGAGATACGGCTATGAGATTTGTAACAATTTGGAAAAGAGATTGACGCGCAAATATAGTGATAAATATCTCTTTCTTTTCTTGCGCTGAGAAAAATCGTGAATGAAATATCGTGTGAAAGAATTCTATCTCTCGTTGAAAATCTCGCGATAAGATATAGAAAAACAGGTGATCCAAGTGATCTTTAAGTAAGCGGCGTGTGATTTGATTAATTAAGAAAAATAAGAAAATTGAAAATGAACATTCATCCATGGCAGGTAGAAAAAAATTGCAACAAAGGTACAATGTATTCCGACTATCTTAACACAAGGAATGCAGGTACCTGCGCGACAACAGAATCTCTTGTTACGATCCTGCATTTACCTGCACTATAGTGAATTCCTTTCCTCTCCATTCCGGAATGGAGTATCCTTGTAGTACCAGCACGAACGGAGCGTCGCACGAAGAAATAATATGTATTTGAGTCTCGTAACTCTCGATGGATTTGAAGATTGTAACTTTCGCCAAGTTATAATTATTTAATTTCACGTGCAACTATATAGACTTTTCCTCTGCTCTCTTCCCTCTCCCTTTCTTTTAAGAACGAATCTCTGTTAATTGCCTTGCGTTATTAAGATAAGAAGTGAATACCAAACGTATATATTGTTTAGGACAACGTAATAAAACCATAAAAGATACGAGAAAAATAAAAGACTTTAATTGTTCTATCGTTGTATTGCTCATTTAAATACAATACGAGAGATACGTTGTACCAAATAATAACCGAGTCTAAGAAGCGGTGGCATATTTTAAAGAAGATCCATTAACGCGCACAGTTTTCATCTCAAAATAGATTTTTGCATAATATAAATATATAAATTTTTGTTCCAAGTAAATATTTGTCCCAAAGCACGGTCTAATCTGCTATCTCGCTTCTTATCGCAGTTGGTAAAGTGCGTCGGCTTCCTGAACTTTTATCCGTTTGCTTTACTGACGTTATACTTTATCGTGCCAATACTTTATCGACACCGTTATTGAGTCAATTACCGTTCTCCGAAAGATGTCGTTAGTCATTTCTCTCAAACATTCAGGAATAAGAAATAATAATGATCACATAATGATTTATGCTAAAAATAATGATTTATAAATCCCAATTATTTATCCATAATCGCAATTGTGTTTCTCGTCGCATAGAAGGCAAATTATCGATATAGCACTTAATGTGCCATCGTTATCGGTCAAAATGTCATTAGTTTCAAATTAAAAGGCCAATAAATTTTTCACAAAGATACTTGATTTCTCTCTCATAATAGCAATAATAACGAGATGATCTAAAGTAAAACACGTGATTAAATTATTCGCTACATTCGCAAATAATTGCATCATCGATATGAAGGCGAGAAAGGATTTTTTGAAGATCCTATATTTCTAAAGATTAGAGATCTACAAGAATAATCTGAATGGCCTTCAGAAAAGATCTGATAAGAATAGTGAATTGAAAGCGGATAACCACTTACGAAACAAAATTGCACACAGAAAGAATTGAGCGGCTGGACATTTGCAGGTGACCGATGCATATCGAATTGAGCTTTCGGCAGTGTGGAGTTGTCGACAAAGTAGTATCCCTACACTTTCTCCCGCCATTTATAAAGTTCGGCCCGTATCCGCCGCTCATTCAGTTGTCGACACGTGCCGAAGGAACACTAATTATTACAGTCGCGATTTCCAAATCAGGGAAGGTAGTGCAAGTACCTCCGCTGGGACCGCGCGAACAAAGTGTATTCTAGATTCGATATTCTCTGTGTTAATTAAGGGTTGAGACCGGTATGATATCGGTGAGTTAAACTCGCGATTATCCCTTGTTTTAGCTCCGAATCGCGAATAACGTTAAAATCGTGTTCGCATTTTCGCGCCGGAAACTGATTCAAAATCAGAATCGTAATAAAGTAACAGGACTGTTAATGTGAGAAAAGAACATACATTTTTTTTACAAGCTAAGGTTGTTGCCCTCAAAATCAATTCTCTGGGAAGCAACGCAACCAGATGGAAATATGTCACAGTATCAAAAATCTTGCCTGCTTTCGATTGGCCGGTTACGGCATTTCCGAACTTTTTTAATTGAAATGATGACTTCATAGACAGTTATTCATTCTTGTGAATGTAAAAAAAGCTCTTTCCAATTATAATCAAATTTCTATAGATTTTTATAGCGCTATCTTGAAGTTGGGGATGCAAAGACTTCAGTGACGTTGCTCAATATTCCTTCGTCCCATTTTCGTAACGTTCTCAGCAAACACACCGCTAGTTACTTGACAGTTACTCAGCATAAAGTAAAAGAACAAAGATACACGTAATATTAATATTTTCACAATTTATTAAAGTCCAAATACATTAGCTGCTTTTGACCTGCTAACTTTCGATATAAAAAAATTTGACTTGTTACTTTTTCATGCGGATCTTGCGCTTTCAATCATCTAGACTCGACTGTTGAGAGAAGCTACCGCATTAATTAAAAAGTCTATTATTCAAGAAAAACGGAAGATAATTTTCTCCATCAAGTTGTTAAGAAACTGTCCTTGATTGCGCTTATTTTATCATCCGAATTCCTTCGATCGGGAAATACACGTGACTTGTGTAGCTCAAGTGCTCAAAGTAGTTGAATGCGCGGTCTAGTAATTGTTATTGTCTTTTTCTACGAATGGCGAATACTGCCGGAGCACTGCCCTCGATCGATCGAACCAAATCTTCATATATGATACATACGCAAGGTTGTTCCTTGTTAATCAATTTAATCATCGACCTCCAGTCAACCAAATTACGAAAGTATTCTGCATTACTTCTATGTCACATGATATTCTATTATGTTATTCCACACCATGCTATATATATATAGGATTGCACAACAAAATAGTTTCTCTTAATTAAACGCGATGTCGAGTCGACATTTTTCACCGTGCACAACAAAATAGTTTCTCTTAATTAAACGCGATGTCGACTCGACTTCACCTGCTATAAAAATTCGTGTGATTTACTTTTTCACCGTGCACAACAAAATAGTTTCTCTTAATTAAACGCGATGTCGACGCGACGTCGCGTTTAATTAAGAGAAACTATTTTGTTGTGCACGGTGAAAAATGTCGACTCGACATCGCGTTTAATTAAGAGAAACTATTTTGTTGTGCACGGTGAAAAAGTAAATCACACGAATTTTTATAGCAGGTGAAGAAAACTAATTAGTACATTACAGACTGACGCGATTAATACAATATTTTAACAGCCAGTATAATCCATTCTTCAATATAATTCAACGTGGCTTTTCATTATGCGCTTAAATATGCGTTTCACTCGCAAAGTCAAAAGGTGCCGAAGCGAAGAGAGAAGAAAAACGCAAGTGGACGTTGGGTTGCGCGAAAAGTCGCGGTCGAGTCGACAGCGCTTTGTTAATTCGCAGTTGGTAATAAAACTCGGACAACCTTCGACTGTGGGGTACGAACTGCCGCGGATTGTGCAAACCCGTTGCGAATAAAGGGGAAAGCCGGACGGCAATCGGAGATCCGCGCGGGACCTTTCCGCCCGCCTTCTCGGGAAGGTTACTGCTGCAACCGGAAAGCGCAGTCCGAATGCATCGATCCCATCTAGGGTTGAGAACATTGTCTCGGGGGTTGGGATGTATTATGCATGAGATCTTCCGCGGATACACGCCGAGATCACCGGCGTTCCGTCTTAATTTCATCCGGATCATTTAAGCACAAGTGCTTCATCGAAAATGAAGAGTCGGACGACTCGCTCGTTCGCCTCGTTGCCGATGAACAATTATCATCGAAAAATCTAAATACATCGGGGAGATGAGAGAGACCGCCGAAAGAAAAGAAAATTACTAATTTAACACGTTCGAGTCTCAATGAAGAAAGCCTCCTTAACCGAAAATTAGATTAACTTCGTACCGCAACACGCAATCACCGTAGGAAAGGTGTCGCTCGCTATTGTCATTGTTGCGCCATTCATTTTTTGTACCACGCGTATTAACTAATTGTCGGAAAGGCGTTATCGTACGTATCACGAGCAAGAATGATTTGAAATTAGAGTAAAACTTCGTGTCGAAAGGCGTCAATGAATTTCATATCTCGATATTTCAAATTTTATCAAACCAGAAGTGCGTACGGTCTTTTTTCTATTCTTTGCTCTTACGCAACCACGTTTCAATTATAAATGTCGAAACGTACTTGCACGCGCCCAGAAGCATGTTATTATGCATATTGTAATAGACGACGACGCGGGATCAATATTCATACGATGCAATCACTAATGAAAACATAAAATAGGCGCAATCGAGTTTCTATTTGTGTGGATCGAATAATAGCCCATTTTCCGCGGGGAATGAATTTGAGGGCTGGCTTGAGTTTTTACGCAACCAAGTGCCGCAATCTATTGAAAAAGAATCTATTAGTAACCGGAATATCACTTAATGAGAACATAATAAACGTACGAATTAGTTGTCCAACGTACTTGATTGTTAGAGATAAAATACTCTTCGAAGTATATAGATTTCCGTGCAAAAAGTTGATTGCGGTACGTCGGCTCATTGATTAATGTAAAATGATAATTAGGTCACAGTTACGTGCAAAATATGGCAAACTATGCACGTGTTCAAATGTACGTCCCGGTAATTGTACGAGAAAGACGCATCCGGAAGATGAACAAGGATTGCGGTCGAATTTCTATGCATCAACGAGAAATTGAATTACCGTCGCTGTGCCAATGAGATATAAGGTCTGTTCGTTTTCGCTGTATCATTGAACTAGTGCAATAAGTTGAAGTGAAAAAACATATACTTGTCTCGCTTCAACTTATTGCACTAGTTCAGCGGTGCAGCGAAAACGAACAGACCTATAAATACCGCGGAGCCAGGAAGTTTCTTCGTGGAGAAATAATATTGCACTTTCCTTATTCGTCGAATTTATCACACACATTCGAATTTCTGACCAATAATACGAAAAGAAGAAAAAAATGTTTATAAACGGTGTTTCGCGTGCGATAAATTTATTCTCTAATTAATGGTGAAATATGCGTTGGAGGACCAATCCAGCAAGAACGTATAAGAGCAGCTGGTGCGCGCGGAAATAGCTTTCCTCAAGATCACACCAATATCCGCGCGCATGATATCGACATCCGATAAATTCCAGAAAATTTCTGCAATTGATTTAGAAATTGAAAAACGTGCGTTATCATATTATCAGCAGCTTTTTATTAACATTTGGAATAAATTTTATCGTCTTTTGTATACATTTCTTGCTGACGTTTTAACGTAGGTCAAATCGTCGATATATATTATAAGACACTGCGAATTAAACGCGGTTTTGTGTTCCTCTTTCAAGAATATGCAAGGTCAGAATATCTTATGGACTGCAGGCGTCCTAGTCGCGGCGCTCTTGCAGACGGTAGCAGTCGTAAACATGGAGAATATAAAAGGGCGGGCTTCTACATTATTCCCAGGTAAGTAATTCTTCCTTTCTTCTTTCTTAAGCGGATAAATCGCGTGAAAATCGGGCAAAAACGACGCGGCTTCTTCATCAAATAAATATCAAATAAATATACGCGCTTCCGCAAATTTAAACCTTGATTCTACAAAATATAGTGTTCAAATCTTCCACCAGGTTGATGCAAGCAAAAAACTTGTAATTTTTCTATTAAATTTTTACTTGTAGAAAAATAGTGATTTAAGAATTAAGAACAACGTAAGGAAGGTCTCGTTAGATATTCCAAAAAATACTGGACCGGATATTGTTTACTTTTTTCATAAAAAGTATCAGTACTTAAAAATTGTATAATTTCGTTTCCAATTTTATTATAACGAATACGACAAACCTTTTACACTAACCTAATGTAGCCAGAAATGAAAAGTCAAATCGACGTCGACTGTAATATAGTTTATCGACAGTGGAAATTATAGTCGATTCAATCTAAATATGGGTTTAAATTTCGACCGGTCATCAAGACATTAGTTTCTGTAAATATAAAATATTGTTTACAATAAAATTACAAACGAGATAAAATAGACTAATTTTAGATTATAATTTTTTTGTTTAAATAAAAAAAGATTGCAAGAAATCCTTCACTGTCCAATACGCCTATTAGTTTGTAACGTAACAAGCATATATTAATTAGACGATTTTGATGACAAGTGTTTTATATGCTGTGTCTTTTCCGATTTAACGTTCCACTAGCGAAAGTCTTGCAGCTACTATTACAGCTGATTAGAACATTTTTCAGCTTCTTTGTGACTTGGAAACTTATATGAATTATTTAAATGATATAAAATCAATATTTGTTACAAGGTCGAGAATGACAAAAATATCGACTGATATTCAAGATTAGCAATTTATCAAATCGACTTTTCATTTCTGACTAGGTAACCTGATAATATTGCGCAAAGCATCCAGAAATAGTCTCCACAACCAAACTACTCGAAGGAATCAACGGAATAAAATTTGTAAAAATCATAGAATACGAAAACCATGTCACACATATTGTAAATATGTACGAGTTATGTTCCGTATGACCGATTAGAAACGTGTCCGGCTTCGCAATTTTACACGTTCTACCATTTTATCGGAACTTTCAAAAGCTCATTAACACAATATAACCTGCTTGAGTTGACTTTAAAACTCCGCAGGTTCTAATGGTAAAAGGCAACGCAAGATATTTTCTGACGCAAGCCCACGCAATCTGTTTTAGGCACGCACCGTTCTCTCTCTCTCTCTCTCTCTCTCCTTAACATCCTTTTTTCCCCTTCGGTAATTTCGACCATTCTCTCGTCCCAATTACTTCACATGCGAAAGAAGAAAAGTGACCGTACCGATTAACATACGGTCGGCTTCTTACATCATGGAGGGCCAAAGTGTTCTGCCGGTTTTTAAATTCTTTTCTTATCTTCATCCCTCGTCAATCAAATTTCGGATTGATGGTCTGTCGGAAGAAGATTTTAGATGAACTTGAGAAACAAAACTGTTCGTAGATCAACGCGTCGACATAAATTGCATTTCATCAGCAATTAATCGCGTGTGCAACGGATCATGACACACGCAAACGTTTTTCGCGCCTCGGATTCGTCCGAGGATATTTAGTGGCTTGCCGCGTATATCCGCGTTCGTTATACTTTACGTAAGTTTGCGGGGGAAACACAGCGATCTGCTTCTACGTTCAAATACCCCTACTTTCTCTAATGGCAGTAACAGGATTAATAATCGGACCGGGAGACACGACAGCGTGGAGAAGGAGAAACACTGCATATACGCGGCACGTTCCTTGTGCAACAGGTGGGAGTTAATGGCAAGAAATGGCACGTGAGATAGAAAATGCACGCAGGTATGCGCGCTGCTGGAATGCATGTTACATTTTCGCGAGAAGGTCCGCGCGAAGGTGTGTATCGGACCGAACCGGCAATTGTCGAAGGTTTCCCTTTGTCTTATTAACGTAACTATTTAACCGTGAAATGTATACACTTGCACATCGTACATGCAATTCGCGATGAAAAATAATATTCGAGCTAGCATGCTTGAACCACTGACAGTCTGTGACAGCTTCATGTTATATTAATGTGGGTATGGAAAGCAAGATTTATTGCACGATTTTGCGCCTCGATATCATGTACATTTTTGTACAGGGGTTTATAATAAAATAGAAAGATACATTAAAATATAATATTCAGGTGTCGAAAAATGTCGGGTATTTATGCTTTTTCGCGTTCATCGATGAAATTTATACCGAGTAAAGAGAGAGTTAATATTATGCACGTATCAGAGAATATTCTCTCACCGTGACATTCAGGTGTCCCGGATAATTATCGAGTCGTGCCGACGTGAGCTTGTCACCGTTGTAACATTTAAACATCGAACGAAATGTTTCGAAATATTCTTCTCCTTACTCGATAAATCAATGTTCCGCGCAGTCGCGTATAGATCACAATTCGTTATGCTACCGATCCATCTAAACGATCATCTCCGGCGGTCTGATAAATCGGCGAAAAAATTGGTACAAGAGAATTTCGTTTAATTCAATCACCTCCAGAGAGCAATTTAATGAAAAACATTTCCTCGTCAATTAATTATAGTACATATGCCTTAACGAGAATTGATCACGTATCGAGGCGATCTGTCGTCGGTGTAACATTTAACGTTCGACTTTAAGCAGTGAAAGGTTCGTACACGAATCTCTTTAGTCTATCGGGATTTATGTACAATTGCCGGTTCGGCCTCTCGTCGGCAGGTTGCGATCATTGCCGGATCCGATGGCAAAATAGGATAAACGAAAGGAGATCTCTCTAGACAATCGGATGCAAAGTCTGCGTGAGATAAATATCTCCCGTCGTGAATGAAGTACTCGATCGTTCCGCGTGGGAAAGTCGAGTAGTCACGAAGCGAATGCTAACAGCAGCAAAAAGCTAGAGAGATGACCGCAGAGGGATAAGATTATTGAAAGTAAAACGTCAGGAATTACCTTTGAGCTATCGCTGCTGTATTAAGATATCGTTAACGCGCGCTACCGATAATCCGTGCGACTGAAATCTTGTAATGTTCTAGAGGAGCGAGAAAAGGAGCTTTCGGATCTAGAGGAATCGGAAGCAACGTATCCCGGCTCGTCTAATATGTTCAATTCTCTTTATCATCAGACAAATCCGAGTTTTTCGTATTTCCCATCTTTGCCAAACTTTTCGGGTTCCACGTAAGTTTTGCGTGAATCGACGCTCTTTTAAGTATATGATAAATTTTGCCTACTTGATAATATTCGTCCTTCAAGTTTCTCCTTCGATTTCGGTCAAAATACGAGCGATGGTGTTCATCAGCAAATCAAGTGCGGCGATACTTTTCACCAATCCTGCCAGTACTCGCGATACCGAAGCTACGATGGTTCGTGCAACAATCTTGGAAACCCCACATGGGGCCTGGCTAACACGAGATACGGAAGACTCGTACGTCCACGTTACAGCGACGGTAAGAAAATTATGTAAAACTCGAAAATATGCATTAAACAAGGTTATCTTAAAAACAAGCAAGAGTTTTTAGCGGCGAGTTTTGCGACTTCTTAACGACTTTGTCGGAAGTAATTCCAACTACCGCGTGAAAAAGAACCGATTTACATCCTAGTCGGAAGTAATGGTAATAACTGCAAGAAAAAGAACCGTACTACCCTAAGCAGTTCGTAGAACTTTCGGGCAAAAGAAGGCTCGAGCCGGCCTCGTGACGCTAGATTGTATCAATTCACTCTCGTCGAGCTAACGGATACACTTTTTAAATGCTGTTACGCTCGACTTGGCGTAAGCGGTACACAAGTGGTCCCTGACTGTAGAAAAACATTTCGACGGTTACTCATTTGCGATTTTTGCTATCTCACGTACCTTTGTCCCGTACCGTGCAATACCTTTGCACACCAGAGCGGATAAATTCTGATTTATCTGTAACACATTCTGATATCAACTTTTAATCGAAATATAACAAAAATATCGATCGATTATAAACGCTCAATTTTTGAATATTCTCTGTGATTTTTTTTATTTTCTTAGATACATTATAGGCCGATAAATCTTTCTTTAATCTATGAAAGTGACGAGATAAGGGTATATTTTTGTTGCATGTTCAAACTTGCAGTTTGAAGTGATCTTTGAATGTCGAGAACTAACGTCTCGGTTGAAAGCAAATCCGATTATATAATGCAAAATCAATTTATGATGATATTTTATGTTATAAAAATCGGCGTGAACATACATTTATTGCGTAAACATCAAGTGATATTCGAGTGGAGATTAACGTCGCGAAAGTTTGTTTATAATTATATAATGCAAAATGAAATCTCTCGGTGAGATATTGCTCACATGGGTACATCTCTTTTTTTAACGTTGAATCATTGAAAAAAGAAAAACGTTTGTTCTCGGGACAAATTTTGCATCGTTATCGCATATTACGTTCTTTCTACCGAACGATTTGACAATCATCGGATGGTCGTTACTTTCCACAACAAATTTATCTCAATTCTGGTATGGGTTCTCTCGACTGATTTCGCTGTGATAATTTTTTATGCGGATAGAAACACGATGAATAAATTTAGCGCATTGAACCATGACATGGCATTTAACACGTATGTGAAACTGGTTTATACATAATTTTCCAATCTACCTACACGGTACGGATACATTTAACCAGACTTTTGTAAAAATGCACTAAAATGATATCTAGACCTGACAGTCACGAGATCATTACATCATGGTATATTCATAACTGCGAGGGAACACGTTTGCGTAGAAAGGCTTTCCGGCTCATAAAAGATGATTTCACGTAGGAATTCGAGCACCGCCGAAATCGGTCACTGGCGCGAACTTGCCGTTGGCTCGAACAGTCAGTTACACGATGTTCCCGAACCTCAACATTGACGACAGAATATGGACTCTGGTAGCGATGCAGTACGGACAGGTTATAACGCATGACATGGGTCTGATCGACGGTACAACTCAATCAAGTACGTTTCACGCCTTTCGTTCGGATGCTATTGCGCGTATTTATAACAAACCTGAAATAATAGACAGGCCATGATGAGCCAAGCGTGGATAAAATAGTGCTATAATAGCGAGAAATTTAACGAGTTACTCGTATAGGAGGGATTTCGATGAAATGAATCTTCAAATATTCGGTATTGAACTCTCTTCAGTAATTATAATATAGTAAAGATAGTCGTAAACACAATAATGATCGAACATATAACATAATGTACGAACAATAATGATCAAACGTTACAAGAATTGTCAAGGTGAGAGATCAAAAATAGTGCAGACAAATGGAAACACGCGACTCAAATGACCAGGCCATAAGATAGATATAGATCTTATAACGCAATAATGAATAAATGTAACGAAAAACAAAAGCCTTTATCTAACGGTGAAGTATTCCTTACAACTCCGCGCAAAGTCCCCTCACACGAATCACTTGAAACAACAAATAACAAGCAAGCCCCGTTAACGTGTCTCTCTTTCTTTCGCGTAATCACAGCGTCACATAGCACGCGATGTTGTACCTTCGACGGACAGATAACATGGGAAGCGGCAGCGAATCCTCGGTGCTTTCCGATGCTTATAACTCAGGAAGATCCGGTCTATAGCAAATCCTCCATACGATGCCTGAACTTTGTTCGTAGTACGACCGACCTTGATCGGGGCTGCTCGTCCCCATACATGCCGGCACAACAGGTTTCCATTACGTTCATTCATATTACATCACACGCAAATGTGGGAACTAGAACGCGGAGATAAAACGTCCTTATTGTCGTACGACAGACGCAGCGCGAACTTGACATTTATAAGATCGACGCTACTCTTGGGCTATTTTTATCCGAATAGATCTTGTAATTTTCAATCGTTCTTCAATCTCTGTATTCGGCTCTTCCGACCTATCGATAGCTCTCCTCCGAAGGAGGAGCGATCGATACACGAGCGGAAGTTCACAACATTGCGGTTATAATAATATTCAGATTTCTCCGTATAACGTAGCGACGTACATTGACTCGGTGTTCCCTATGCTCGAATAGATGCTTTTCAATCAGGCAGGTTTGTTTATTCGATCGGCAGTAACGAGCATTGTTTTTTAGCTGAACACCGTCACTCATTATTTGGACCTTTCGCTCGTTTACGGCTCGAGCGACCAAGTTGCAGCTAGCCTGCGAGCCGGTTTCGGCGGGCGTTTGAACGCAGAACTGAAAAATAACAGGGAATTTCCACCACCGGCATCTAACAAGTCCACCGTATGCGAAGCGATGTACGAATATGAGCCGTGCTACGTTGCCGGTGAGAATAAAAACGAATGAACACAATTTTTGTACGCACCGAATGCGACACGTCTTTCTGGAATAATACCAAGTCCAAATTCTAATAACACGCCCGGTATTATTCTAGGTGATATACGAGTCAATCAAAATCCTCAACTAACAATTCTGCAGATCGTGCTTCTCAGAGAACATAATCGCATCGCGGATTATTTGGCAAAATTAAATCCGCACTGGACCGACGAAACGATATTTCAGGAAACGCGGCGAATTGCCATCGCCGAACATCAGAACATTGTGTATTACGAGTGGATGCCAATTTTCTTAGGTGATTAAACGAAATGTCCTTTTTCATATTACACTTGCAGCATGGAGGAAATTTTCAATGACAATTCATTTGTTTTGAGAGCGACACAAATCTAATTTGGAGCCATAATATTTTATTTCTTTTTTTTTTATACGATACGATTTCTTTATGTTAGTCATCGTTCGATTGAAACCTGAGAAACATTTGATATCGCAGGTCGTGAGCAAGTTTATCGCGACAAAATCATCTACAACACTGACGGCTATGTGAATGATTACGATGAAACGGTTAATGGCAATGTGCTGAACGAACACTCCACCGCAGCCATTAGATATTTCCACAGCCTGGTCGCCGGTAATCTCAAGTAAGCGTATCCCACTATATCCATCAACGCGCAGTAATCTCAAGCTTATCCATTTCAATGTAACGTTCGACTATATATTAAATATTTAAATTGCGTGTCTCAGTTATATATTATACACGAATTAATACGTATGCGCGTCTAATTCTGCACATATTTACAAGTTAGGAGTCTCCACTTAGAAGAATATCGTTTCTAGACTTTATTCATCTCTCAGTGATTTTAACTTTGAAATTAATTTCTCTTTGTTAGCCCTTCGCTAAGATAAGATCGCGAAAGATAGAACTATCGGTGACATTTCTTCGTTCTTTCTCAAATCGCAATTAATGCGAATGAAGTCGAAAATTCTACGATACAAACTCATCGTGAATCGCCATTCTCTAAAGTGGTGAATGTTGTTCGACAGCTTAGTAACGGAGGATCGTCACGTCTCGCCCTTCTATAGTCTAAGATTGAGCGACCACTTCAACAGACCCGGCATTATCGAGAAGGGCAACAATTTGGACGATCTAATAAGGGGCTTTGCCTTCCAGCCGCAAAGGGAAGCCGATATATATTTCGATCAAGAGGTACGCAAAACGTCCGTTAGCTTTACTAGTTCCGGTATTGAAACATATCGACAATAAAGATTTATCTTTTTAAGAGAATAAATATACTGAAGGATAGTTAATAACAAATATTTACAGATAACGCAGTACCTCTTCAGAAGAGGAAGAGCCCTTGGGAGTGACCTACGAGCGACAGATATACAAAGAGATCGCGATCACGGACTCGCTTCTTACAACGATTATCGCGAGTATTGCGGATTACCACGAGCAAAGAATTTCATGGGTTTTGCCGACTACATCTCGTTCGGAGTAAGTAGAACGAGCTATTAAACAAGCTATATGCGCACGTCTGCTATACTGAGAACAAATTTAATCCTCAGGATATACAGAAGCTCTCGATGTTGTACGCTAGCCCGGACGATGTCGAATTAACCGTTGGTGGATCTTTGGAAAAGCATATCACCGGCACGCTAGCCGGTCCGACGATTTTATGCATCATGACGAGACAGTTTCAACAGACACGAATGGGTGATCGTTACTGGTTCGAGACCGAAGATCCGGAACTAGCATTTACGCTAGGTACGTTTGAACAGCGTGTATAAATTATTATGACAAATATTATAATATGAACGCCGATAATTTAAAAATGAATGCTATGATTAATTCAATTAAATACGAACAATTTAATAAACACGAAAAGACAGAGTTATACGTTATCGAAATTAAATTTAACTTTTACCTCACGAATTTCGATTCGTAATTTAATCATTAATTATAAGGAGTAACATATCTCGATAAATATGGATAAATAATACTATACAAATAAATATCAATTGACCGCAAATACGTTCACAGAGCAACTGAACGAGATACGAAAGTCGAGCATATCACGTCTACTTTGTGACAACGGGGATCGCATTCAATACATGCAGAAATCAGGATTCGCACAAGTCTCCGTAATGTGAGTTCGATCGATCGTTCATCTTATCTTCATCGTTTCCATAGATGCAAACTGAAGTTTAAACAATAATCGTTATTATGAATTAATTTCAGGAATCCGCTTTTGAACTGTGACGAACTACCGCGAATGGATCTCTCTTACTGGAAGGATTACGGTCCGGAAACTTATGACACCTATCAGCATATCACGAGTCCGCAATATAAAAAGTAACCAGGAAACATCCGATCCGCGTTACTAAGATACCAAAAGAACTTTTTACTTTCGTGAAACAATAATAGAATTCGCAATTAAATGAAACTTTATACGCACGATATATCGTAAAGTATATTTTAATTTGGAATAATGGGAATAAGTTATCCCATTTTTTTTTTTCTTATAAATAGAGATATGCTGCCTTTTTACACTTTTTTACAGTACTTCTGTGGCTAATAATGCTCGAACAATGGAGTTATTCTTTCGTTTGTCAGGACCAAGTTTCCAAGCGTACATTCGTTATCCTATCGAGTAGATATCGTAAGAGTTCGTTGAAAAAGATTCAAACAAAGATTGTTTGAACAATTTAGCTCTTTTGACTCAATTCAGATTGTAATATACGAAATGTGGATCTAATCGCGTATGAACAGTTAAGCTGTCAAAAAGAAATAAGTTTCATTCTTGATAAAATAAAAGAATAGTGAGTTAGCCGTAAAAAAAGTATTTGAAAAGTGAGTCTTTTTCAAGTAATTTGTATATTAAAAATTGTTTAACTTAAAATTTGTTTACTTTAAACTCAGTTTTAGGCATATATTCAGATACAATAAAACTTTTTAGAAAATTTTTAGAATACAGAAATTGAATTCCTTTTTTTATTAGAAATTGAATTTGGTGTTTTTTTACATATGTTTAATGAAATAAATAAAAACAACACTACTAGAATCCATTTAAGCTACATTGTAATATATTTCCAGGATATCCTACATTTTTTCGTCAAACAAAAACAAATTTTAAATATATAAACAAAATAATTTTTAAATGGCGGGTTTTGCCGTTGAAAATAGAAGTTAGTCAACTTTTTAAAAATAATATTCAAAGAACAATATTCAATAATTTAAATAAAATGCAGTCAGGTATGTCCACAACGATTATTATCCGTTTTTTGGTTCTCTTTCTTTATTAATAACTCGTTTTGACTTAAGAGGCAAACAAGAATTATAGATGGACAAATCGTGGAAAAACGATTTCACTATATAATTTAAAAAAAAGATAGTCGTGTTTATGACGATCATTGTCTGATTTTCTGACAAACTTGATAAAAACAGCTTAAAAATAAAATCACAGTTCTTTACTTCAAGAAGAAGAATATTATGTTGTTGAATCATTGTTACTTTCTATTTTCTTTGAATCTTGTATCTTTAAAGAAGCCAAAGTTATTGAACATAATTTTTTATGATCAAGTTTTTTAAGGTTCAAATCGAGTAAGAAAAAAGTGAGAAAAGTGAGTTTCCTTTTTTTCTAAGTGAGAAAAAGTAAGTTATTTCTAAATAAGTGAAAAAATGAGACGCTCTCGTGCCTGAATCGACGATTACTCTTTCGAAAAAGTAAATAAATATTAAATACACACTCTTGAACCAATCATTTGAAAAGTGATCGAGACGAACTCGTCAAACTTGAACGGTTACTCGATATATCGTCAAGTGCAGTAAATAATTTACAAGCTTATTATAACAAAAATAATAATACGCAACATATGTCTCGACCTGTAGTTATTACGACATGTATAGTATATAAACATACTGTTAATAGGTTACCTTTATATATTGCATAAATTGTGACGCATAATTAGCAATGATTATTTTTATAAAATGCATTTTGCAATCAATTCTCTACATCATCATCAGGTTTACCGACAAAGTAACATTGATAAGCAGATGATAAATTTGGGAAGACCAATATGGTCATCGGTTAATATGAAGGAATATCGATTTATTCGCAATGAAAAGAGAACAAAGTATTTGTGAATAACGTCATTTCATTTCGACCAAATATGTTATATTATCTATAAAAGATACTCGATAACAGATACGCACATACTCATGTATGTATCTATGTATAGTACAAAATAACATTCATGTTCAATAATTTTCAAAAAGGCTTTGTTAAATATAACTTCTGTTTAAATATATATACACGAGGTACGATTGTTCATATATATCACAAGTGTAAAATTTGAATAACATGTAGCGAATACTATTTACGTTTAATACGCAAGTTATTTTGCGCGGTATCTCTTCAATGATTTTTTTTCTTTTTGATAGAAATATAAATATTGATGCAAAAAGTATGCATAAGTATTCCAAAATCTACATATATTCATATTTTTATTAAAATGTAAGAAATTATAATCTCATTGTTTCTTATAAAGATACGCCGTCTTTTCACAATCTCCTATATCTCTACAGTGCCTCAATATCAATCAAACGATAAAATTTTTCTTTTGTTTGTCAAAACTCCAAAATGTATTCGTTAACCTATTGTGCAAATATTTTACGCACACAAGATCTTCAAACAGCGGTCGTTTGAACAATCTCCCAGCTTCTTTCCGTTGATCTGCAGTTACTCTACTATCGTCCAAATGTACCAACCTCGGGAACCAGGATATCACAAAGAGTCTGTTTGAAAAGTTTGATATAACTTGTAAACTTGTAAGCATAAGATAATGAGCTAAATTCAAGATAGATTATTTTATTATCATACCTGTATTGGAGATGATCGTAAGAAGTTCTATCATTGAGGTAACTAGGTGCAGCATTATTTCCCATAAGACACAAATACTTTAGGTTTGGTAGGCTCTTATGGAGATTCTTAATAAAGGGATACAAGTTGTCTATGCCGTTGTGATTTAACCAAAGAAGTTCGAGTTGCGGCATGTATGGAAACACAGTGTATTCATCTATAATGTTGTGGTCCAAGTTTAGGGAAGTGAGATGGTCAAATTCCAATAAGAATTGCAAATTCCTGAAACATGAACAAACTTTGGTCTCAATTCTACTGGGTGCATTAAGAAAGAAGGAGGGAATTAATACAATTTATATACTTTCAAAATTCTTTTGTTACACATGTTACTAACATCTATATGTTTACTTACCTGCTAAACTTATTGTAACTGATATCTAAAGTATTTATGGTGATACTATGTCTCTCTATTATATCAAGAGGCATATATAAGAGATTTTCATAAGCAAGAGACAAGGAATCTGTATATTCTGCAGATAAATCATCCTGAGTCAATGATCTCTTTGATGAATCTTTGATATACCTTTGATGAATATCCCCAAATACTAATTTCCCCAAAGAAGTCATGACAGACCTTTCCTCTTCATTTGCTGATACTTCGCATTTCACCTCGTTAAAAAAAGAGGTCCCAGGCCTGTATGCATAACAAATATAATATAATGGACAATACACAAAAGGTGTATATCCCATGAATAGATTAAATCTATCCCATAAGAACAATAGTAAGTTATTATACAAGTTGCATAAAACAAAATTACTATATATGTGTGAAGGCCAAATTTCTTCTATGTTTTTTGCATAAAATACAATCAAAGCATAATATCATAAATCCATTAACCTATTACAAACTTAGTAAAGAGTGCGTGTCATTGAATTATGCAAACATTTCTCAGTATGCAAAGTTATTAGAGTAAGATTTAACTCCCAAAAGCCATGCAACTCGATAATTATAATTAAGTTGCAAATTAAGTTGCAAGTTGCAATTATAATCAGTTGCAAAAAGAGCTATCAAATAACGTATAGATAATGAGAAAAAGATAACAAGAAGCGCAAGCGCAATCTGCAAGTATAAACATCTTACTTACATCGTTCTTAATTTAAGGGTGCCTTACAAAGCAAATTTATCAGAAAAATCAAAGTATTCTACACTCTCCTCACTCCGCACATGCATCGACAAGCCTAAACCAGCCATCTAAGTTTGGTAGTGAATCACGCGAATGAGCAGGGAAAATTGACTTTCACAAAAAACGATTATCGCACTCATAGCTATTCGTCGCACGAGCTATAATTCGCACTGAAACTCAACATCCGCCGACAGCCATGTGAACTTATCGCATATTGGAGTGGAATATGATAAGATACGAGAGGCGAGGACGAGAACATTGTGAAAATACCCAAAATACATTGCGCTTTAAGGTTAAACCGCTATAAGGTTAGACCGTTAGACAGGCGTTTAACGACAATATTAGTATACGAGATTGGAAAAATGCGTTACGATAGTGTTTCAATGACCACTTGTTGTGCAATAAACTCACCGTTCTCCGAATTGAGTTAATTTGATCTCTTTGAATTTTCTCACATTATTTTGTTTTCGAATCTTCCCACCGACGACCACCGACGACAAACCCTGTACAATACACTGTTCGATTTGTGACTACGAGATGGAGCCATTGTGATGCACACATCATGGCTAACTTGTAAATGCATTAATACAAAAAGATATGTGTGTGTATATTTTATGTCATTCCTCTAGAAAAAATTATTATGTTATTCACGGGGCTGTGTGCAATTTCCCCTTGTACTCAATAAAAAAACCATCGTCATCAAAAGCTAACTCACTCTATGCAATGGTTAATATGTGTGTGTGCGTGTGTGTATGTTTAGGCATGCGTGCGCTGTGTGAATTTATATATACCTCAAAGTCTTAAGGGGAGATATACATCTAGATGGTCGAAAAAATTGATTTTTTTTTTGCATTTTCTTGTTGAAGTTTGAGGTCATTAGAATATCAGGTAAAAACGGTAAAGTAGTATTTCGATAAATAAGCCAGTTACAGCCGAGACGGTGAAACGCGTTTTACAGCGCCGAGCCGACAGGCGACAGGCAGGTAACGGCAAGTGACCTTGCCTAATTTAACATGTCGCGACAATCGCGCGCGCATTACGAAATTCGACACTCCTGGCGCAAACGGAATATGACCGATCCCGGATCCGAGATATTTCGGTGGGTAAAAAATAAAAAGGGATTTAAGATGATGAGTCTGTAAGATCTCGATCGCAATTTATTTCGTATCTCTAATCCGCTTTCATATAATATACGAATATAAGTTCTTATGTTGACTATAAAAGATCGGCCAGATATTTTCATCCCCTCTCGTAGCAAACGGAAATTTCTTTTTAAACCGACGATAAAGTTAAATGTTAATCTGATCTAATCACACTGATATGTCCAAATCCTGACAGATAATAAAGGCAGAAAGTTTGTTGTTATTATCTGTTTGGAATCTGCAGGGTTAATATAGAGCCAAAAAATTTGACTCGACTATTTTTTATATGATTTATTATATTCTATCTTGATAATTTTATACTTTTCTCAGACAGTTTTTCTAAATTCACATTGCACGAATTGTACAAATTTACAATACGCATTGCGCTAATACAGCGTGTATAACTTACTCGCTATCACGAATATTTCGGGAATATTTTTTCAGCTGGAAATAGATATCTTTAATGAAAGAGGATATGCTACAATTTTAAGTTTTATACAGAGTATATATATGTATTATATTTCTCGTCGATCTCACGTATAGGAGGAGGGGACATGCTACGATGTTTATATAACATATTCTTGTATGCACACATATGTTCTCACAAGAACGGGAATAATACGTACATGTCAATTACAACAAGTTTGTCGCGATACAAGCACGTTTTGCTTCTTTCGACGCAAAATTCATACACATCGTCGCAGGCACAAATTAAGATACTTTTACGCCTCTTTCGAGGATATAAAAAAATGATTTGCATTATATAAAATTAAAAATAAAATATAGAAAGCGACTTAATTATCTCCGAGGAAGAAAACATTTGGCAAAAGTTAATTTATAGAATTTATGAACAAATTTATTCGATGTCATTTTTATCCGCATTATATTTTTATATCGTAATAAACAAACACGTGGGATTGAAAATTATATGATAAAGATAATTGGCTAATTTATATATAATTACTTTATTATTGCTCGAAATTATCAAATAGAAATGAAAAACGCACAAATTATTTTGTAATTATATGTGGATCTGTTTCTCTTTCTTCTCTTTCTTCTCTTGTTTGTTAAGATTAAATGTAACAATTAATCTTTGTCTGCATATTATCAATTTACAACGAGTGTTTCATTACATTCATATATCTTTTTTTAGTTTATAGCCGCGTCGTGTGTTCGTTTGATCGTGTGATCGTTATGACTTATGACGGACGAAAGTTCAGCGATTATTATCGTTACATTCATTCTCTAACGAGTACGGAAAATATTCGCTTTATTATTATTTACACACTCGGTGGATTGAATATAGTGCTGTTCCGATACAATACGTTATGTTTATATCTTTACGGGCAGTGATCGATAATTAAAGCGAATTTAAAGAATACAATTTTTCTAAATTGGTGTTGTGTCAACTTTGTAAGTAATTATTTCTTGAAATCAACGTGAAAATATATTAATTACATTCCCACATTTTTAACAAATTACTCAATCGCTTATATAATATAGTACACACTTTCCATTATTGATTTTTTGAAAAGAAAGGAAGAAAAAACATTATATATAATATCTAATATATAATTTCGTAATATAATTTACGAGTGTGTTCCTGACTGCATAATTTACGGCTGTACGATCACGATAATATCGATCACAATGGAATCCTCGTGGCAAAATTTGCAACGTAGCGCAACACCAATTCGCGATAAAGTATTAATATGGCAAAGTTGATCGCCAGTAAATTGAACCACCGTTTACACAAAATGCGTTCTCCCACTCGACGTGTAAACACGAGCAATTCAATTTACGACGCGCAACGCGATGTAATGACGACTACAACTCTACATACTCGCCGTTACACGATGAAGTCATTAATCGAGTAAACGCGCGTTTATCGATCTCCTTCGCGTTTCCGCTACGTGCAGAATCTTTTTTCTTTTTCTTTCTAAACTTTGTATACCGTTATCTTTTCGCAGCAATTAATTTTTTAAGTTTATGGACACGTATATGCATTTAATTAATTTCCTTAATATCTCGACATAAGTAACAGCTGCTTTTTTCAAAAAGCTACTTTTTTTGGCCGGCATAAATAAAACAATGTCTATGGAACATATGAGATTAGCGAAGAAAAGGAAGAGATTTTCATTGTCTGCACAATATGGAGACGATTAGAAAAATTAGCCGTCAGAAAATAAACCAACACATAATGTTTTCAAAAAAGGAAAAAAAAGAAAAGAAATAGCACGAGTGCCAAAATGTGCGCGCGTTTGGCGCGGGCACACCGTTTCTTTTCAATTCTTAAAATATCCTGCAGACCGCGTGCACCAGAGGAAAATTTCTATTTTTTTCTCTTCTCTCTTTCTTTCTCTAGAACCGAATTTCAATTTCGTTGAATTGTACAAATGAATGCTCATCAATGCTGTCCGCGGCACCGCTAACGTGGAAACGAGATTGAAGGCGCGTGAAGGAGAAGCTTACGCGTATTTATAATCTGTCTTTCCCTGAAAAATAAATGTACGCGACAAAAATGTCTTAATCGTCGTTTGATGAGATCCGTGTTTTTCTCTTTCTCTCGATCTCTGGCGTATCGAAACAGCGTTATCACTTTTATAATTTATATATTTTCAGGGGCGTTTATTTACATACTATTCGACGTAATTAGCTTTTCGATGGGGTTATGGATCAATATATATATATATATATATGCCGTAAAGATGAATAGGTATTTGACCCAAACCTTGAGACTATGAAATATTTAGCGTACGGGTAAATTAACGCATTTTTTATGGATCCTGTGAGATCTTTTGGCCTTCGTGTCAAACGTCAAAAGTGTAGAGAGAAGTTAACAAGTTTCGAAATTGGCAATTGGGGAGATCTGTTGCAAATGCCGTCAAAGTGATATCGGAAATGCAGCAACGAAGGAAGAAGTTGCAACGTTAGTTCCTCCGATTCTCTGTTCTGTCAATTCTTTGTTTTGTTTCGCATCAGAGTAACGCGATAGATAAATGCCGCTTTTGCGTATCACTTCGCAATAAGATAAAAAATGAAATTTGCACATGCGATATGATTAAACGACGATAAAGAATAAGGAAAGTATTGATATAAAGTTCTTTCTTCGATTCTTTTGTTCACAGTTACATTCAATTAAATTGACACGAGATGGGCGAGCGGTAAACGAAATAGAGTTTTTAGAGTCTAGATAGACAGAGATTAACAGAGCAATCTCTTTAGTGCACGAGTGTTACATACGGTTACATAAAATAACAATCTGTCGTATAACGACGAAAATATACGCGCGTCTTTTCAATCTCATGGGATGGCGGAGTTAAAAAGAAGTCTTCCCGAATATAAAGTTGCCAGGTACATTCGGGTCGTCGGAGCAGAAATATTGCTTCCACAGGTCGGCGAATTTCTCGCGAGTCACTTCGTTGCCCTACGGAGAAGTAAACAATTTTAGACTAGTGAGACTCGCAACGTGACGTCGTCTTTTTCTCTCTTTTTTTTTTCTCTCAAAATCGATCTGTACTCACCACGTCCAATTTCTTGAATGCCTCGCGTGCCTCGGCCTCTTCGACACCGTGACTGCCGCACACCTTGCTGAATTCAGTCTCGTCAATCGACCCGTCACCTGACGACACAGAAAAAATCGCGTGTTTCAATCTCATATTTTACATGTAGGGGAATTTCGGCTTGCAAGGCCGCGAAGTATTATTAGGAATAGACACGAATGTGGACGACAAGACAAATAAGATGCTCAATTGATAGTTATTATTTCCTCTTCCTAAGGATATCGTTCGGTCGATATTTATATTTTTAACTGTAAAAATGCAATATGTTCACTTGTACGCTAAAAATAAAAAGTAGTATAAATTGTGGGAGGAATGTGACATAATATTTGCGGGGTTTCTCTCGCACCGCGTACTTTACTCATTGAAACGAGAGAGCGTACTTCGCACACAGCACTTTCGAGAGATTTAGAGGATAATGCTGACCGATCGAATTTATAACTGTGATACGCATTCGCCAGAGGACAGAATCGAAGATACACGTCTTTCTCCTTTAATCACTCTCGGCTCGAATAATTACATTTACGTCAGATATTTCTGGAATCCCCGCGTAATAAATTGGCGAGCCATGCTGGCACGGAATAGCACATATTTTTCCGTTCATTTGCCGCGAGCTCGCAGAGAGACTCACCGGAAGAATCTTCGAGATCGAACATGAAGTTCATATATGTCTGTTGCCATTCGAGTGCGTGCGCCGGATCTTTCGCATACTCTTCCCACATCGAGTACCACTCGTCTCGGCTAATCTGAAAGAGAGATGCAAGACCGTTAATATCGCGTACACGTGTCCATGTTTCTGATCGGTGAACCTGTGTCTGTGTTTCCTGCCTTCGATTTAAATTTTAATCGAAAGTCACATGGTATCGCGGAATATTCCTTCAGCTCGCCGAGTGATACGCAAACACGAGCAAACATACCCGACAAGTTATTTTAGAACGTATCCGAACGCAAAAAAACGTTTTAAAAATCGATAAACGCAGGTGAAATGTGGAACTAAGGTATGCTAAAGATTTACAAAGTTATTTCGGAGACTGAAATAGATAGATAGAGATAGAGAGAGAGTCTGGGATAAATTACAACTCGATTTCGTTGCTAAAACGGTCAGAAATATTTACGATACAGCGTACCTGTCCATCCTGATCGGCGTCAGCTCGTTGTCTCAGTCCATCCCAGACTTTAATCAGAGTGTCTCTAGTGTGTTGCGACGTAGAATCGTCCGGCTTCCAATGTCTGGAGTTGCAGATTCGCTGTAACACGAAATAACTGGGAATCAGTCGGAACCCTCTTTGGTCGATGAGCGTGATCGATCGACAAGAATGAAAGCGTAGAAATTGATATATTATGTTATATTTTCGCTTCTGTGAGGAGACGTGAAGAGAATTGATGCATTTGTATACTTACTTGCACAGCAAGATCGAAATCCTTCTTGTCGATGGTGCCGCTTTGATTAACATCTGCGAAAGAGAAGACGATTATTATTGAGATTGAACGCATCTTTGTGAATTATGCTTTTTTTCCTTAAAAATTCAATTGTCCGGCATTTTATTCGTTGAGATATTTTGCGCGCGGCTATTTGTTATTTCAAGTAATATGCAGCCACAGCCCGGCCTGTTATTGCCATTTGCAGAGGAGCATCGTACATTTTTCACTTAAAGGATAAGATGAACGATCGTATGCCACTCGATTTTGGAGCCACACGATCGGATATCGTTAGTTTTCTGAAGATGACCCACTTCCACCGCACCGAGTTTATTCGTTTTCGCATGGCTTCCGCCCGGCTTTATTAATTCCGTTTCGCTATAGAAGGAAACCACCTTGTGCTCTCCTGTCTCCCGTAACTGAAATCCCGTTAAGCGCCGATTACGATTCAGCGAGATAGAACGTGATAGAGAATTTATTGTCTCTCTGGTTGAGCGAGCGGTTGACAAACCCGGGGTCTCCATGGAATAATAATACGAACGTCCGCGCGGAGATGCAACCGGTATTTTTAATAACGGTACAACTTGTTGCAAAAACTCGAAACTCCTCGACAGATTAACTGAATTAATCGAACGAACCGTGTACTGTTCCTCTGCTTAGTAGCCGGATTACGCAAATAATAGATAACATTTCCGTAAGTTAGAACGAATCTTCGAAGCCTCTCACGACTAGTCTAGTCCAACCGAAAGACAGAACAATGGCGGTGAGAATATAACGCGTACATAGGTCACGATGAAATAACGTATCAGTTTCGCGGAGAAGCGTTCGTGGGATATGTTTAGCGGCCAATCGCGGCGGTCAAAGAGGAGCGCGAGGGGTTAATGAAGGCTGCCAAGCGTGTGCACGCCTGTGACCTCCACGATATCTGCGCGATATGGCGCGCACCAACGTGTGCACTTTTACATTATGTGTCGTCATCGTGAAAACGAGCGCGCGTGTACGGCCGTTTCATCCATTAGCTCATCGTAAGTAGGATGCGCGAGAGCTTTTAATAAGGTAGCTGCGGAAACGTCCGATCGAAATCGCTCATAGCAGCTACGAAAATCCGAAACCGGTAGGGTTAGTTTGACGTTGTTACCCAGTAGATCGAAATTCATTATCCAACCGAGAATTCACCAGTTCGTGAGATTCCCCGAGAGAGATGGGGGCGAAAGTTTCGACAATTTTTTCAAGTATCACCCATCCACCTCGTTTGACGACGTTCCCAAGTGAAAGAAACGCGTGCGAGAGAAAGAATCGTTCCTTTTGGTTACGAAACAAATAGAAGTTAATATTGGGGGGATCCTGTTTCGTTATATCCGATACGGTGCAACGCGTAGCAACGGAACGGTCTAGAAGAGCGAGAGAAAACGCTTAGGGCCTATGGGAGTCTTAAAACGGACCTAACCGGTGGTAGCACGCGTAGGATATTAAGACACGTATCATACGCAACCCCGGCGGCGCGTATTGTTTATCTCTTCGTACCGTAAATAGGCGTCTCGCTTCTGCCCGACACATAGGTACCACACAGAGACCGTACAAAACGCTGCCGCGCCGTTTTCATCCTCCGAAAAGCGTGAGGCCACCGACGAGAGCGAGCGACCCTCGAGCGGGCGGACTCCGTATTTCATTCGTGTCGAAACGATACGGCTTGCGCAGCTTTTCGCGGAGGGCGAGTGAAATAGGACCGTTAGGAGAGAATCAAGGGAACCCCGACGGAGAATACGGCGGCGAAGGAGGAGGAATGGTAGCGGGATGCCATCAGGCGAAGATGCGACACCTCGTTCGTTACGTTACCGCTCGATGAGGATTTGTTTCGCCGAGCTGTACGAAACGACAGAAGATTTTCGTCCAACGAGCGCTGCGGGGGCGGTAAATGTTATCTCGAAATGTCGAGGAAAACCGTTCGCATTCGGCCCGGTAACGTTGGCCAAATTGTACGGCGAAAAAAAACCGCAATCCTGAAGAGAAGCTTCTCTTGTTCAGCAAGATTGACAAAACCCGCATAATATGATAATTCTAAGTTTTTCTTTGATCATTTGTTTGATGTCATTCATTGCACAATGATTTTTCCATGTGTAGCGTTGAGAGAAACGAGTTCTTTTTATTTACGCAAAAGATAGCCTCTCTCTCTCTCTCTCTCTCTTTGATATTTCAATAGAGTCCTACGTTGCAGAGAAAGTAAACTGAACAATTTCAACTACGTTCGCTCATTATGCGAAATATAAACAATCACGGGGAAGGATTGTTTAGGATCTCGTCAAAATGAATGGCGTAAAGTCGTGCTAAAAATATCATTCTCGTAATATACAATTGAGATTGCCTTGTTATTATTTGCCTTCGTCTAATAATCAGCTTCTAAAAGGATCGATAACTTCTTATTATGAATCTTTTCGATCGAAAATAGCAGCGAAATTTGCGATATAATTGTATTGCCCTCTTCATTGTCATTAATAGTTGAACGTTACTGTTGATGGAAATGAATACATTTCTATTAGAGTTAACATGAAATGTTTCAACTAATAAGACAGT
Organism: Dinoponera quadriceps; assembly: GCF_001313825.1. NCBI lineage: Eukaryota > Metazoa > Arthropoda > Insecta > Hymenoptera > Formicidae > Dinoponera > Dinoponera quadriceps. The sequence continues at coordinate 2,450,728 of NW_014555639.1, forward strand.
ATACATGCTCATACGTACTTACCGAAGAAAGCGTTGAAAACGAAGAGTAATTTTTTCTTGCGAAACTCCGACAGTGACATCTTCGGACCCTGCAAAGTTGAAAGACAGAATTAGACATTGTAGACAGACCTTATTTAATTTGTTCACGATAATAAAATAACATGATAATCTTGTATGCACTCAACTAAATATGATTCGCGTGTATCATATACACGTGGTTTCACACAATACCGTATCTCTCGATTCGTTCGCGATCGAATGACGATCAGGGTCGATTGTCTCGAGCGACCGACCCTTCTTTTATCTCGAGAATAAAAAGTAATCCTGGCTCTCGCGCGCTTTTATCAGAGCACTTTGTACACATAATCCGACTCCGATATTTGCGAGACCATTATGAAAACACAAATCGCTCGATTTTTTTCTCACGAAACTCCACTGTGTTTAGTCAGAGACGCGATCGTCAATTTTCAATATTAGTTTCAATCCATGTCGGAATATTGCGAGAACGCGCAATGACCAATTAATTACGCGGTTCGATAAAAAGCATCATGCTTACGACTGAGATTGCGAGGGACGATTAACAGCTTTAGAGGGCTTTCCCGCGCTCTCTTTTACTCGAAACGACTGCAGTGTTTTCCAGTGCGGCGTCAGTCTTTATATAATAATCTCGAGAAGAAAAAACCTTTCTTGGTAGCGATAAGGTCGCGCGCGATTCCGACCAGCCATTGACGCATGTTTCGTCATAATTTTTACAACGTTGAATCAGTAATTAGAGTTATCTAACAATATCGCAGGTACACAAGCGTATCGCGCGACGTGTAAGCGTCGCGTAATTCCTCCTTTTCTTATTTTTAGATCGTTCTATATAAAAGCAGTCGATAATTGTCGATTATGTCGCGATAAACGACCCCGATTTTCTTTTAAAGGAGATACGCACCTTCGACGATGAGGAGCTCCGTAATTTAATCGACGCTTAATAACGCGCGCATTACGGTCGCACACTCGGTTAGCGCGCATCAGAGTTTCCCGGCTGTCCTGTTTGCTAAAAACGCTTCTCTCTGAAAGATCGCACGGCAGATTCAAACGCCAGCGTAGCTTAAATCAAATGAGCTTCTTGACATTAACGATGAAGCGACGAAACAATCTATTCTACAACTGGCACGCCTGCCTCTTGTAGATTTGCTGCGACTTAGCGCGATAAGTCAAGAACGCAAATACGATATCAATTTAATTCAATAAATTAATAAACTAACACTTATTTCACAAACAATAATAAGTTAATCACATCGATAATTATTGGGAGTACAAATTAGTTCGGTCCGTTTTCAAAAGATGGCTCTGGCTGTTATGAATGTTTCATAGTGATAGCTGATTTCGGTGGTTTCAGAGAGGTTAGACATCTGTCAATAATATTCAGTTTATATCGCTTTGAGTTTCATATAAAACTCCTGCTTTTTACAGTGTTGAATATGTCAAATTTTGTGTTAACTAAGCAGCATTTGCGGGAGATTTTAGTTTTCTGCTTTAATTGGAAAAAAAGTGCAGCTGAAGCGTATCGAATGCTTGTAGAAGTTTATGGTGACAATGCTCCTACTGATAAATCATGTAGGGAATGGTTTCGACATTTCAAGAATGGTGATTTCAGCGTTGAAGACAAGCCTCGCAAAAAGGGTGTTGTATACTATGAGCTGCTACAACCTGGCGATTCCATTACGGGCCATCGGTATAGGCTACAATTGATTCGTTTGAGCCGTGCATTACGAAAAAAACGGCCGGAATACGAGCAAAGACATGATAAAGTTATTCTTCTGCATGATAACACTCGGCCTTATGTCGCAAAAGTCGTAAAAAATTATTTGGAAACGCTCAAGTGGGATATTTTACCGCACCCACCGTATTCGCCGGACATTGCTCCTTCTGATTACTGGTTGTTCCAAAGGATGCAGCACGATTTGGCAGGTCACCGGTTCACTTCTTTCGCGGAAATCGAAAATTGGCTCCTAACTTGAATCGCCTCTAAAGACGAGACATTTTTTCGAGATAGAATTCGAAAATTGCCTGAGAGGTGGGAAAAGGTAGTAGCCAGCAATGGACAATACTTTGATTAATCTGTTAATTCATTTTGTTCTGAAATAAATGCATTTTTGACCAGAAAAAACGGATCGAACTAATTTGTACTCCCAATATTTTAGAGTCGTTGTGCGCGATTACTTGCGTATGTGAGTCAATTGTATGGTCAGTCGAGAGAGACCGTTATTAGCTCGGTGCATTAATTGAAATAATTTGTTTAACGTGCTTTTAACACCAACTTAAGCGAAATCACGTTGCGTTTCATCTAGATTTTCGCATGGACAGCGGAAACTGTCAGCCCCGAATGCAATTTCGTTCCGCTTCCAGCGCGAACGGATGAGATTTTCTGAGTGAGTCTCTAGTTTTTAAGTATGTTCCTAAATAATTGGATCCTTAAAATCTCATTTAGAGTCGCTAACGCGTCTCCGGCAAGGGGCGAGCGATAAAAACAATGCCAAATTACTTCGATACGACGCCGCACGGTGCTAATTAATGCAAATTAGATTCTCATTACGTTGCATTAAAACACAGATGTTTGTCGTCGTGTGAAGAAAAAGAAGAAAAAGGAAAGGAGAAACGTGAGGCTGATCTTTCTCATTGAAGAAGAAAAACGTTTATCCCGGGACATCCTGTAGATTTTTAAACAATAACGTTTGGGAATCGTCAGGATCGTCACTGTAGGATGGTTAACTACCGACATCTTAAAACTGCCAATGATATACGCATCAAGGTTGATTTTGACGTCAATTCACCGGCGGAATCGCGTTTATCTTGCGATCGGGCTTTCAGTCAGTTAACGACGCGATAAAAGTGCGATGGTTGCCTGAGCGATGCGCACCGTCGGCTCGCCTGATGGTTAATTCTGCTAGTTAATTAAATCAACAATATTCGCCAGTTCTGTATAGCGATACGCGTTCAGCCGGCAACTGACGCGCACGAGTGTATATGCATGCGTTAATTATAGGATAATGAAAATTCGATGGAAAAATTTACGGAATTCTCGCACGTACGAATGTTCGACCTTACGCCGCGTAATTCAAAGCAACGTAAATTAGATGACGACTTTCTGCGAAATTGCCGCTGTTACAACTATGAATTTCGCGTTATTTCATCTTCTCACCGAGGTTTATCGATTGTACCTACCGACAATGCCACATTGTTCATAATACCTATTATAGTTGTCTATAAACGATAGACTAGCGTACAAAGATCCCAGCTGACGTCACGCTACGAGGACCATTGTATCTTCATGAGTGGGACGCGATAGGGACGAAAATACTATCACGGCAGTCTCGTTATCTGAACGCGTCGATGTTGATCAAGTGCGCATTGTCTAAGTCTAATCATTTGCGTTAAAAAAAGAAGCTTCCTCTTAATTGACTTTATTGTTATCCTTGACAGATGCGGATTAGTTTATCCGCCTACCTGATTGGCAAACAGTTGCAATGATTTATTTCATAAATTATCTTAATAGACTGTCACTACTTATCAATTAGGCGCCGAAATAGAATCCTCGATCCTCGGTTAGAGCGCATTGCTCTATCTTCGACTTTCAAATTCGAAAAATTACATGTTAAAATGCAGTACTTTAGCGAGATTTCTTTAGCTATCGCACAGTTTCGCAGGAGCAAAGTGTGAGAAAAGTCGTTGGAGTTTGTACGAACTGCGAGAACTTTACCGCGATGGTCGTCTCGTATATCTGCCGTTTGTTTGGCGCGTCTTTAGAAGTCAAGGAAAGGAACGTTCTTCCCTTCCTTCCGTCGGGACGTTAGATTGCCTCATTAATCAAAGAATTCACATTGATTAAATTGACGAAGAATATCTTACCCACCGAAATTTACCTCGGCTCTATTTGATTTCTTCCGGATATCGCGGATATGTGTGCGCTTTTATCGAGAGAGAGAGAGAGAGAGAGAGATCCAATTTGCGCGAACATCTGCGACTATTCCTCGTAGCTTGCAAAGATAATCGCTAGAGTGGATTACTTATTCGCACACGGTGTGTCGCGTGAGCTACAATTTTCCTTCTATATTTATGACCTTGTCTTCGTCTATGCTGAGTTCCGTAACGAGAAATCGCGCCATCTTTTTGAAACTTTGTCGCGGAATGTTGACGTACTCGCACGGCACTTTCAATCTGATAATATTTCAACGGACCTTATGTCCCCGCCGGAAAAGTGGTTATGACTTTCTCAGACGCGTTTAAGGCCAGCGTAAAATACAGGATTCGTCGTTTAAAAGCACGAGAGCTCGTCGCTTTTAAATAATTTCCCACGCTCGTCGCACGCAATCTGTGCTCTTCATAAGCAAAGTCGCCGAATTTACGAGATAAATGCACCGACTGATCACGGTTTGTTGAAGGATTTGATAAGGGACTCGCAATCTCTTGGGTAACGAAAGTTCACCGTAAGATCCGCCAATTTTCCTATCATTGCTATTCTATTATTAAAATCTGTCGAGAAGATGTCATAATTCTTTCGCAAATTAAACATATGTTCTGCACGCATTTCAGTTTCCCCCTATCGAAGGATGACGAATGAAAGAAAAAATCGCGCGATGATTCGAGATTTTTTATTCGTTTGCATCTTGTCCCGCAAAATGCGATCCATTAAAGTTACCACCGTTACGTTAATAATGCAGAATTTGCGAGATTCCAAAGTCTCTTTGTCACTATCGCTGTTCCTCGCTTTCCCGCAATGTCAGACGAGCTTTGAGGTGCGCATAACGGTCACATTAATTTTATTACGAGTAGAACATCGCAGCCAGGTATTTCCTCTCGTCGTGAATCTTCCATCGGAGAGAGAGGTACGTAAATATTCGATCTTTCCGCGAGGTTGTCGCTCTGATTACGACGAACGCGCGAGATATGGTAAATCGCGAGAAAAAATATTCACAAGAGCCGCTCTCGATTTCGCGCGAATTTCAAGTAGGCAAATGGACATGAAACGAGACGCGGCTGTAACAGAAACTTGAAGCCGCCGACGAATTTGTCCACATATAAAATGAGGCATTTCTCAGCGGCAGCGGTCTTGGTGGAGACAATGTAGAGGCAGAGTCTCGTGAACTTTACGCGCCCGCGGTCTGTGAAAACACAAATGTAAAACACAAATATTACATTACGGCAGCACATCGTCCCTTTGCGACACTGAGAATGCCAGAGATTTTACACGATCGTTCTCTCTCTGATATTCAAAATGCAAGACTCGTAGCACTTTATCGTACAGTATTTAAAAAGGAACAATATTAATAACGCGCGCGAGGAGGAAAGCAAAGATACTCTTGCAACAATGACTAGGAGTGAGTAGTTGTCCCATTGAATCGGCACATCGAGCACAACGAGTGGCCTACTTGTATCGCGCGGCCGGCTTTTAATGTTTAATTAAATCACGCTCTCCGCATCCAACAACGTATATCACTCTTGTCATATCGCAACAACGGATTCGCATAGAGCTATGCGTTTAATCCCAAGTGCTAGAGTGAGAACGAGATTATTGAAGGGTAGAAAACAAATAATCCGCGCGTATGCATGCAAAAAGTTCGAAGATTTTTCTCTATTTTTGGAAAAATTTCACGCTCCATTTAGCGAAAATAATGTTCCACGGTGCGACTCAATTCGGTGAAATTCGACGGAGATTTGTAATTTTAGATTTTATCGCCGAGGCAAAAAAGAAAGCGACTCTCCGGCGTATCGCGCGCGCGACCTTTTTCTCTCTCTGTCGAATAAACGCATACTCCTAAGCACTACTGTGCAACCAATAACGATTAATGAAAATTCAATATTTGTTAGCGCGAAACGAGAGTCACTGCCGCCGTGACTAAATTTGAGCAAGTACGCAAGTGCCCTCGCGTGAAAACACACCCTTGGTTCGACACGCATCGACGATATTACGCGCAACGAAATGACTCATCAATTATTCGACCAGTCGTGTTGCATCGTTTCGATGCACCTATCGACTACGCGCGCACGCGAGAGAGAGAAGCATTTTTTCCATCAAGTAAATCATGCAACGCGCTCGATGTTCGCTTCATATTTTGGTCGCGGCACTAACAGGTCGTAGTGCCAGCGGCGGTCGCAATTAACGAGAAAACTTTACGACGGTCAGGAGTAGCGGCTCGTAGTATTTTCATACGCATGTTAGGCAGAAATAAAAATAGAATAAACCGAAAACGAGCGAGATACGTTAATCATTGTGCCGGAAATTAGCGACAATTAGAAGCGAGGCTTTATTGCGTTATCAAAAGGAGTTTTCCCGATTTGCACACATCTCTCTCGTATCCTAAATTGTTTAAGTTATTGTTTAATTGTCAAACGCAAAGATTTACAATAGAGTTTTCTGTTATCAATAATGCACTACTAATATTATCAATACCGCTCTTCTAATGTTTGTAAAAGTTATCCGATAAACACGAAATTACGTGCGATATCAAATTTCACGCAATATTTTAACGCTCAAATCAAGCGCGTTCGCGCTTGTCTGCTGCAATGCAAACTTCGTTCGCAATGCATCGTATTAGACAAGTGCAAGTGCATTTCCATCATTTGCGATTATGATCAATTTCGGAAATGTTGATTAGCGTTAACCGATGCTTTAGCAAATATTAATTCACGTCCTGTATATAATTGCGGCCGGTGCTGCGATCTGGAAGGAGATGAGGAATCGGTTAAATTATAGTCAAAGCTAACTGACATCGACAATCAAAGTTGCATTCGCTTCCGTTGTTCAAATAGCGTCGGACATAGGCGTCTCTCTAGCTGCCCTCCGATTAACTGCAATGTTGAAAAAATGCTCAGCTTTTCAATTCGCATTTTTAAAAACTGCTCCGGCAAAGAGATTCGGTATATACAAATCTGCAAGAATAACGAGCATGCCGCTGCGCTTTGTAAAAACGCAATTCAGAAGTTGGGTCGAGTCGCATTGACACTTTGCGAACGCAAATTTCGCGAATTTCCGCAACAAAGTGAGAAATGCTTTTAAGAGGTAATAACACTAACCGGACATCTATCCCAACTATCTTTGAGGGTAGCTGAAGAAACGCTATATTATACAACCTATGATTGAATGAAGAGAAAGGCGTGTGTAAATTAAATGTTACTTGCGCTCTTTCGTGATAATTAAAATTGTGATAAAAAAAAAACTTTTCTTCTTCGATCATTCGCACACTCGGCCGAAGAAGCAGAGGCTTTGATAAAAGAACCGTAAAAGATCTACACTGCCGATAGCTACACGATACCGTTGACGCGATGTGTTTCGATGCTTCGCATTATTCTCGCGAAACAATTTGCAAGTAGGAAATACTCAACAATTTCGATTAAACATCGCACAAAGGTGAAGTCGCTAGTGTAACTTTTCGGCACGCGTTTGTAACTTTCGCAACTTCAGATTGAAACTATGCAAAAGACGAATCAATATCGTTTTGTCGAACGTTTCAATCATTTCAGGAACCATATTTCTAGAGGTTGATATTTTTACTTTTTATATAACGTTATGTAACGTTACAGGGAGATGTTTATGAGCAATAGTATTATTATACGATAGGGGAAGACGCGCATCAGGCGGATAATTTCTGAAACTTCATTTTCACGTCATATAGAAAAATGTCCATTCTCCAAGGATGGATCCCAACTTTTTCATAAGGGTAATATTTGTGGGGGATCTTCCTGAGATTTCGACACGCCGTATCTCGAGCGGCCAAATGACTCGGTCCTAGAGAAAAAAAGAAAAAAGAGAGAGACGAGAGGACGTATAACGAAAGTATATGAAATTTTCAGACGATGCAGAAATCCTTTCTAAACCGGCGTCTTGTGATAATGTAAAAGCGCGTCAAACGTCGCAAGTTTGGATAGAGAAGCCTCTGTGATAACGACGAAAACAGTTATATTGGGCGCACGATGTTGGAAGCTTGTAACGCTCGCTGTGTTATAACTTCCGGCCACCGGGAGCAACAATGCTATGTCGGGCTTAAAGTTCTAGGAACGGCAGCATCACGCAATAACAACTCAACAACGCGGCATGTAAATAAAAAATATCTGAACTCGTCGTGGAAAGAGATCAAATAGTCGGGGGAAAAAATGTTTTTTTTCCCACTCGCGGAGTATAGGAAAGAATCGACGAGAGTAAATACGCAAACGAGGAAACTACATCAAAGGTCATGCGAACGAGATACCGTCGCAATGAAGCTTTATAACTTTCGGTACGGCTTCCGGAAAAAAAGGAAACAAAAAATAAAAAAAAGAACAGATTCAACTGGGACTATACCGAATGAATGGTAGAGCTGTATGGAACGTTGTGCTTTATGTTATCTCTTTCATCATACGTGACTTTTACATCAATTGAATATTTATACCGTCTATTAAATCACCGTTTTGAAATAGAAGAAATATATCTGGCAAACGTAAAGGCCCATGAAAATCCTGCTCAAGGAAAACGCGTCGCGACTCGCGAAAATATATCGCGCACAATAGCGCTGCAAAATATATGTACGTCACTCCGGCGTACAAATGCAATCGTATAATACAAAGAAGAAAGCTATTCTCGAAAGTCCGCGTTTCTTGTTTCGTGGAAAAATATCAGAGGCCATTGAAAGCATTATTCGTCTCATTGTGCGATTCCAATTGGTCTTAAATGGAGCAACAGTATGCAACGAATCATCCTCTATAGCCGTACGAATGAAGCCGGAAGTCTCTCGCATCTGAATCAGGCCGCATTTATCGGCCCCCAGCCGGACTCGCGATCGTTGAATGAAAAGCACGTGCATCACGCACTGTGTAAGTAGCTTACTAAATTACTCACTATGCATTGCGCGCGTTATCGGTCTCGATGAGTCTTTGCTGAGTTACATACGATATATGCAAAGTGACGGCAGAGCTTGCGGGTTCCATGAAAGGAAGCACAGTGGCGGATTTACTTTTCTTAAGAAAAAAGTTCAACTTTGAAAGATGCTGATATAAAGAAGCGTATAATTTCTGTTTTGATTCATTTGATTGACTTTATTTTCATTTTTTATGTTGGCCAATTTCTTTCTTCCTAAAAGCAGCTTGACGATGATTGCCCTGACGAATCCAACAGTATAATTCCGTCTTCAACTTCTTAAGCAATATTTTATTTTTAGTTCTCTGACTTTATTCTTTTACCCGATTATCGCGTCAAGCTGAATAAGAAGATGGAAATAAAAGATTAAATTAGAAGCAGAATATATTAAGTCGAATGTAAAAACTTTTACACGCCAGACGGAAATTAGTTTAGAACGCAAAAGAGGATGTAAGAAATTGTTTTGTTCTAAATGTTACGTCATATCTCGCAGTCAATGTTATTCGTCAATCCATTGTCGTACCGCATCACATTGAAATATACAAAAGTAAGAGACAAATATCACTCGGATAAATGTTTTTTTAAGCATTATGACCATAGAAATTGAAATAGCTGATTTAATTAAGCCACTTTGAATAATCCGCTCCAGCAAGCGAGAGGAAGATTGAGGAGTCCCGTACATACTTGATCTGATCATGATTCAATCTTTATTCTTCGACCAGGGTTGGATTAATAATTGCCGTCATTATATGACCTGATATATTCGCTATTAAAATCCTAACCTAGTGACGTATAAAACACGTCTACGCACATAGTGTCCTGGACCAAACATCATTAGATTCTAGAAAGTGGGTATTTTCACTCGTTCTCTTGACGGTAGAAGAAACCCTTCCTCTTAAGCCGTCGGAGTGAGGTATCGCCCGCGCAGAGTCGAGTGCCGACTGCATCTTATTTAATTATTGCGCCCGATTGCTTCGCCTCGTTTAAGAAAATACTCGATACACTTCCAATCCACCGGTAATCCAACTTCTGAGGAAAGTTGCGAACGACAATCAGATTCGCGTTTCGACATTCAATCGCGGAATAATTTCTCCGGCTTTCTTCGCGTGGATCCGCACGGTCAATGTGCTCGCATGAGCAAAACTATAAATTTTCCATGAAAATAAAACAGGCAAATTCCAATCGAAATTACAGTAGCGTGTCTGTTTTTGTACGGGCTCTATAATATATAATAGCGCATGTTGAAAATCGTGCTCACGTTTAAATGATGAAAGTTGTTCTTTTTCATTCAATATGTCGCGCAAATTTACACGTTGCGATGATCGCTTATTTTCACGTGTTTACGATATAAGAAAACTTTGAGAGCATCCGTGAATAATGTCCGTACGCCGGCTTAAATGCGCGCTTCAAAATGAGCTTTGGACAAAAAAATCAATAAAAGTGCGCTCCCCGACAAACTGCGTGTCCTCTATTTAATGTACACCGCATACTTGATTAAACAAACTCGGCGGTATAAAGTGCATTCAACGAGTAGGTTCAACATCCACGGTTGCGTATAATTGACGCTCGCTCCGACCGATATTAATCTCTCGCAGTTTATTCAATGTGGCGCGTTGAAAAATATAATTTTTCTTCGAATAAAAATGCGGAATCACGTCCGCAGTTCGAAGCATCGAGTATCGAATCGGTAATAACGCGACGAGTGGAATAATTTGAAAACCAGGGACAACAATTATCGATGCGCGCAATAACAAAATAAGAGAACAAAATAAGTGTCTCTTTGTAAAAGAGACACAAATATTTTACAAACTTACTCGTAACGATAAAGAAACACGTGTTTCTTTTTTACGAACAAAATGGCGTATTACGAGCAGAAATTCGCAATAACCGTGTCTTCACAAATGGGCAGTGATCAGCACGATGGAAAATCAATGCATTGGAATTCGATGTGAATTTGAGCCAAAGTCGATTAACCGTTTACCTTACTGCGTTATCCATCTACACGAGTCTCTCAGCGAAGCTGTTTACGTTGCTCCGCTTATTAACCGAGTAATTATGGCAGCTCAGTATTATGTTGGTCTTTCATCGATGCTAGTCCACACGCCGAAATTCTATGCCTTAGCAAACTACATTAACGCATAAGCTGAACATTAAAGGCTGCTTCTGATGGGGATTTAATTAAAATCACATGGCTGGAACAACAACATCGTTCGGCAAATTTGATTATTATATTAATTACACGATAATAATTTGGAGATTATTTGCAGCGGAAGAACTGAATCGCGTCTCTGAGACCGCTTCATTTTTTTAAGTAATGGAGATTACGTGATGTGGAACGCTACGTAATCTCTGTTCATTAAAGACAGGGCTTTAGGACGGTTCGGCAATGAGCTCTTCGGCCGTATTACGCGCGGTCCTCGTAAAAGTCGTAAATTGCACCGCAATAGTGAGGCGTGAACTTTCCCCGCCGAGAATTCGGAAGCGCTCCCAGGTCGGGTATCAGGAGAGATTCGCGCGGAAAAGTTATCCCTCGTCGGTGTTTGCAAAATGAATTACTTACTCTCTCTCTCTCTCTCTTGACTCGCGGGGTGGTATGACGACGTAACGCGGACGTGCAAATCTCACCGAGGACGATTGAAACAATTCTCGCCGATCGTACGGACGGTAGCGGCAGGTCCCTGCTCCTAATGATCGATCGTCGACCCGCGCGACCATTAAATTAGCCGCCTTCAAAGTCCGACCGCCTCCTGTCTTTTACACTCTCTTTGAAGCGTGTTCCTTGCGCGCGCGACACTGACATTTTACCACCCAGACGGGTAGCGAAAAAACAACCGCCCGAGATAATCGCGGATTTAAGAAGACGTACAGTCTTTGCGCTCCCTTTCAAACGTTTTCTTCGTACGCGCGCGACATTTCGCTGCTTTTATAAAAAAAAAGATGTACGACGCAAAAATGCGTTAGACAGATGATGTCGAGTCGAACGTTAACCCGATGATGCGTCATCGAGTGTCAAGAGGTCGTCCAATTGCCTCCTTGTAGTATTTGTTATCGTGTGTGTTAATATCCGATTAGCATCAAATCGGTCGACTCTACGTTTCAAAGAGTACGAGGAATGCAAGTCGCATGATTTGAACGGACAGTCCCGACGGCACGATCGCTCGATTAGGCTTAATCTAATATTAGACTTAGGCTCGCGAGCGGGTTATTATCAATTCACCGTTCGTGATCGTCTGACATGGGGCTTAAATAGATTGGATTAGATCTGTACGTGATATAACGACTACGAAGTTAATCTCATATTGCAGACGTTACACCGCAACATCGGCTTACCGGATCGTCGTGCACATAATAGGCGACGTAATGAAGTCAAGCCGAGGATTTGTTCGAGCAATTTCCTCTCTTTGGAATACGAATTCTGCGATATTGCTTACAACTTTGGAAGTTGATTTCAACTCGATCTGAGGAGACACAACGTTGAAGAATGATAACGCATGTCGATGAGATTCATCGGGATCCATCGTTGTTTCCAATTGTGTGCAACTTCTTCTTCGCGAAAATTTGGCGAATTCCATCGGATTTCCATCCGCTTCCATGACAAATTAAATATAAGCCGTCGACCATGAAAGGGGCTCTCCCGTCGATATTTTCTCTCAACGATCGTTTCAGCGGCTGTAATACATCGCAAAAATAACAAACTCCCACACACTTTGCGTAATTGTTACAGGGTTGTATTCTTCGTATTCGCGACGGCCTATCTCATATAAATTCGTTATTATTAGATATTATTCGGGCTGCGAATGGATCTTCAAATTTAATTAAGCTGGCCAAGTTCCGCGTTGCGCAATAATTTCGGAAATCGTTGAATTCGCACAATTAGAAAGCTGATTATGACACTGCCAATTAATCGCAATTCTCAAACATTTCCCGCTGACGGAGAAAAATTTATTTCGCACCAATCTCGAAGAAAACGGAGAGCATGTGCGATGAAACTCGCATTTGTGTTTCGCCCTTCATCAGCGAAAGACAGTCCTATCTCGTTAGCAGCGTTAATAACACTTTAACGTTTTTACGCTCTGCACGAAAGACACGATTGAGGGAAGTTTATGCGTGCTACAGCGAATAAAACTCGGCCGCGCGGTCACACCCCCGATACACGATTAAAGCCTTTGATCTTAGTTTACAAGAGAACAAGAGAGGAAATTTGTCCCGGTAGTTAGCGAACGATGCTCGCGAAGCCGCATTGTGTTTGAGAAATAAGCTGGTCCTTTGGGGCAACGATGAGAGGGACGCGAGTTAATCGAACTTTATAAATAAGCATGTCGAATCTCGCTACTCTCTTATACACGTCCCGGACGATGCACAATTTTATTGGTTATTCTTTATTTTGATTTTTTCACTGAGGTTAAACTTAAAAAAATTTCTTTTTAATTTTCGCTCGAAGATCACTCGAAACTTCAACCACATCAAAATTGTACATCTGCCGCTATGTCGCGTCGCAATGTGCTTGCGCGAAAGTTCGCCAAGTAGCAGTTCTTAACAACCTCTCTCTTAAGCTCTAAGACTATTAAGTGTCCTCTGTGATTCTCTGTGTAGCGCTAATTAACGCTGCTATCAACGGGGAATTACATTTCTCAGAGACGTCTGTCGCGACGACTGTAATGTGAGCGGCGAGAGACTTAAATAAATAACGCGTATAATAGTGTGCGCTTCTGCCGGAACGACGTTTTTGATGTTTGGTTGAGAGAAAATCAAGCACTCGAGATTTATTAATCGTAGTTTGTAATTCTCGTCACGCAGGCCGGCCTCATTTATTCGGAGCAAATCACATTGAGCTATTGATTTCTCACGCTTCAATTCAATCAGCCGCGCGTTCTTACTCGCGCATTTACCTCCTCCGTGTTGTTCCATATGCATACCACAGACAAAACAGCGGAACGCGCGCTGTCAAATTTATCTTATCTGTCCGAGGAAACGCAAGTTACGGGCTGATCTTGAAAGTTAATCGATTATAAATATTTTATCTGTGATCGAATAAAGCGAATGTACAATAACGAGGTACATTCAGCTATATTTGATCGCTATATCGGCGTAAATTTTTTTTGTTTAAATATATCGAGCCAAATTTTATTAATTAAAATGGCGAAATTAAGAAAGTTTAATTAAAAACGCGCCTTTTCGCGCGGCAAAACACAAATTATCGCTTTAATAAAATGCCGAAGCAATGAATTACGCGGCCGGCTAAGACAATCGCTCGTTGTCCGCACCAGTGTGCTGTTGCGGCATGATTAAAACATCTGCTGCGAGAGATAACTTTGTTCCTCAAAAAGCGAATGCGGTAAATTGCAAATTTGCGGAACTTCATTTCAACGTACGAACGTTGTAATGAAATCTTTTTCTTGCGCTCGTCCCTTGCGTCAAAAATGAATTTTAATTTCGCGATTAAAAGAAGAAAGCGAATTAAGTTTACGCGCGCGCTATTTGTCGAGAACGAACATATAGATACAATCATTTGACAATCGATTTGTGCACAGTTTGTAAGGCATAAGATAAAGAGCAAAACAGGAATGTGTCACGATGTCGTCAAATGCTTTTTCTGACGTTGCAAAATAACTCTACACTACGGAAAAAAAGGCGCTTCTTCCGCAGCGAAATAACGCTCGGCTTGATACTACGTAATTATAATCAACGACGTGAGGAAAGGTGGCGTTGCACGAAGAGCACATAAAGGAAAAAAAGATGACGCACGTGGTATGGCGAAACAAAAATGTTGGCAATTGCTACGGAGATATTCGTAAGCGCCGGCAAATGCGTTTTTAATTTCCCCGGAACAGCTGCTGACTTTTCCACAATCTGTGAGATGAGATCCCCTTTCTTCTCGGTGCATTCGTTCCGAATTTCCGATAGATACTAACGGTACTATCGTCGGAGACGCGACAATTATTATCGGCGTCTACCGTCCAAGTCTTACGGTCGCTCGGGTTAAAGACCGTCAATTTCCGCGAGGTTTGTTCGAGTCAATTTCCTACATTTCGGATCGCACTCAAGGCGTCGTTTAATGGCACTCGTAGATAGAGTTGAATGCATATTGCAGCGAGCGTTTGTAGGAGCGCGCGTTAAATTGCTGTGGCATCGCATTCGGTCGCCTCTGTTCCACCTCGGAACTTGAGGGGTGATCGCGATAATATCGTTTCGCATTTATCGTGCTCGCACCAAGAAAACCGCGAGATTAAGCGACATCGAGATACTGGGGCAATTGTGTTACATTCTTCTTGATCCGGAATGACACCCGGAAAATCACCGCATTCGTCTCGAGGCATTCATTTCGTTCGGTCTCGAAGCGTTATCGAAACATTCGCGCTATTTTATAGCTAGTTGTTTGACCTCCTTTTCATCGAAACCTCTAGAAAGAGATCGATGTGTAGAAGACAGCCCTCAGGGTGTCTCGGGAGTTTATTACTAAGCTTTTATACGCCAAGACTGATCATTTACTTAACCTGTAGAAACGAAGCGTGTCAATTGTAAGGTCGAGCCATTTCGCGATGAGCATCGTCGGACTTTATTCTTGTTTGATTGGATTTTGATAGTGAGTTTCTCGATATTGCTCACACTGAACGCGAGAAATCGCATACTCTCGTTTAAAAAATTTTCGTTGGTTAATACCGAAAAAAGAGGACGCGGACTCAGACCGTCGGTACGCCTCGGATAGCGAGGATATACATGTTATTAATATTAAACGTTGCACGGCGAGCGAGGAAAATGAAATTTTTTTGCGGAATACCTCAAATACCAACGTTAATATCGATTAACTGTTTCCTAAAAGAAAAAAATTATTTGGCGAAGAAATTGTTTGAAAATATCGGGAAATGCACACACGTGTTCCAGCGATAATTTATCGAATAAAACTTTTATATGAATAAAAGATAATGTAGACACGCGGTGACAATACCGTTTATTTAATCGTGCTGCGAATCTATGATTCAAATAAATTTGCATTTGTTTAACAATCGCACAATCGCTCCATTTTGAAAATGTCACTAACGTTCCGATGCATCTCTCTTTGATTCCATTCGCACGCAAAAAATGTAAATTTTCTTTTTCATAGCGACACAACACATATTGTTGAAACATCTGTCTGACGATGCCATTGCTTGCCGCGCTACGTCACAATTCGTAAACGAGATTACCGCGCGTGTCACTTTTATTGTATCAACGTAGCAGCATTTTAGCGAACTCATCAATCAAATACTTTTTCCAGGAACAAAGTTCTCCTATGTGTTGTTTACAAGTTGGTAAGTAAGGGAAGCGCAAGTTAAAATATCGAGACAAACATCAACCTCCGTTGGAGAGCGCGATGGAGAACTTGCTATCTTATTATATCGGCGAATTGTATTTGCGCAATTAATTGCTCCTCCCGATTCGCATGCACAATCAGTACATACACCAAGTTCACTATGTCTACGAAACACTTTATGTACAAGATGCAGGTAGCGATCTATCGTGAGTCTTTGTGTGCCAACCGACGTCCCATTTTTCATTCTCGTCGGGCTGAACGGACTATTGTTAGAAAAATCAATGCCGTGCAATTTGCATTAATGACACGTAAAAAAATGGAAAGCGCTAATTGAGAGGACGAGAACGTCTCATCTAACACCACGTTTGACGAACAATCGTTATTTCACTCCTTGAATCGGTAAACGTCTGCTTCGATTTTTGCCGTTACGCTCTTAAAATATAATGTTCCATTACGCGATCGGTTGGTGACAAAAAGTGCGTCGATTAAAACTGCACAAAGTTTCGATTGTCTCATCTCGCGCTCTATAATTGGAGAGATCCTATAAAACATTAATTTACGACTGATTTCGTCAGCATTGATTAACTGTGACCGTGGATTCAGACAAGACTCCTACCTCACTTTTTGGTTCCACGAAGAGAGAAAGTTCCATTTAGACCAAAGATAAAGTTAAACGACTCTCGTCGATAGCGACGAGTTTTTAGTATCAACTATTTACGACGTGTTAATTAGGAATCGGTCGAATTGCGGAATTCGATGGAAAATTTGGAAGATTTCAACACGATCCACAAATTCGTGCGACCGATTCTGAGTACAATTTTATGCGTCACGAGAAGTCTTTTCGGTATCTGAATTATATCGAAATTGTTCCAGTCGCTTCGCGCGCTTCTGGTGTTTCTACTCGAAACTTAACCCGCTGTCCGTGAAAATGTAAATGAATACATTCCTTGCGTGGATGGGCACGTTACAACATCTATGGGCAACGTCCAACGAACGACAACTTTCAAAGTCACACGATGCTGCAAAACACGAATAAGGAGTTTATGTAGGCGTGTTCGATATCCCCCTTGGCCGAACCATTTGTCAGCGCGAACATAAAAAATATGCCGGTGTGACAAATGATACGTATTTTTTCGTAGATCGATCGGCGTCAAAGAAATCGTCAAAGCGACACGCCGTTGTTCCCCGACGTGTGATGTAGTAGAAACCGGGCATAACATCACTTCGAGAGCAGTTTCATGGAGAAACGTCAGGAACAAAAATTACGTTCATCATTGCATCTCATGAAAAATGTGCGCTCGTTGCGAGCGGTCAATTTTGCGCGTCAATAAGCTCCGATACGAAAGTTTCTGTAACGAAGCAATCGCATGCAACATAGCCCGCAAAATGTTCACGATCCTGTACTCTTGTATGTATCTCGACAAGATTTCCCTGATGGAAGTTTGAGCGCACAATACACAAATTACAGATATTATGCACAATGAGAATAGAGAGAGATTAAAAATAGCATATATAGAACCTTAATAATCAACTTGTCAAATCATCAATACCTTTTACAATTGCCTTTCACGTTATATTACAACTGATTAGTTATTCCAGCGAAATTATTATTCTCATAAATTGCACGCAACAGACGAGTGGGAAATTATATTACAAGCTCGATTACACGTGAAAACAAGATAACAGGACTCGCGAATTGTTGTTGCACGTTACAGTTTCACTTTACTATCATTACGAAATTTGCATAATACATTTTGCGTTTAATCTCGTCGATAGTGATCATTGTCGTGATGCGATAAAATTTGAAATTTCATCGGTACTCCTTGTAATAACCCAAGTAAGAAGAAATTTTTATTCGCCCGAGCGCGTATTGTATCGAACTGCTCGAGCGAGACAATAACGAGGTAGAAGGATGTCTAGCACTGTGTAATGAGCAGAACTGGCTGCAGTTATAGATATTCGATAAAACATATTTCTTATCTCGGTGATTTTTCCAAGTCCGCCGGTTCTCTTTGGGCGAATTATCCCCAGGACGACGATGTAACGACGATAAGAAATAGGGAGGCAAGTTGGCTGTATTTTTGGTAAAGTGATTTACTACGTTAGATAGCGACCCGTTCGTGATGAAACGATAACTTTACGGTTATCTGTTCTTGGATTTTAGATAATCGCAAGTTTAGATATTAATTTTGATAATGCTTTTACACACACACAATGACGGTGTTATGCATCGTAATCTTTTCTCGTCGAGATTTAAAGCTTGACGATAACAGAATATATCAACAATATTGATGAAGGAAGAAGAGCAGAAAATTGACGCGTTAACCTTCACGTCGGAAAATTAATTTTCCGGCGTTAAAGTGTCGATTAATTTGCTTAAGGAAAAACTTTGATTGCAACGAGGGAATTATATGGACGCCTGTGATTACGGAACGGGAAATTATTCCCATGACACCGAAGCTCCGCGCAGCCCAAGTAGTCGGAAGTGTCATAAATTTTGGAGGACGATCACGAACCGCTCCTCTAATGAGAGAAAGATTTACGCTCGCCGATGCCAACGGACGGAATAATGTTTCTCTTTGAAATATTTTTTCGGTCATGCACGTTCGCGTGCACTTTTCGCGAATCACGACGAATGGCCCGTGCAACGCTTTAAACGCATTAACGTGACTCCGAAATCATTATCGGTGTGCAATAATAATAATGCTGTAATAGCGGGAGCCTCTTTCTTTCTCTCTCGGACAATTAGATTAATTTCCCCGATGCTGATTGTGTAATGTAATTCGCGGACGAGGTCAAAGGAGGAAAAATTCTATTTGTCTTTGTCTCTACCGCGCCGCATAATACGGTTAGTTAGACCATCATCATTTCTCACAAAGGTTGCCAACGAACGATTCTGGTGAAATAATTATCCCGCGTTAATCATATCGAGTGATACTGCGTTACGAATCGGACGTCACAATAAATAATAGGAGAGCATATTAAAAAATACAAGATCATTCCTCGCTGCTCGCAAATGAATATTTTTCTTGCCCATCTATTTCCCCGCAACGTGCCGATCGCTCACATACGAGATTAAACTGCCATCCGTTCAATTAGAAGAAATAATAATGATAACGGAGAATGCTCGAGACAAAATTCCATTCCTGAGGTGAAGCAAACAGTCGCGAGATAGGCACTAACCTCGTTTCCTCGTTAAAAATTGTCGATTTAACGACAACTAACGACGCGCGCGCTTCCGCTGCGGGAAAGCTTTGCGCCGCACATTAGCGGTTAATACTACTTACGGCATCGCGATGTAATAGACGAAATCGTTTAAAAGCTACCCGCAGCTCGACGGTGGCGGCAAAGGCAATGAGCGAAAAGGAAAATTAATTGTACTGTAATTTCATTAGCAAAATTTCGAAGAATAACGCCTGGCCTACCGCGTTTAATCGCGGGTAATGGAATTTAATACGCTGCACGCGAATACGATACATGTCGCCGTTAAATTGCCGCGACCGGGCCGGGCGCGAAGATTTTCAGGAGGAAATCTTGAATGACGTCTGTCGTGGTTATACAGCATTTATGGATACATTAGGTATTTACGCGCTATTAAATGCGCGCGTGCACAATAAACGATATTGCAGCCGGCTCATATATCCCGATATATTTTCATAAAAATTCCCAGACGATATTTCAACGAGCGGTAATAGTAATATTTCAAGATAAAGTAGAACAGCGAGACGCAATACAGTCAATCGATCGCGCTTGTACACACGCGTGTAGATATCGTAATTTGTCCATTTCTGTTGTCACCTCTTTGTTCACCCCTAATGACTCAACTGTAATCCTATCAATTTTTCCGATTCATTTAGGTACACCCTTTGCACGCAACCATGCTCGTAGAATGCGCGTTCTCGCCTATGAATCAATTATCACGAAAATTGATCGAATCGTCCGGCGGGGAATATCTCATGTTCAACTGTTACGCAATTAAAATTGCAATTGGTAGCGTAGTAACACTTGGACAAATCGGAATCCAACTGGTATATATTGAAGTCGATATTATAATAGCTCGTGAACATTTTATTTTATAGCAACGAGACGAGATCCATCCCGCCATCCATCCATAATTTTTATCATGTCGAAACACTGCACGTTTGATCATATAATCGAGATGTTGACGTATATATGTTTATATAATTCGGCCGTCGCATCCATCACTGAACGCGTCTCCCGCCGTTATCACTTGATACGTTTGCGCGTATAGATATATATATATATATATATATATCCGTGGTTCGTAATAATTATTCCGATTTTAGCGATCGCTATTGCGAATTAGACGCGCAGCGAGACTTATTAATGGTGCTATTAATCCATAGTGCAATTAATAATCGCAATCGTGCCCGCAAATTTCAATGCTACGCGCATCCTTGTTCGTTGTCTCTCTCCATTGTTAGCGACGTATAATATATATCGCATAGTGGCCTATCGATAATCAAATAATGAGTTTCCAGCGGTATGCTTAATACGTATTACGTATGCGTAATAATCGTAAAAAAGCAACTTAGTCTTCACGTCATTCACATATACACACACACACACACGCCACAGAGAGTGCCGTTTATCATGTAACGTGAAGGAACCGAAGGAAAAGCGAAGATAATATAATACGATTTATACAGGTCGAACTGACCTGAGACTAAAGAAAATGTACGCTTCAGCAGAAATGTGAAAAATTCATATTCTTTTTATACAAGTCTATCGATGGGACGAATGGAGCGCATATTTTTGAAAAGACTTTGACTGAATATAGCATAAAATGTTCCACCGACCAGTGCGATTTAAGCGATAATTGTCCCGCCTTAGACGACTCAAAGTACGCGAAGAATTTCTATTCCGTTTCCATTTTTCTCCGAACGGGAGCGCGTTTATTTTCCCGCCGCTTTCGTCGAACTTTGTTGCACCGCGAAAGGTGGGAAAAGACCGAGGGAAGAGACGTACGCAAAATAAACCCGCGAAAACCACGCGTTCGGCGTAATTGAAGCTTCGAATAACACCGCTGCACCTTTGTATTCTACACTTTTGTATTCTACGAACTAGTTTGCGCCGGGCCGCCACACAGAGGTATCAAACTTGGTCAAAGTGTTTGAGCCCACTCGATCCGCCCACTGAAAGGTAGAGCGTCACGTTAAAATCAAATGTCGAGTTAACGGCAATCCGCAGACGTTACATGTCAATAAAGGTGATTCTCCGCGCGCGCTCTTGTACAGTATTCTATATACGCGGATTTTACGCGAATTACATACAATTTATACGGCGCATCGAAACGAGTCTTTTATATATATAAAGTAATTCTGTTATATTTTCGATTGTCACATCGAAATGTAGCAAATCGCACATAAATACGCGTAAAGTTGAAAACTGACATTTGAATGTTAGATATTTAACATCACTGAAAGATGTATCTCTTCTAATTTCGGTTCCTTTTTTTCCTTCTCTTTCCAACCGCGAAGAACGTAAAAGCATATTTTCAACACTAATAGAACTTATACACGACACACCACGGCTCGAGAATTAACGCTAACATAAAAAGCGTCACTTCCTTCTATCGTACTAGCTTTAAACTTGGCAAATGATTTAGAACGTTACAGCGGTTGTCTGTTTAACGGTGTGTTCCTTTCGCGCGTTACGTTTACTCAAGCAGGACAACGCGAGTTCAAGATCAATCGATATAATTTCTCACTGAAGTAACGGCGTTTCGCTAAATTCAACGATTACACTGTATACGTGCGGACGATCGAATAAATACAATACATTTCCATTTACATTAACGGCCAATTAACGACGACTGTACTGAATTCCGATGAGCACCTCAATCCACACACGATCCGCATTAACCCCTTACACCTCGGCTGTCAACGCTCGGACACGACATGTCACGCGTTTCACCGTCGTTGCAGCATTGACGAGCAATTTATTCCGCCTGACAGATCTAACGATCGGAAACCATTTAACATAACGTCGCGCGTGACACCAATTTTTAATGCTCCATCTTGTCTGTAAGCGTGTAGCTATTGCGTGCAATATAAGTGTAAATTAATGTTACGCGGAACATATGAAAGATGAAAATAAATCTGATTTTTATCGAGCGCGTGAACGCGCCGAATGAACAATCTTATCGCTCGCGAAGCGTTAACAGTACGATAATAGAAATCATAATTAAAGTAATTTGGTTTAAAATTCCGGAAGAGGGGGAATTTTTTCCGCAAAGTTTTCTAACAAAGATGAAAAATCCGCGCGAGAGGAGAAAGAACGCAAAGAGATTCAAACAACGACTCACCTGTGCGCTTCCGCGTGAGAGTAGAGTCCAACTTATCGAAAAGTTCCAAACGTCCAAGATGCGGAGGAAACCAGCGGTACAACCCGATACCGTGATAGAGTTACGACGTGCGTAGCGGTGGGAAAGCAGAAAGAGAGCAAGAGAGAGAGAGAGAGGGAGAGAAAGAGAGAGCGAATGGACCGGTCGTGCGATCTGTATGACGGACAGATGAAGCACAAAGTGCGCACCGCGAGCACGGGCTTCTCCTCTTTATACCCTCGAACTTGCACCTGTGCTTGCGCAGGTCCCTTAAGCTCCAGCGTCCGCTCGTTTCCTTCGTCCGCCGGACGACACAAAGCTCCACGTGTGTGAATGACGATAATGCGTTCGTCTGCTAACGTTTCTCTCTATCGCGTAACTTTTCGCGAAATAATCGAGTACATAAGCGCGCGCGAACACGATTTATTTCGACCCCCTTTCGAACGAAACGTTCAAATTTTTCGTCATAATGGTTAACCGGGACGTGGAATTTTTCATACAATCTGAAAGAACGAGGAGGTTTATTTCATATTCTGCGTGAATCGCGCGTTAATAACACCCACACGCACACGTTGATAAATAAATATTTATCGCAATAATGGAGATATAAGTAGCACATCGAAGCGACCTGTCCTCTAATTGATGTTCTCCGAAATTTTTTTTTGTTGAATTATTTATGGATAACCGCATCGATAAAAGCCGAAAAGTAGGGCGGAAACGATGATCCGAATTCGCACACGAATCGTTCGCATGCATGTAACAACGGTCGCAATAGCAATCTGTTACATATCGCCGTGATTGATACGTTGGAACATTTATTGTTCGGAATTTGAAAAGGGTCGGAATCGTAGTGCGAATTTCGACCGGCAACGTTACTTTACATAGAACTTGATATTGGTGCATAGCGACTGCGATTCGTATCTACCGCTCGTCAAGGTGGAGAAGTACACTTGACGCAATACTTGACCGCGAATTGTTACTACGCAAAACTAATGCAAGGTGACAGTATGACGAGATAAAATCCGAGCCAAGCCCAGTTCTCGAGTTTCGGAGGATTGCCGATACGGTTGCTGAGTCGGCGTCTCGAGAGCAACCAAACGTAAAGAAATCGCGATCGTATCGTGCTTCTCTTAACGTGACCCGCCGATTCCTTCCTCGCTTTCTCGCTTAAATGCTGATACGACAAGCTCTCGAAATCCGCTCGCGTTGACTTGCCATGTATTAATGCTTCTTTATAAGTATACGCGGGATAAGCTCTTTCTTGTAGCTTTCATCGAAACCAAATACTTTTCTCTCTTTTTTAAACAATTGTTTTCTACAGTGTTGTTTAAATTGCGTCGTTAGAATTTTTTTCAAAAAGTTTTGGAAAAAACGGTAGAAAAAGTTTTGAATCCGACGTGAAGAAAGAAGAAAGATAATGAAAAAAATGAAGACCACTGAGTATACGCTTTGCGCTACGTCACGTATCATAGACGATAACGATCTAGAAACAAATTCACGAGGTAAGGTGGATAGAGGTGCCCACCTAGAGATTTATCTAGCCTCGTAATATCGCCTCTGACAGCAAAATTGCATGAGCCACAATTTTCCTTCATAATGTCACGCCTCGCGCCTACAATTATTGATGACACTATCGACGCCCGTTGGATTTCACGTAATCCTAGATAACATTAACGCTAACTGCGTTTTATAAAAACGGTCTATTTTTTTATCGGTTGACATGTAATATGATAGGAAATCTATTCTTCGAGATGGATTTAAAATTACAAAGTGTCTAAAAATTCTCTCTTCTATTTGAGCGAAAAGCAATTTTTTCCATTGGCATT
Source organism: Dinoponera quadriceps (assembly GCF_001313825.1). NCBI lineage: Eukaryota > Metazoa > Arthropoda > Insecta > Hymenoptera > Formicidae > Dinoponera > Dinoponera quadriceps. The sequence continues at coordinate 2,475,069 of NW_014555639.1, forward strand.
TGGAATGAAGGAGAAACGAAACGTTCTGTATACTCTTTACATTCTAAATTCAAACAAATCGACCGTCGACTCGTTCATATTCAAATTTACAAGCACTTTTTCAGCCGGTCAAACGTTACCCTCAAACGATGCTAAATTTTCAGGTCTATCTTCGCGAGAATTTCGCATATGGTAATATGGTAACGCTAGCTCGATATTGTCGATTGCCGTTCTTTTCCACAATCGAATATCATAGTCCTACGGTAACGTTTCTACGTTACCAGAGTTCTGAATATACCACTCACCGTGAGGTTATCCTGGGAGTCACATTTATCGCGAGAGTTCCTGACTTCCACCGATTATCAAATTTTCAGCAGAGTTTTAAAACAAAGTCCTGTCTCATTGTCGTTGCTAACCATAGAGATATAAGAATAGAGGGAACAAGCCTGTAAGTGGAAATCATAGAGGCAAAGAGAGAGAGATGGATGCCGAGTGTCCTATCTGTCTCTTTCTAGTCACGCGCTGGGATTGACTGCCGCGCCAACGACGATATAGCTATACATTTTTCTCCATCCAATTCAAAGAAACTGTCATTGCTAAAATGATCACTGCAAATATATGCTGTTTTCACTTCAAAATACAAAGGTAGTTGAAGTATATTCAACCATTTACGCCTTATATCTACATCCTTCGGTAGCCTACAACATTTACATATTTTTTTAAATGTAGGAAAAAATAACATATAATTATTTGAAGTTACGTATTTGTACTTTCTTACGAGTGAAAACTGCGGTTACATCCAGAATAAGACTCCGCCTTGCATTTCAAACAATGCCTCATTTTTAAACAAATCGCGTCCAATTATTATTTTGTTAACGTTCGAATGTTTAACGAATTTTAATTCTACACACATGTGCACGCATATTTACAAAACGAAATTTTAGTCTGCTTTCTCCCCTCCTGACGTCGCGTGGTCGTCTTGGCGGCTCATTGTNTAACCTATCACAGCGCTCGACTAGAAAGAGACAGATAGGACACTCGACATCCATCTCTCTGTTGACCTCTATCACTTCCACTTACAGGTAGCATATATCCCTTGTTCCCTCTATTCTTATATCTCTATGTTGCTAACAGTATGTTGAATTACCGAGTAGAGCCGCGAGAAAAATGATAATGCAACATCGCGGTAAAGCGCGATTCATTATCTTAAAATATATCTTTTTACGCGTATTTTTCTATAAAGAGTCCCCATTGTTTTATAGACGAATTAAGAAACCAATATAATTGATAAAATTTGCAAACGTGCAAGCGTCACATTTGCGGCCTACTTGTATAATTTACGTATTTTATTTTTCACATATTTAAAATGAAATCGTACAATTAGTATGGGAAAATGTAAGAAATGTACGTGCAATGCGCGCATATATAGTTATTATTATTTATATGCGGACTAAGAGTTGGATAAAGATATCTTATTTACTGTGTAATGTATCTTTTTCGCACACTTTATTATTTAGCTAATTTTCAGTGAAAGATATTGCCGCGACGAAAACATGTAATCACGTCGGACATTACGTGCGATCCTTGAAGAAGAGAAAAAACACGAAAAATCTGGGACATTGCTAATTTTTCACGATATTCGCGCGCGATAAAAGTGAACGCAAATGTAAAGGAGTCAGCCATATGTCACTTGAGCGACATAAAAACGTAGGTGTAATTTAGTCCTTGTAAAGCTTCTTGTATTCCTGCGTTTTTACACCGTCGCTCTTCCACCACCATTCTGATCTCGTCTAATACTTTCTTGCGTGTTTAACAGTCAAATTTGCCACCCAACCAAATTTACACATTTAATTTGACGTTGAACAAAAGAAAAAACATTGTCAATTCGTTGAAAGCTGCCAGTTTCATCGACTCGCGCACATCATGACATCATCGCGATGTCATCGTCACGGCATTCTCGAGCCTCGTCGCGCGTCGATTGACATTCGCGCCGTATTTCAGCGGCTTACACGATACATTCGCAGGCAATACAGCGCGGCCGAAAGCTTTCGACATCGTTCTTCACTTTGCATATATCTCATCTTGCACTCATACTAACGTACAGTCGGCATAAGAAGGAGGAGACGGACATATAATACCGGTCAAACGTATGAAAGAACGTCGCGACGTAAAATGCGATGTAAAATATTACCGAAAATGAAAGCAAGCCAATGTACGTCGTGTCATAATTAATCGATGGATTCTTCGTTCACACGTCATCGAATTATATCACGCAGTAAGTAGCAATATTGATCAGAATTCACTACTTAGAAATATTGAAGTTTCTCCGATTGACTGTGACCGACCGCAATCGATCAGGGTTAATTTCGTGTCAATGTTATGCAAATTATCCGTACGTCTTTGTCTTCACTTAATGTTAATTAGTTCGGTATATCATGTCCGTTTCCTTTGGATTCAGAGACTTTCTTACAAGTACATTTACATTCTTGGCGTTAGTTTCAAATGTTTTGTAACGTTTAACACAAAATAGGGGAGCTGGACGCGTTTATAGATGCAGCCGTTTTAAATGCAGCCACGCGAAGCATACCATCGAATTTCATCGATTGAAAGTGGATTTTAGATGGGTACATATGTACGCAGTTTGGCTCAAATTTCGCGAATAAAAGTTCCAATAAAATGTTGCCTATTGTTACGCCCCTATCATATTACGACTAATATAGATTCCCACTAAATTAAAAAAAAAAGAAAGAAAACTGGGAAGAGTATATATCGTCTAGTTGTGTATTCGATATCATTATATTTAATTCTGTTTAACAGAGAGCAGGAACACGTTAATATTGTTTACGCTATTTTTTATTCTCTCGATACTTTTATTCTTAATCTTTCATTTATCTTTTATCAAGACCTTTATCACACACGCACGACTGATTAAAATTTAACGCTTTAAAAAACTCAGAATAAAATAAGCTAGTCGAAAATGATCCCCGCTGATTTCGCAAACAGACATGAGAGAATCTCCTGTCTAATATCCTGCCGTGGAAAAACGCGTAAACATTTAGCGCGGAAGCACGGGTAATTCATTCCGGTCTTAACACGGCGGCGATCGATATGTATTTTTTTTTTTTTGCATATCGTTACCACGGTGCAAAATGACGAGTGAGGCCTTTTGACGGCACATTTGCGAGAGACGACGGGCGCGTAATGTGCGCGACGTCGAGTCGACCGCACCGTGACATACGGAAGGGCTTAAATCCGTGCGAAAATAGAATATCAACGGCGACATAGCGCCCACGACGAAGTACGCGCGTTGTACATTTTACTCGGCCCGTTTGTTCCCCTTTTTTATAGCGTACGCGATATCGCAGTGAAATGGCCCGTGCTCCACGTTACGCATACGAGACGCGTCACATTTTCGAAATTCCGATCCAACGACGTTTGCAAATTGTTCGATGATCCACGCGACCCTCACTTACCGAGAGCATAAATCCTACGCGTTTAGCACGGATATTCAGGCGCGCGAAATAACTACGAATGATACACTCGCTCCACGCGAACACGTGACAAAATGAAAGAATTATTTGACAGTTCTTGAAATCCGTTGTCCCTTAAGTGAGTCATTTATACGGAGGAATAAAACGTAAAACACGCATCGCATGTAAATCACCTTTTATCGCGATTATTCGCACATCGCGAATTATAAGAGGGTGGAATGTTAAGTTACGCACCGATAATGTATCGCCCAATTAATCTCATGAATATTCCGATCGAACCCGGGCAAGAGAATAACAATAATAATCCGGAATTACTAGCGCGCCAAACTTTTCGAATTAAAGCCGCTGCTCTCCTTAGCGGAACGCACGGATAGACGTAAGATGGCACGTCCGAAAACGTGCGTGTAAATTAAATAAGAGCACACCTCCGCAAGCTCCAATCGCCTTATTATTGCTGAATTACGTTTCAATCTCCGGATTGAAGAAATCGAACTCATTATCGCGAATCTAGCATCGAGGGATGTTCGAGCGGCCGATGTGTTCCTGATAAGTGGAACGCTTCCTGCAAACTTAACAACTCGCATATTGCTTTTGAATCCTGGCAAATTCTTCCCGAGACTTATCGCGCCATTTAATATGCGAACATCCGGAGTACACCTCGCTCGCAGGGTATTATAAGCGAATTAATAATCGGAAGTACAGGCACGAAGAATTTTGCCAATCGTCAAAAATTATTTTATTACACATTCCATACATTTCACTCCTCGAACGCTCAATTATAATTTTTTCTTTCTCGCGGTAATATACTTACCGCATGAAATGAGATGCACGTATCGAAATGCAATAATATGCTATTTATCCCTGTTGTTACAAATATCCGTGAAAAGTAAGAAAGCGGATAATCGATACGAAGCGATTACGAAGCGCCGGTCCGACGAATTTCGCATCATAAACTCATCGTCATAAAGTTATATTAAACGTGAACGCAAAGTGACGAAAGCAGCCTGACGGAACATTCAAACGTCATGGCGTTTCACTAATGATTCTCCGTGCACGTTAAATTAAATCGCCGATGGATGGCTGGTTTATTGCTTCCTATGCGAAGGGCCGCTAGAGTAATTGACAACGAAAGCAACTTGCCACTCTTCTTCCTTCTGATGACTTAGGTTTTACGACTGGCGCACCACTCTTCTTCATGATGAAAGACACAGCGATTGATATAACGCTTTGTTGACATCATTCTCTCTTTCTTTTTCTCTCTTGAAACAAGATACTGAGTTTTTCGATATACTTGCTTCGAAACTCCTCGACGAGCTAACGATGAATTAATTATACTCGATTATCGATACATAATAATTATACTCGATTTATCACTCTCTTAATGCGATATGAGAGAAAAAGTCGTGACCGAAAGAATAATTCAAAATATAATAACTGATTGTACCATATATCTTTAGCAAAAAAATCAGATAAATACGTTGTTTCCTGTGTCAGAAATATCGAAAGCAGCCGTAAGACCGAGAACAAAATTGACTCCTACGAGAAATGATTCGCATCGCTGAGAGCGTCGCTTTTACATTTTCCGACTTGCATTTCATCCGGTCGTCCCTTACGGATATAAACCAACACGAATTGCGAATATAATTAGGTGGACTGTGCGTGTTAACGAAATGCTCGTTGCAATATTGCACTTTTGTTAGTTCGATCCACAAATGCCAGGTGCGCCGCCACCCGTCTTTATGTACAGTGCGGTCTGACTGCGAGCGTACGTAACTACTAACAGCCGTGGTGGCGATATCTTAACCACTCACTAAGCTTCGCTGATATAAACTGCGGGAACTTGTTGCGCCTTTTTCCACACGCCGTTGATGAAATTTCAGAGACGCGATGGATAATATTTTTTTTAACTAAAACACCCTTTCTCTCGCTTGAATAGAAATAAATGTCCACAGATATACTTACATTTCTACTATATATTTACGTGATATACGTGTTGCGCGAGACGTCTCTTGGCGATATCTAATTACACGTCCTGCAAGAGCAATCATAATTATCCGCAGCCACATGGCCACCGTGGACAATATCTGGACAAGTTACAGACATTTTCTCCGACAATAATAATCGAATAACGCGCAATTTTTTAACGATACTTTTATTATAAGTTTTGAAGAATACTCATCTTTCAATTGGAAATATTCTACGAATCCATACGTCATTGGTAGCCGTCATATTTATCACTTTCGTGAAAGTTCGCGCGATTAAAAGGTGGGATATTACTGCACCAAATTTCGCAAATTTCATGAAAACCTCAATAATTGACATGTGTCTTACTTTCATCTATATGTCGTCTTTTTATTTGCAAGAAACGACCGCGGGGAATTGCGGGGAAAGTTCCCTTTGGACACTTTTCTCGCCCATGAAATTTCCAGATGTGTAAGATGTTTATTTTTACTTGTACGTAGCTACATATACACTATTTATCCTCCTACCAGCAAATATGAACGAGATATATCGCGACAGTAGCAGCTGCGCTATTAAGCTTAGCTTACATTTCGCGCGACGTTTTATCCATTCAAACATCAACGAGTTACAAAGAACTAAAGACACCAAATTTAGCGGGGATAGTTTTCGCAAAATGAAGAGATTTCTCGACGATGTGAACGCTAAATATGCAAATTACGCGACAGAACATTAGTTCTCATTTAATTTCAAGAACGCTTAATTTCAGGTTGTTGTGTCAGAATTCGGCACTCTACTGCAAAGATATTTAATGTGGAAATTAGTCAAAGTAACCGAGATAACCGAAATATGTATGTATATATTAGGTTGGCAAGGATGAAATTTGTAGTTAATAATATTGCCAACTGTAACAGCTTATTATTCGACATTGGTTTAATATATTACCGTTCTGTTTTTTTCTTGTTGGAAAGTTACATATCTCTCCTGTTTAAAGAAATCATTATAAGCTCTAAAAAATATTAAAACCTTTTTTTAAAAATTAATTTTGAAAATGGAACGGTCGTAAATTCGCACTATTATGAAGTATGAGTTCTTATGTGAAACTGCGGCATCGCACACCGCGCGAAACATTAACAGTGTATTTGGCTCTAGTGTTACTATGCAGCAGACAGTATCAAATTGGTTTGCTAAATTTCGTACAGGTAACTTTGACCTCATAAATGAGCCACGCGGTCGCCCAGAATCAAAGGTCAATAATGACGAACTAAAGGTCATCGTTGAGTCTGACCCATCTCAGAGTGCCTATGAATTATCGTTGAAGTTTGGTGTTAGCAAACAAACAATATTAACTCATTTAGCTCAAATCGGTAGAGTGAAAAAGTTGGATAAGTGGGTTCCACATGAACTGAATGAAAAACAGAAACAAAAGCGTTTGGAAGCTTGCTTGATGTTGCTTTCTCGTCACAAATCTGATCCATTTTTTAATCGAATCGTCACTTGTGATGAGAAATGGATCCAATATGACAATCGCAAACGTTCAGCACAGTGGTTGGACAAGGATGAATCACCAAAACACACTCCGAAGGGCAATATTCATGAAAAGAAGCTGACGGTGAGTGTTTGGTGGTCTAGCGCAGGTGTGATCCATTATGATTTCATGAAACCTGGCTCATCGATCACAGCAGAAATATACTGCAACCAACTGGACGCAATGATGCAAAAACTTAAAGAAAAACTAGAGCCTAGATTGGTCAACAGATCGACTCCTATCTTATTGCATGATAACGCTTGACCACAGACTGCACAAATGACTGTGGCAAAACTACAGGAATTAGAGTTGGAACTTCTTTATCATCCTCCGTGCCCACCAGACTGGCTACCACTTCTTCCGCAATTTGGACAACTTCTTAATAGGAAAACAATTCAATTCCGACAATGCTGTAAAACTGGCCTTCCAGGAATTCATTGACTCTCGTCCGCCAGGGTTTTATACCACCGGCCTGAACAACCTGCCGCTTAAATGGCAAAAGTGTATAGACAATATGGGCGCATACTTTGATGAATAAAATAATTCCTTATATCTGTAAGTTATTAACCAACTTCGCCTTTTTTTCTACAAATTTCATCCTTGACGACCTGATATATATACTAAATATAGAAGCAAATACCGCGTACGGTAAACTGAAATTTGAACTATGCGAAAGGGCGAGAGACAACACGGAGCGGCTGGTTGAAAATTTCATTTTGTAACTGCGAGAGGAAACGTACGACCGAAACGGTTTCGAATGACATACATCGATAACCTAGTTTTTTTTCTCAGATATATTATTTATTTGCGATAACTAACTAACGGCCGACAAACAATTAAATCCAGTAAACTTTCGATTAAATCCCACCTACGACGGCTCATGTGTTTTCGTATCGCCGCGAAATTCACGGCGCCGACGATGAAGGTGCGCGCTCGCGATTTGATCTCTCTCGTTCTCACGAGGGGGTAGATGTTTCTCTGTCTACCGACGCAGGTGCGCATCCTGAAGGCGCGTTGATCAGCCACCCCACCATGCACCACCATGCTCCACCATGTGCGTCTATAAAAGCACTGGTCGCATCCGCGCCTCCGAGTTCAGTCGCCGACCCCTTCGATCGAGATCGACCTGACTTTTGCGGTCCAGCGAGAAGCCCCGTTTTTGGTGTCCCGCGCGCGGGACACGATTCGAATAGGTGTCCCGCTCGTTTCTCCGAGGGTGAACAGAAGTGATACATACGTACGTTCATTTTTGAGTGCATAGAAAGTAAAGGTCTCGTGACGATCTGTTCGAAGATTCCTTAAAGTACGCGTTTTCAAATGTCGCGATCCGAACGTTTCTTGCGCAAAGTCTGTGTAACGATACAACTTGCATTTATATGTCTTTCTATCTCATTAGAATCTCACTAATTGGAAAAGTGAGAATTGAGAGAGTGAGATATCTGACAGTAATCCGTCATCTCTTCCAAAGAGATAGAGTCAACGTTGCAAATTTAACAGATCCTTTCCCCATTTTACGTACGCATCGAGAAAGGCTTTGGCTGTAACGTGCAATTTAATTGAAATTCGGAGAAAATAGTCCTCATCTCTTAACCGATTTGCAGGCGACAGAATAGGCTTATCGATCATTTCGAAAAGCACTAGTAAGGAATATCACATGGCGTCGACTTCAAGAAATCCCCTCACGCTGACAGTCGTCGTGCAAACTTCAATCATCATGTTGAACTTTTGCTTCGTTGAATGCGCGGGCGGTAGGTACAGTTTCCGCTCCCTGTCGTGGTGTACTTTTTCCCCCTCTTCTGCGAACAATATATTCACGTGTACCGGCGTATGTCACGACAAATCGTGGCGGAAGCATGAGATGAGATTTCTTTTCGGTTTCTTGTGAAATGTGGAACGTTAAATTCATCCGTTTTACCGCGTATTTGATACCATCATATGAACCATCATTAGCCGATGTCAAAAGATACTACAAAGTGTCAAGAATGATCTTGTTGCGTTTAACTTGCTTCGCGAAAGACCTGCTTTTAGATGTGGCTCTATTTTTACACCATGTAAAAATATTGGCAGTATTTGTTTGATGAACACTTGATAAACCGTCCGACACGTGATAGAATCGAATTATTTGAATGACCAGCGAGATGTATATATTTTTGACTTTTAAATCGATTTGTCTGCCGATCTAGTTAAAATTTCGATATCGCGCTATTACGGCTATTTCCGTGTTTCTCGTACTATACAGTCAAGACTCGTCGATATTAATTCGCGCGTAAATTCTCACCTCTCGAAATTTCAGTCGAAACTATAACCGAAATTCTATCGAATTCCTTTCTAATCGGTATGATTCCACACGCTTATTCAACTCGATGTAAAAATATACGAATGTTCGAAACTGTACAAACGCGAACTTTAACAAGCCGCAGTACTCTTTCGCGGGCGATACGTTTACAAAACTGTGATCGCGAAACAAAGGCGAATGTAAATCTCGTCTATAGTTACCACACCTTATTATTCTTTCACCGTGATTACTTTCGCTCGACTCGACGTGGAAACTCGAGTGCTTATTGGATGGCGAATCTGGCAGAAATATGTATAAGCAGCTCAGGAAATTTGCTTGCGCATCAGGCGGAAAATAATTATTCACGATATCGCAATGTCTCCGGACTGACTCTCAGTTATATAACTATTAATTTGGAATAAAAAGATACGAGTTTATTACAGTATCCGCGGGATGCTAACTTTACGGATTATTCTATAAAAAGCTGTAATAGTATAGAATTTTATATCTCCGAAACTCGCGGTGAATAAATTCGACATACTGCGTTACATTGGAAATATTTAATTGATACGAAACTCATATAATAACAGTTTTACGTTCTCGTTTGTATTTTCTCTATCAATTGTACGATTAACACAGTGATAATGTGGCATCGAATTATTAAAAGTTCGAAACTCTTGAAGACTAAATGTATAACATCGTGACGTAATTCTTATGAATCCTTTAAGCAAAAGTGTACATTCTCGCCTCAGTGCGTCTCCGGCGGAATACTCCGAACTCGGTTGAATTGGATATGGAAAAAATGGCGAAAAAGACACGAATCTATTTTTGTTCAAAGAGAAAAAGCTTATTGCGTCATTTTATGTCATGATATTCTAGGGAGATATCAAATGTTCAATCCCCGACAAAGTGACAGAAATGCGCCTGTGTAGTCGACAAAATTTCTAGGTAAAACTCATGTTTTTCACTGAATCACGTAACAAATCTCACAACATATATCTCCACGTGAAAAACGTGACAATTTGAGGGAGGAAAATCAATATTGTCGACAAATGTATACCGAGAGTATCGCTAAAGAACTATCGGACTCTCCTCGCTATCTCGATCTTTGGAAATTCTCAATCAGCTTGTGAAATTAGTTTGCATTAACAAACCGATAAAATTAGAGAAAATAATTTAAGTTACGTTAATTATTGTGGTTTCGAGAAATTCGTCCGCATTGGAAGTTCCGAAATAGACTTCCGGCTGCCGAATACATTGTTCGCGAGGATCAAAAGGCGTCGTTTGAAATTGAATCCCGAGTGAGGAGTTCGCAAGCCTTTATCTATTACACCAACTGCTTCCTTAACGACCGAGCTTTTGCGTAACCAAGATGCCAAGCGCGTCAAAGATCGTCATCGGAATCAAGATCGGGATAGAGACAAATGAACTACCTAAATTGTATCGGTTCGAGAAAAAAACCTTTGAGGATGAACTCTTGGCTGAACTCCCGAGAGTCTCTCGGTGCATTACGTATGTGCCTCGCGCACAGACGGTGAATGGAATAACGCGCGATGGACACAGCGCACACGGAAGCGAAAACGAATTTGCTTCGTTCCTTCGTGTTTTTACGCGAGCAAAGCACACGCCTAAGGGATTTGCGGTGTAGGCGCTTCTATTTCGCCCTATGAACAAGCATCTCCGTAGATTCCATCCGTGCCGTGACCTTTCTATCGACATTCTTTTAATCCGTATATCGCGATTTCAATTATCTCTTGCTGATTCTGAATAAAGCTTATCTTGGGATTCGATTGATATTTTCAGTCCGTTGTTACGTAGATGCAGATTACGATGTTAAATCGCGATCGAGAGTATATTATTGCATACCGTTGTTATACATATATTACTTATAACAGCCATAATTCCCGTGGTGAGAAGATTTTTCTGAATTTTTCTGATTTTTAATTCAAATATCGTTTTAATTCAATTCGTAATATCTCTCTTTCAAAATACGTAAATTCTTCCGATAAGAGCGTAATCGAATTTCAACTCCGGAGCGCGGTGTTCGGTGAAATAAAGGGATAAATGGAAAACCAATTTCACTGGATATTATCCGCATTCGCTGCATGCGGGAAATATCGGGACAAGCTTCTTCGTATCGTACGATTATAGTTACGTTATAGACGGCTCGCGAGATCGTTCTTAGCGCGAAACACTGTCCGGAGACACATAACAGTAATAAGCACTCTCGAATAAATTTTTATTGCATTCCTTGGTAGAGGTACGACGCGCAATGAACACGGTTTTTGTTTTATTCGCGGACGAGTCGCCGATATCACCTCTGCTTCTTTAGTCGAATTCTCGGCTCTTATGTCGCGTTATTACGGTATATTGTGTTACACGAAGATGAAATTTCCAACAACTCTTGAATAAACGTTCGTTCCACGTCTCTGTCCGCTCATATATGCTCACTTTTATTCGTTATACGATAAACGAAGATATAAGAATATTAATAACCAAACACAAAGCTATGTGTGGCAATATTATAATAATATGTAATTATTTGTTTGATCTAGTAACCTGTTTAAATTTTGGACATTCCTGTTGGGGAGGTACGTATATATATTTCAACCAACACATCTTCTCGATAAGTGACCCGAAATGTCTGTCTCTGACCGTTAATCAGATGAAAGGATTTTATTAAGAGACACAAAGTAACGGCATTAAAAAACTTTGTAGCACACGGTAAACGCAGCGATGTCCAAGATGCGTCCGGCTTACGTGTCCTGGCAGCTAAGGCTCTGTTGAGCGAATTTCCGCAAAACGGCATCGCGTCCTCCTCCAAGGCGCAATGGCTTCTATCCCGTTTGGTTGCCGGTCAGCCCGTGCTACCGGATAAGTATCGCGTTAGATGGAACAACATCCCTAAAGGTAAAACATACGTCCCGGCAAAGTGGGAGCGCGACACCACGTCCACGGACAATGAGAATCTCGAATCAATCAGGTGAGATTTTCGAAAGAGAAAGGCGTCAAAGGGATGAAACGGTATTTAGAGAGAAACTTTTTGCATTTAATTACATACAGCTTTTTGGCGCTTATTTCACCCCTTAAACGTTTATTGCTCTTCTTTATTAAGAGTTAAAGGCGTGGGAATGCTTTGTTTTGACGTCAGACTTTGAATGGAAGTTGATTCTCTATGAAAGAAGCGTACAATTACTCATAGTCACTCGAGTCACCGCATACCTACGAAACTCTTGTCCAAATTGATGAGCCGGGATCGACGGTGTCACCTCGTTTATATTCGGGATTAAATTGTTGCGGTTACCCGAGACGAAATGTTCGCTGAGAAAAGAAAATCAAAGAGTAAGATTTCGACTTGCCTTTTCGGCATTGAGCGAGCATTATTCGGCAAAGAAATGCGATCGAGTGAACAACATTTAATCAGACATTGTAGAAACTCAGTCGGAGGGGGACGAAAAACTTGCGCGAAATTACACGAAAGTATATTTCATAGCTGACAAGATTCTAAAACGCGCTTCTCCGCAGACTTTTGTTAAAAACTTTGCTTTACGTAATATTCTATAATAATATTATTAGTAATAATACTAGTAATAATATTAGTAATAAAAAGTTGAATCATGAGAGACTATTATATAATAGTAATATTATATAATAGTCTCTCATAATTCAACTTTCCGACGTTTTGATCGAGGAGTAACATTACATCGAGATAATCGCGCTACAGTTTAATTAATGTTAGTTTAATCGCTTTTATTCGTCACTTTCAATTGTAATTACATCCATCTTTCGCCGCATTCTCACGGTTTCGGACGAAACGAATTCGGAAATATTACTTCTTCTCTTTTGTGACTAACGCACATGTGACTAACGTACTTGCACAATTTATCTTTAATAGTGTATACATTTGTGTGACACTTGCTTATATCTGAACTAATATCGTACGGAGAATATCTTAATTTCTCACAGTAATTAATAGGCTTATACGTAACATTCGCGATATATATTTACAGAGTTCCAATTGACAACGCAAACGAAAAAAAAGTGAACAATGCCAAGGGTACGATGTGCAGTACGAATGAGAAACCCGAGAAAAACATCGCGGAGATCTTGTTGGTTTCGCCCGATGAATACGAAAAACCGATTAAAAACCTTCAAAATTTCGACATACTGAAGTTCCTGGTAAACTTTGTGTTTTCATCAGTCCTCGATAAATTTGTCGATAACATAATCGTCAGTCTCTACCGAATATTAACGATTAACGTTTTTCTTCGCCCACAGAATATGAGGAATGGGAAAATGGAATAAAAGACTGCAAGACACCGCGATGAGTGAGCAAATTCTCGAGAGAGACACCACCGAAGAGTGATAACAATTCTCCGCACAAAAATGTGTTTTCGTATTCATCTCTATTAGCATTTCAGCCGTGAACAAGTTCTTATTTGCAATTAGAAAATTAGACTCTTCTCTGATGAAACTCTCGATGACAGCAATTCTGTTGATTGATATGGCACAATCATGTTAAATATTCAACAACAACGCACATAATTCTATATCGATTCTCATAGAATTCTGTTTCAATTAGTGCGAAAATGTATGTGCATACCCACTACTATAGTGTCTTTATCTCTGCGAAAGCTTTTTACTTCCCTCCAACTGAGACTCTGTAAAGCTTACCGAATAAATCTGAAGTATTGATTTTATATTAATTTATACGAACATCAGTCAGTTGTGGGCGGAATTAAAACCGCGTGTGCTTCGAGGAAACCCGAAAGCGCGTATCGCTAAAACAGTGCGACGGTGTAACGGTTTACAAGTATTTCATTGCGACGAATGAACAACGTTGAGTACGTAGAAGAAAATTAGAAAATAAAAACTGTTATCACTAAAAGCAATCGTATAAAGGAAAAGAAAATACACGCCGAATATGTGTATCAGCATTTTGTAATTTCAATACTTCTCACTCCATGACTGTCGGTGCAAGGATGCAAAAAAATCATAAATAATAGCTACCACTTCGGTCCAACAAGTCGGATTTCTGATGCGAGGATATTTATTTCGCGAAAATAAGTTATAATCATCAACTGTGTGCGACAAGATGTTTACATGCAACAAATTTTCGTAGTTCATTATTTCACCCGGTTACAATGCGCTATCGATTTTCTAGGAGCAAAACCGAGGATAACTTGCTGTCTCACGATACGACGACGAATGTTACCGACACAATTCGCATCGCGAACATGCGATTATCCGCCGAGAACATAGTATCGTCGGAAACCAGGGGATGTAATTTCGTGAGAGTTTTATCCGATCGAACGGGGTTCGTGATAATGATAGTGATCAAATGAGCGGAAACGGTGTTTACGCAGACGCGGTGTTTACGCAGACGCGAATTATAAGGCGCGTATAATATTCAAATTATAACCTGATAAAGTACAGACATCAATGTAATAGCCCCGCGACTGCTTTCTCAGCCTTGCCGAAAACAAGTCAGTGACAAATCGACAGTTCTGAGTGAAGAACAGTCGCTTCTGATCCAACACCATCCTTATAAATAAAACTTAGCGTTTTATTAAATATACACATTTAATAAATCATAAAAGTAAATGTACCAAACAATATATACGTATGTGTTTAATTAAACATAAATTAAATATTATCTCGAGGAACTTAACAAGCTTGTAATAAAAGTATCACAGCACTGAATACATAGATAATTAATTAATAATCAGGCGATATTTTACTGAGATCCGCGCAAGTTTTTCCGCGCGAAAGTACCGAATAGTACCAAAGTGTAAAATATTTTATGCAAAATAATTATTATCAGTCGCACAAACATATTATCGTACATATATTACACTACTACTAAATAACGCACACAATTGAAATGTCTCGACTTTCCTTTTACTGCGTTAAATAATTATATATTATCTGATCGTATCAACGGTGATTCGTCCAATTGCATAACTATGTAAGTTCTATTCAATTTTCTTTCAATTATGTCCTTTCTATCAATCATTTCCGCTTTTTATCTCGTCTTAGATGTATATAGATTTATAACGCTCGCGAGAAACGTGATTGTCGCAACAGCACGGAAAAGATACGCAACAGCGTCATTGTTTATAGATTCGGCATAACAGCTAAACGAATAACGCAAGTTGTTAATTTTCCTTTCGAATAATTATATGGAAGTCGCTTCGTCTTGACACACATATATAGACAACTCGCCTTATATGCACTCCCTTTATTTATTAGTTACCTCCAGATCCGTGCGATGCGGGCGACGATGCGTCGATAACTAAAAAAATACACAGCATTCACGCACATATTAGGCATCACTTGCGCGTTCATTACTTTCTTAATTGCTAAACTCTTAAGACGCACGATTTACCAAAGCAGTTCATGCTGAAACGGGACAAAATAAGCGCTCTCATAGAATTTTGTTTTACAAATTCCGGTTTGTAGAAAGTTAGCTCGATCTGGATGTTAAGGAAAAAATACAAAGACCTTGTCGGATCATTATTTGAAAGCTGGTTAGTTTTGTTTTATCTGGAAAATACGACAAACCTTTAGCAGCAAGATAATATTTATATCGACAGATGCACACGTACCCATTGATCAACAAGAGAGGACAATCGGTAGGAATTGAACGGTCGAGTGTCCCGACGAGACGGAATGAAAGATCGCTCTGAACGTTCCCGCAACTTGTCGTTCGGAAGAACGAAGAGTAAGTCGTCGTCGTCCTCGTCATCGTTTGGCGATGATATTTCGGACTCTTGGGGATGTCGGCTCGGCAGATTATTGCTCGCCTCCAGCATGCGCCGTGCAAGCGGATCGAACCTCTTCCCGTGACCTCCGAAGCATGAATGTCCGAATATCGAGCAGCCACCTCAGGGAATCAACGATTCGTATTAATTGCGAAGGAAACCTGCAGGGATGAAATTGCGAAGAGAAAGCGATTCAAAAAACCCGTGAGAAGAAGTTCGGATTCATCACGGTTATCCGAACTTTTCGAAAACGGAATTACAACGATTGAATTTCTCTTTCGATGTTGAACTCTCTTCCTCATTGTTGCAAGCTAACGAGCATTGTCCAAACATTGAAACAAAATGTCTGAAACCAATTGTTCTCTCTGCGCCGTTGATACCGCAACAAACGCGCCACTTATTCATTTAATCAATACGGAATACAGATAACCCAAAAATAATGATTAATATCCCACCGCTCTCGCCCTCAATTGTAAAGGCTCGCAAATGTACCTGCGTTAAATTGCTCTTCAAGTGGCGGAATTCAAACTAAGCCGCTGAATTTCTATAATGACGTGTATTGTAAGTGTGTAAGTATTGACATTAAATCTTTTACGGCGCGGATCTTTTAAGCCACGAGAAAATGATAGCATATTTTAACGTAAAAATATGTTTATATTGTTGATTGTTTAAAATAAGCTCTCCTGTTGAAAGAACAATGTCAGTTTGAATTTTCTATCGAATAATTTTCCAGAAATAATTTTGTCCAGACAGGACAAATTACGATTTATGAAAATGATTCATTGTGATCCTGAAATGTTCCGTAATTCAAATATTTTCAGGCGAAATTTTAATTTAAACTATGTCGACATTGCGACACTGTGAACTTTTAACTTGGCTTATCTCGCCATAATAATTATACATACCGATCAACCGAAAAACGCGTCTATTGTTTGAAAAAATGAATATGCCACACACATATACAACTCACTAAATAAAGATAATATTTTCATACTTAATATATTATATGATATATATAATATTTTAATTTTGTACGACGCGAAAATATGTATTTATTCATATGCGTATGAAGCAGATTAAAATATTTAAATGACTTGTCGCAAACTTATTAAATTTCGACGCGTACATGTTTAATGAAAATCGCCGGGCGACAAGTTTTGGCCGATCGAATATTGTCGAAGATAACAGAAATAATCTGCGATACGTGCCCAAATTCAAATTGCTTACGATTAAAATGATAAAGGAGCGTTGCTCCGCCAAATTGTTCGTTCAATTATCATCCAAAACGAAGCTGATTAATTGAGTTCGACATTTTTTCGCTGCATCGATCGGACGAGCTTCTATGCTTGTTACATTTTCAGAAGTTTTACGCAGCTACACGAGAGAAAGAGCTGTCTAAGCGCGCTCTTGTCTTATTTCTCGACATATATGCGTTTCATATTGATAATGCATACAATGTTCATAAAATTGTCAATACATTATCCATATCTCAGCAGACTTAAACAAAGCAGTGATGAAGCGTGCGACGTCGACTCCGTCCGCCAATGTATAAGAAGAGATCAATCAAGACCGCGCGTTATAAAGTTTTGATACATACGTGGCAGCTCCACGTCGGTTGTAGGTCACTTAGGACGATTACAAACATTCCATATCGCGCAGATATACTTTCGGGATGATACACATTTTCCCGCGTGAAGAAGAATGCGCGTAGCCTCGTGCGCAATATGTTCCTGCTTTCGTTTGCACTTGAACCGCATTCGAATTCATCATCGCTCGCGAAAGCACCGCGGCTGGATAATTCCAAGTAACCGGAACGTTTACAATGGATTCGCGATTCTTGGTAGATCGAATTACCGCGACTTTTTGCACGCTATCGCGGTAATAGTCGTGAGAATTCACGGACGTTCGAGTCGACTTTTTTTCGCGAAAAATTAAGACTTCGAAAATCCCCAAACTTTCCCGTTAAACGTTGACGTATCAAAACGCTTCAAATTCAAGATTGATCCCGGCGATAAACGCGGACAACAGGCGTAAACAAGCCGGAAGTCACGTTAAAGGTTGTGTTCAGTGCGTAATCGTTAATAATACGCGACGTTTGCCCGTTACACAATGCACCTAAGTAAGCCGTCGTCCCATTATGCGCGCTAACTACGTTGCAATTTTCTCCGCGGACGTTGCTTTTAATCCCGCGTGGTATGTAATGTGGGTCAATCAAGTTGCTAATTTTCTACAACTGAAGCATTAAATTAGCGCTTTTAGAGAGAATCGACGATCGCGTGCGATTTGAACGCCTGCTGCTAAAATAATAGCAACTGTCCAAGTGAAATTTGCTGAAATTTCCCCGCGCAAAGTATCTCGTTCTTGTCATGGGGGAAAGAGATTTGTCTAACGTGAATTGAAATAATGTTATTCTCGATATGTAAATATTTGGAAAGATTAGCGTTGTTGTTGCGCACGATAAAAAAGAAAAGTGATAATCTGGACGTTCAATTTCCGAAATGTGTCAGAAACGATCGATGGTTTCTCCATCTCTACCGCCTCCCTCAGTCATCATTGGTATCCTCGATAATTTCTATCCTTGCGTTAAACTCGCGCTATTCCCAATTCACGCAAGAACAGATAATCGTGTCACGGAAACGTGAGCAAACGTCGGTCGACGCAACATCTCGCAGCCGTGAACGGATTTGACATTACAATGTGGCATCGATAACTCGGCTCTGCGCGAGTTTTACGTAGAACATTTCACGACACACAGCATCGCAGTAATAATCAAACTCGCTGGGACCGAAATAGAAGTTGAACGGACAGTCGCGATGTGTCATCGAACGTACAATAAAACTACGCGAAGTTTACGTCGCGCCATTGTCGCGGTTTGTACCCGATCGTGCGGCAGCAGAAATAATATACGATTAACGTTACGGAGTTATTAACGCGTCTGTACTTATGCCTCGCATTATATCTACCTAACGATAAGCCTTGCGGAACGTGATCATTTCCAAGGATGTAACTACACGAGGAAGAGTATCATTAAACATCGGGGCGTAGAATTTGTCTACTCGTCTCTGGCTTTTTTCTAATTGTAAACCTTCTCGGAGTACAAGTCGTGCTCTCTAATTACGTTAAATTAAGTTGCAAAATGTCCGAGCACTCTGAAGATAAACAGACATTGTGAACACTTGGCGTTTGAGACGGACAAGAAGATTAATATCGCTTGAATAAAAACTACTTCTTCTTCTGAGTCATACGTTTTCGTTAATGTCTCCCACGTCGCCTTAAATGCCGAAGATTGATCGGGAAATTCTTTTCATAAATTTTGTGTATGTGGAATCTATCGAAGTCCATACGTTAACGCGATGATTGTGACAAAAAGGCAAATTGACGTATCCCCAGAGAAATTGCATTCAATGTTTGTAAGTTTTTTCGCACACGAAGCCATTTTCGATGTACAACGCGCGAGTTGATGTCGAATCGACGGAACAATTCGGCGCGACGGCATTTGAAATATCAAAGCGACGCGTTGTTTAAATTTCACGAGAAAGCGCTAGGCCGAAATATAGAGAGTTATTCGTACACACGCCTAACAAATATCATACTTTTTTGATATTGCCGTATTTGCGCTAGTTTTTCGATGCGAGGGCTATTTGTAGAAATAAATTTGTACAAGTTGCTACAAAGCTCAAATTTCAAACATGATGATCAATATCGCGTATCCTTTGATACCGCTCGATCGTTCGACTAGTAATATTCTCTCGCAGCTTCGTCTTCAAACAAGAAGAATGTTTGTTCTCGCATTTTTGCAAATACATGTGTTGTTCGAAAGAGAAAAAAACAAATATATATGCGCGCGAGTGCGTTAAATAAAATTTTCTTTCCACGTAAGAGAAATCACGAATCGCATGAATCTGTTTGTATTTATTGACAGTTATTTTTGACACTTGAAATTTTTGGAAAACAACCGGAAAAGACGTGGTTTTGTCTTAGTCTCGCCAAGTTGAACAATTCTCAAGATCTTTCACAGTCTCTTCGCACGAAGAAACATAATTCTCAGTGAACAGTGATCCGTACGTTCTATTCGAGTAACAGGTAACTAGACTTGAATTCTTTAATTAAGAACCGTGCGAGGTACTTTATCCCACTTTTCGCCAAAGGCTCGGTGAACTTACCTGTTCGCGATCCTCCTGATCCTGAAAATTAAAAAATTCCACTTTGATCTATCGATACTTTTGAGAAAGTTTCGCAATTACTGTCTACGTGTAATTAAAAAATGTCCGAGGGTCATTTTGGAGTCGTCGAGTTTAAATAAAAAAATTACCAACTTTCGAAATCGATAAAATAATTTGTAGATGAAAAGCAAATAAACACTGTGAAAAACTGTGACGATGATCTGCAACTGTGTATCATGTCTATTTCCTCCGAAAGATCGCAAAAAATTGATCGTTTCCTTCCGATTTTCTTATGACAAAATTGACTATAAAAGATACGATAAAGAGAAATTATTGTCCTACACAGTATATTTGTACAGCAATTTTTGCTAAAATAATTTCAAATTCACAGCGCTTGAGCTTTGTTTATTCCTTTGAAATGTTTCAGTGGTCATTAAAAGTGGACCCGATTACCAGGTTATTGCGATAAAATACAGACGAAGCGACGATAAAACGGGGGGAAGGATTACTCACGTTTCGCCTCTGCCTTGTCGCTCCCGGAAGCCAGAACCGTTAGCAAAAGGACGAAGAGGTAAACCGAGAAGCCGGAAGTCGCGTTATTCCACATCGTGGTGCGACAACGTGCGTTTCGGTTGACTCGGAAGACAGTCACCGAAGAAACGAGAATTCTTCCTTGACTATCGCGGTTTCGTCGACCGATAACGGATGACACCGAAACGATGCTACCCCGTCGAGCAGGTGGTTGTGAATGAACGATGGTGGCGGCGCGCGTTCCCTCTTTTACAAGGAACCGGAGCGGCGCAGTCTGTGGTGCATGCCGGGTACGCAGTTGCCTGGATATCGTGGGTGGCGTTGATATCTTCCAGGTGGTGGTGGCTGCGGACATTGTTATCGTTTGAACTTTGATTTCCGCATACGGAGATTGACGCGGATAATGAGTCGCGATTGAGAAACGTCATATGTGCCTTGGAAGCGGCTGCGTGAAATAAGATTCGATAGAAATTGGGAACTACCGTAAAATTACAACCAGCTCTGACATTATGACTTCGTTTATCCTCACTCGTTCTTCAAACTATATTGTAATGATATTACGGCTTCAAGCGCATTGCCTGACTTCGCATTGATACCCTCGATGATGTTTGACTATGAACATTTTCTGTCATAATCGAAATCTCGACTTCATTTTTGGCAGTTTGAATTTCTGCCAGTAAGTATAATTGCTGTTCAAATACATAGGAAACGTGTCCTGCGCGCGAGTGTGATAGACCGTCTTCGACATTCTCTGGGTCAAAGTTCTCTCTCTTTCTCTCTCTCTACGCTTTGAACGTCATATATCGATGGGATTATTTCATTCATGCGACAATTGCGAGTTGCGCTTTCAAGCTGAATTTAATTATTAGTTATTTGCCTGTTCGAGACATGCACGCACGCAACGATGTTTGTATGTACCACGAAATAGTATCATGACAAATGCGTAATTGATGGTATTCGATAATTTCGTATTGACTCGCAATCATCCCTGTCATCTCATATTGACGGATAAACGCGAATTTGATCGAATGCCGCGCAAACCGACTTTCTATTGTGCCAATTTTAACATCGATCACACGTGACGACTACTATTGTTATTTCGTATCACGTGTATCTTCCGCGACTCACATTTATCGTCTCGCTGCAAGACCTATGCTTCAGTACGAGCAGTGTTGTGTCACGTTTTAAGTTACGCAAAACTTTTATTATAATTAGATTGAAAATAATCATTGCGTAATTAGCCTTTATCTCCGTTACCGTAAGGCTTAAATCAAACACGTTGATAGCAACTAATCGTGACTAAATTAGATCAAAAATGCTATATATATAATTTGCAATTAAATATTTTTTATTGTTTCTCGCGGAGAGTCGTAACATGACTTGTGTCACACATGCTCCTTAAGTCCTTTCGCGTATCTCGCGCGTAAATTCTGTATACTAAATGAACGAATATGTTTAACATTTACAAAATTGCATCCTATTACAAGGCGCGTACACACGCGTACACACGCGATTGAATAAAATACGCGCATGCTCACATTATGCACTTTGCATATTGCCGAAATGCACTAGATCAAGATTGATGCCGGTGAAACGTCCGAAACATTTTTCAGTATTATAGAACGCACAGCCGTATTGTTCTTCGAATTACAATGTTCCGGTTTCCGAGTAAATTTCTTTTTCCGCGGTGACAAATGTCTTGCGCGTTGCGGCAACGATGTAAATTTCAACATCTTGCACTACGATCCGTCAAGTACTAACGATGATCAATTTGACGCTAACATGCCGGCCGACACGCGCGATTAAGCTTCCGCAAAAGTTACTACCACCAGTCGCGACGAATTCGTGATATTAACGCATATCTTCGACATGCGTTTCGGGTCGTCGTCCCGTTTCTTTCTTTCTTTGCACTTTAGGCGGCCGGAGAAATTCACAGTTACGAATCGGCGATGACCTTTGAAACTGTTTCTTCCGGAGTAATTCCTGTGTACACAGGATAAATCCACTGACGCCGACCTAGTTTTCTCGTTGTCGGGCAAAGGAAAGTAGTTAACCGTCAAGTGGAAAAGTCCTATAGGTGTATTTAAGCCGAATTGCATTCCGCGAGCGTGTTTCAATGAAATTGCGATTTCTTTGAGGGAGCAGAAAAGAAATTGTTTTGTTTTCGCTTTTTCCCTCGGTCTCCCACTATATTTTTTTCGTTTGTCGGTGCGTTGACTAAAGAACGTCCACCCAGCTGCACAAGCCCGTTTCTCGCGATCAGTTTGTTACCGCGAGGGAACTTAACTACATCCTCGTGGAATATCGATATTATTCCACAACGATATCAGTAGGATAGAAATATATTGCGGCAAAGCGCGCTTTTAATATTACCATCATGAAGTCATGAAAGGGAGACATTTGCAGCGGATAAAATAATTTTCAAGTGCGCGTACGGTCGCCGGGAATGTAGCAATTGAAATGAAATAAGTGGCGACGGTTTCTCTGAAAGGCGAGTGATAAAAAGACCTCGAAGGCGTTAGTATTCGCAACAAATTTCACTTTTCGCCGGGTTAATGGGATATTTCTCAGCGCGAGGCGAGATAAGAAAGTGTTTCGAGTGGAAAATAGGGCGCGCCATTTTGACGGTCCAAAGCGATCAATTCAATCAAGCCGTTCTGTATGAATGAACGAGCAAAAATATCCTAAACAATAGCGGGATAATACCAAACAAAGTTTGTGCATTGTTACAGACACCGTGACGGCATCGTGACTTACGCTTCCAAGTTCTGAAGACGGGGAAATTCCTCGCTTGTCCCGGGCCATCGATGAGAGATCTCAACTTTGTTCGTTGTGTCGAAACGGTGGCGTTAAATTCAAAGCAGAAGGTTGCTGCTTTTACTCTCATTTAAAGCGTCTCACCTCTCTTTAAAACCAAAAAATGCGAAGAAAAATATTATATAAATACGTCTGTCTCTCCAAGTGTGCGCAGGCTTGAAAAGAGCGGATGGAATCGTTGGAAGAAAGTGTAATAACCATGTGATCGGTAGTGGGCCCGAACACTTTTCGTTATTGTGTGAAAGGCCAGAAATAGATCTCCCACATGTGCGTCTGAGTGCACGCTAATTAACGGTCCGCGTTTTCGCCGAGGAGGGTGCGTGTCTTTTGGGTCGTCCTAAATATCCGAAATAGGACACCTACGCGTGCGCTCAATGACGACGCGGTAGAGCGCGATTCCGTGACACAAGATACGCGCGATATAAACGTGTAAATAACAATATTCATTGTTATTGTTATTATCATTATTATTATTCTCTTAGTAACAAACGACCGTGTGCGGTTGCAAAGTAAAGAGCGACGACGATACAAAGCATTAATTGTATTAAATATTCGACTCACGACTATTCGTCATACGTTATATCAACGGTATCAATTTTTGGATGCGTGTAACGATATCGCGACAATTATTCCTGTTAAGATGAAACGGCGTTGGTCTTTGTCGTTATTTCTTTTCATCCGCAGAAATGCCACCAAAAGCGTCGCATCGCTATTAAGCATCGATTGCTTTTTCAATCGAGCTTTCGTCGCGCGCGCTTTTGTGCATGTGTCGTCGTTAAACTTTTCCCCGCCACATTATTCTAACTTACTTACCAGCAGGCATAATGCATTAAAGGGAATTTCAATTTGAATTTACAATTCAAATAAACCGAAATGCGTAAACTGCGCTTTGCAGAATGGAATTCGTTTTGACATTTTTATCGGTTGTTGTTGGATTACGATAACGTAGCGTGTATTACTAATGGAACATCACCTGCGATACATGAGCGTAACAATTACAACGTCCCAGTTGCACGGTCAGCAGCGCCAAAATTGCGTGGTGGTTTGGATCGCGCGCGTTCGTTAAATCTCTACCGAGTTTTTCACCGGAAGATTTATACGAATCGCGTACATTTCTTTCGGCGTATTCGAAATCTCCTAATATTTAATTCAATTCTCGCCTCGCGTCGCTTTCTTTCCCTTTTCCCACATTTTGTCCGCAAGTTCGCGCAACAGAGACTAGGTTGCAAGCACGTGTAATCTAGCGGTACATTGCAACACGAATAAAGTAGTAGCAGGAATTTCATGAAAAAATAATTCAATCGTGCTCAACACGTGGGAGTGAAGTACTCTCCCTCTTTTGATTTAATTAATTATTCTTAATTAAAAATTAACTCGTCACGATCGCAGAATCAGAAGGAGGGACGTCCGCCTCGAGATAGATCCTTGATCCGTCCTAATTAACAGGATCAACAAGATTAAGACCGTTTTTTAAGACAGGTCGTTCCACCAGTCGTTATCATCATTGAATGACAGTAATTAGCATTACAATGAAAAGCGAAACTTGACGCGCGATTGTCCGCGTATTCTCTGCATTAACTCTTATTTTCACATCGACACAAGACGCGGGAAAAAGATGCGTGTAATTTATGTATCGGTTCGCAAGGAGAAAAATGAAACTCGCGCGGACGTTAAAGAACTAATGAGTCATTTTAAGGGTAAACCGCGTCGCATTCCAAGGATGCCGAAGTACGCATCTCCATTTGTTTCATCCGATCGCGCAGGACATGATTAATTACTACGTTGTCCCGTTAGCACCGCCGCAGTATTTCGCGCGACTCATTATTCAGACATGACGAAAGTTGTTCGCGCACCGAAGCATCCTTGAAATTATCTGCGTGGCGGATGTTTTCAAATATTACGCTGCGGAGCGGTGTTGCACACGAGCGTTAATAAATCCTACTCTCCGCCCAGCCTGTCAAAAAGCTCTCTATTATTAAAAAGTACCGCGGATGTAGTAGATTCGTCGATCGCGATTCCAAGTGATGCTTATACGGTGCGTAAACGAGAGGCTTCGAAACAGCGTGATTCGATTAACGATTCGGTCGAGCCGATCGATACGATGGCAAACAGACGCGCGACTTTCGCAGCACAAGGCATCCTCCCACGCGATATCGCGTGCGGCACCTGTGATGGTCGGATATCAGATTCAGTTTAAGGAAAAAAGCGAACCGTTTAATTAAACCGGCCGTCCGGTATTACTTCCCTCCCGCCTCCGGGACGCAAATCCCGGGAGTGAAACGAAATTAATAGCGCGATGCGTAACCCGCTTTAATCGCGGACCGCTACGAACGACGCCTCTTTAATGCTTTTAACGCGCCGAGTTTAAAATCGGCTAATAAGCGAGTTCGTTAGCGCCTCGAATGGACGATTCTTCCCGCGATAGAAACCGGTACGTTCGCAGTACCGGTCGACCGGCTTAGCTCAGCCAGTCAGCTGCAAATGACCCGTAATCAGATCTCACGGTTTGCCGATGGCCGGCCGTATTTTTCCACGTCGAGGAAATTTCTCGGCGAGCGAGCGAGCTACTTCTTTTCGAGCACGTCTCCGATGAAATCTCGTTGGGGCGCGGATAATGAAATTACCAATTGGCAACGTTAATTCCACCGTCGTCGTCGCTTCGCAATACTCGCAGTAATCGGCAGGCGAAATTACGGACCGACTGTTCGTGTCGACCGACATATTCGAGTGTTACTCAACGCATCGTCGAGATCGAGTCTTGTTCTTCCAAAGCTCTCGCGAGTACCATCCTCTGCCGTTCTCGCAAAATTCCTGTCGGGCGCGATCACGGTAGGATACACCCGGCTGCGGGTTACTTTTTCGCGCTCTTATTTACATATCAAAGCGGCTAGAGATTCGCGCGGCCGCCAAGAATCGCGGCCAGGTGAAATTTCGGTGAAATTCCGAGCGCGTGCGAGAAAAGCGCAAGTGAAACGATCAGGCGATTTACTTCCGACGAGAATCTCCCACGGCGGGTCATGATCTCGAGATGGAATTCAGTTCGATGCACAGCCGTACTTTTTCCACTTATTCGAACGATGATCCTTCCCCGGTTGTGACGAAACGAGTCCTATTTCGAGCGGGCTCTTATCTGACCCTTATCGCCTGCGACTAAAAGTTTATAACTCGTTGCGTCCGAGAAAGAAAAATGACTGGACATAGATAAGGAGAAATTACTGCTATATATCATAAAGTCTTCCCAGGCAATAACACCTACCGCAAAGTTCACGAGATAACAGAATGCGAAGTTCGTTAGACGGACGTGGACGAGAATTATGCTGTAACGTGCGAACGAATCGTTACGTGTCGACAGTAATCACATAAAATCACGAGGCGTTCAGTCATATTGAATTCGATTGATCGTAAATCGTTTCCACAGAAGGAGGAGAGGGACATCGAGAAGAAAATTGACGCGATTATGACGCGAGTGTTAATCGTGCCGCAATCATCTGATTTACATTTACTCGCGTTTAACCTTTAACCCACCTTTATTGTTTTGCACACGGCTCGCTCGATCGGTCTTGGTTACGTAGTCATTAAGAGGAGTTAACAAGGATCTCGATATTCCGATCAACGCGCTCTCCTCTGCAATTAGGAAGTCAGAGTAATGTTCCCTGGTTTTTTGCATTCCCGCGCGAGGCGACGGACGACTTCTCGCGAGCAATTTTTTACACAAGGCTGCAATTAGCATCGCGAGAGAGCGATATTTCCGGCAACAGCGCGCAACGCTCTGCCGTTTAACAGCATCGCGCAAGAAGAATGACGTAGGTGCATAATCGCACCGGCCGACAGGACGAAATGTCTTCCTGAAGTCTACGCGCGACTCTAAGTGCAGAAACGTGTCATCTCGGTAATTGACACTCTCTCTCTATTTGGCTTTGTAACGTTTGCGCAATTATTTCCTCTATTCCTTCGCAGTGTGAGAAAAATGCGCGTAGCAACGAATAAATAGACATTGTTACGCGTTGGGGAGCGGCGGGCGAGACAGATATCTCCATCCTTTGCGTTGGAAGAAAGAGAGCGATTTGAATCGATCGCAGGCGAAAGCTTCAAATTGGAGTCTTGTATTCGCATAATTAATATGCATACGCGCGTATAAAGTAATCAAGTAATGAAGCGCGCGTTAACGTAAATGAGTGTCGTTAGAACGTAGCAGCATCCGTTATTGTCCTTTGAACGGCGATTGGTTCTCGGCAACTTCGTCTCGCGCGGCCAATTATAATTCGGGGCTTACAATTATCAACGTAGCGTTTTCGCACGTGACGCGAGAGGCTTTGCATCCTATATGATTGTTATCTCGCCGAGCGATCGGCATTGTGATCGCGCCGCACCGCAGATGCACCGCTATGTGCAACGCGATGCGCGCTCCTCTCGCTCGGCTCTTCAACTGCAGCGAACAGTCGGTCGACTGAATACGCGTAATTCCGGACGGCCGATTCGACGGAAATTGGACCAACAATTGCTCTCCTCGTAAAAGCGCGGCAATTCGCGACGATTATTGCTTCGTCGGTACGGCAACCCGATGGAGCGAATTTAGAGATCTCAGGCCCGCTTCCTGCGACTGGATGTAGAAAGTAGTCCGCAGATCTCAGTGAATACCTGGCTACGGACGAGGGAGGTAATCGGTTAGCAGAAATATCGGTGATACATCGCGCGGCTCGACGATGCAAATTGTCGGACGCCCTCGGCGCAACGTTACTTTACGCGAGGAAAGAACGTTTGTGGAAATCGTGCTCGTCAATTACCTCCAATCGACTCCTTCAATTACGGAAGGGAAAAACACCCAGTCCGTCGTAATTTTCCACACGACTCCCAACGAAACGTGCCACGATAAAGAGAGTTTGTTTCCAATGATGGAACGTCGATATTTAATGAACAAGTGCGCTCGATTTTCCTCCAGTTCTCGCGTTTAAAGTAATAAAGATAACGAGAAGGTTAACGGTATACGCGCGTATAATGTGAAAAATATAATAATCCGCTACGGTGTATGCTTACAGTCGATTCTGCGACTAAAACGCAAGAGGTAAACGCGCGTAACCTGTTGCACCCCGACCTCGCAAGAGACCTGCATGTACCCTGAAACTGTAAATTGTAAGTCGCAGATAAATTCTCTTTTTTTTCTATCGACGCGCTATAGAAGCGAATAGCCTCAATTTGCCAAACGACAAATCGTTCGTTACATGTTCCCTGTCGATTTAAAAGCACTGATTGCATCAGCCACATCGCGATTGTGAAAGGTTCGGACGATCTTAAGTTCCTAGAGTTGCGGAGTGCACACCGTGAGATTCCTTCGTGCGGTAAAGTCGTGTGCAGATATCTTAGCGCCGCGACATTCGACGGAGGAATGGGGGTCCGGAATGCACTTCCGCCTTCCAGTATTTTGCGATTCGAACGAGCGAGAGCCCGAAGAAAGGAGTGACGACTAATGAGTTTAGAGCGCCGGGCGGGGACGATCGAGGATCCTCGGCGCGGTCAACGGTAAGAACGCGATCTCTCCTCCTTCGTCTCGAGGAAGCCGGACGGACGAAAGTGTAACAGCGCGGATTTCCTGAGCCACGGCGGCAGTGCGACTACGGGAATCGGCAGAGTCGCTCCATCGTGAGAGGAGCGCTCTCTCGAGGTCACCGAGTCGACCGGTGTATTCGAGAAGATACAGGTGAGGATGTCGGCGAAAGGTGGAAGGAGCCGTCGCTTGGAGGGAAACGATGGACCGATAAGGATAGTCAGTACTTCGTCGATCTTCTCGTCGCTGAAACCGGCTACTTTTGCTGTGCGGGGAAATTCCAAGTAAACTGTTTGTAAAGGGAGGAAGGACCCTTTGGGAGGTTCCACACGAGCGGAAGATCTCGTACAAAAGCTCGGGATCGTCGAGAGTTAGCGATTCGTTCGTAGGACGTGTAATAACGCGCTGTGTAAATCCTGTGGACCCGATGGAAGTTTTTCCCCCAAGACGCCCGGTAGTCTCGTCAAGCCGTGAAAGCAACGCGCGAACGGGCACAAAGGACTAGTAACATTATTGAATCCCAGGTGGGATTTCAATGCGAGAGCTGTGTCGCGAGAAGGTAGGCACCCTTTGTGTCGTCGCGTCCAAGTCCAGGTGACTCGATCCGGCCGACAATGATTGGTCCACCAATGTTCAGTTCGGCACGAACGACAACTGATGAGAAGACATCGCGAGTAAAAGAAACACTGCGTGCGTGAAAGAGTGGCCGACGAGCTCTCCTCGCTCGGCTAGGTTATCGTCGTCGATCTTCCGAATCGGCTTTAATCAACGCAATGAGGCGCCGCGACGGAAACGTCGGAGTGGCCGGCGCGTAACAGGACGCGCCAACGCTTTCCCCGATGCGGCGACACGCGAGTGCCGTCACGCCGGTGGATGAACCGATTCGCAGGTGACAGATCTGCTTTCGCCGCGCCGTGAAAACGTGCTCGATGTGCCGGCAAAGGTCTGACATCGCACGTGGACGCGATCGATCGTCGTCTCGCCGGTGCGTCCTGTACGTCCTCCTGCTAGCCGGGACGTTGCTCAGTTGCGACGCAGGAGGTGAGAGAGAGAGAGAGAGAGAAAGAGCGCGGCCGGAACTGTTTGCTTTTCTTCGCGCAGCTAACCATGGGGGCATCCCGTTCGCTCAATACCGTATAATCAAATCCTGAGTGATATCGAAGAATCGGAAGAATTCACCCCGTCGAATCTCGCATTCATTGACAATCCGTCTGTAATATGCGATACAGTTGCGGATATTTCAATATACGTATGCCTGTGATTTTAATATAATATTACAGAGAATGATTTCTCCCCATATCGTCTGCGTAATGAAAGGCAAACGGTGACATTCATACGATTTGCCTTTTCTTCTTACACCGATCTTTGTCCGCCTTTTTTCATTCGAACTTCGTTTCATTAACACGCTGACTGCCACGGAACTTTTCACGATTCTGGTCTAAGAAGCCAATTTGATTTAATCAAGTAATGAAGCGACGAGATAACGAGATAGTTGGCGTCCTGGGCAAGTAAACAACCTACGAGATATCTCGTAGTTGGCAGTCAACGTGTTAATAACGTCCAAGAGTTATCGCGCATATATCCGTTACATATCAAAGCTGAAGATGAATCGTTTAAAATATAGACGCGAAATATTTCACGGATAACGCAGATAAAGTGTGCGACTCTTACTTATCTTTTTTTCTTCTTATTCTTATTGAGCGACGCGTAGCGGGTATTTTTAGTCGTGGGGATTCTCACAGTCACGTTATATTTTTACTTCGTGGTCGACGTGCGATATGCAATTACGCTGTGTACATAATTAGCCTCATCTCCGTGCGGAAAATCTCCATCTTTGCATCATTGTCTCGCGTTTCGTCGGCGACGGTGGCTTCTCATTGTCGCGCCGCTCTAAGCAGTCGAAATAATTTTGTTACAATGGATAACACACGAGCACGCACACCGCGTACCGAGGAAAGTCGCGTGTGTGCACAATGAAATATCATGTATACAAAGTAGCAAGTTGCATTCAATTACCTCGGTTCACATCAAGACTCTCTTATCGAGGTCGTGCGTCTCTAACCCCGCGGGATAACTGACAGACGGGGAAAATTGAAGCAGACAAAATTAATCTGCTTAATGACCTCTCGAAATTACTCATACGCAGTTGCCGGTTGAATAATCAAGGAGCGTGACTTTTGTTGCGTGATCCGAATTGTCTTGTCGTCTACCTTGTCCAAGAGAGAGAGAGAGAGAGGGACGCGCTCCCGCATTTTCCATGATGTCGATTCCTTCCTCGGCGTGCCTACGATTGTTTGACTGAATGTTATAATGTGGCCGACTCGCCGCGGTGTTTAACCGCACTTTATCCTCCACAAATTGAAGTATTTCTTCTCTTTTTTTCTTCCTCGGCAACCCAATATTCACGGTTGAATCGTGACGCTTCATCAATCAACGCCCACGTGGCGTCGTATTGCGCCAATAGCGAAAATGAACGTATCAGATTTTTAGCACCATGGAAACCGCGAAGGGCAAAGAGGAGAATTGCGTTCCGCGGATTATACGGACTACAGCGTTGGACTAATTAACGTTGCGGAGCATTATGACAGCCGGGAGTCGTTGATTGTTACTGTAGCCGTATTAAAGCCACGATTCGATCGCGCGTCGTTCCATCCCGCGATCTCAATTTAGTTGTCGTCGAGCAATTTCGCCTCCAGGAAGAGAGATAGGAAGCGATAGAGAGATAGATAGATAGAGAGAGAGAGAAAGAGAGAGAGAGACGATGGCGATAAAACGGTACATAATCTCCCCATTTTCCTATACGACATGCATCGACCACAACAAGTGTGTGTACAGTTATAGTAATTCGTTACAGCAACTTGGACCGCTACGATGCTTCCGCGCACGTGTCTCGCTAATTAGCTCGATCTAACGATATTTCCATCACAGCGGCGCAACTGTAAACTGTTGTCGTTGTATAACATAATAATGATACTACGTGGCGATCGATATAACGATCAGAAGATAGGAGGTTGAATTGTTAGCAAAAGTCGTGAAGGATACAAAAAAGTAGCGAGTTTTTATTCCAGTTTCGAATTGATTGACGATCGATATCGCACACTCTGCTGCAGTCCGCATAGTCGTTGCACGACGCACTTGGTGTAGTTTGCGTTTACCTGCTCGTTGCCTCTTCCCTTCTTAATTGTGAAATTTTTCGCTCAGTAAGGTAGACGAAACAGCGAAATTCCATTAAGCTAGAGGCAATTGCGGACTCGAACGGTATTACACGCATTGACAGAAATTTATACATCCTGATTACAGAGGTCCGTATTCAAACTGTAATTATAATTACGACGCCCATATCCGCGAATCTTGCATGTTGAAATTCATTAGAAAAAACTTACGTTTCTCAGAAGGATGATTTGCCAGGAAAAATTGCGTAAAATGCGCGATTTTTCTATTTTCCCGACAAAGATCCTTCACGACGACTGCACGATCGAGATGCACCTTATTTTCGTACCGAGGCACTCGTATACCGGAAACTCGCATTTTTCCATCATTTTTCGTGGGTTTTTTGAGAATTTTTTAAGCGTTTTCCGAGCGCTGCTAGACTCGGAACGAAACGAGAAAACGATCCCGTGGGACATAAAAATCGTTCCGAATAGGATCGGCTGTGCACAATAACAAAGAAAGGACGACGAACTGGGAGCGCTCGTTTTACAAAAGAGAACCCGCCGTTTTCGTTCTCGATGTATTTAATCCCCTCGACGTGGTAGCATTTCGCGCACGATAGATGCGATCCACCGCAGAGATATGCGTGACGTCCATTTAAATCAGGAAGAAAGAGAAAGAGATCTGCATATATCTGTTTCTTTTGACAAAATATGTGCAAAATTCGTCATGCTTTTATGTTATCCTCTCCCGATAGCCCAGCTTATTAACGTACAATCCAAAATACACATTTTTTCATTTATTTCATACTTTTATTCATCTATCTGGGAAGGTAAATAATCTTATTATTTTTAAAACAGTCGCACGATCTAACCCTTGGAACGTGTACACTGAAAGAAACCATTAATGGACGATACGTCCGCAAAAAATATACAGTCGTGTCGCCAGACATGGTGAAATAACGATCGAATAATTTATGATAAATACAAGCTTTCGGATAATAAATAGATAAATGTACACGTGCTTAATTTTATCGCGGTGAATGCCAGGGTTATTCGCTCGTGATAAAATTTGTCGAGGGTAAGTAAGTTAATATATATCTCAATAAGCGAAATCGGGAAATACGACCCGGCCGTTCCGTTGTGCGTGATTATTCGGCGTATAGACGCACGCTGCAATTTCCTCGCCACTTACGGAAGATCGTCGAGAAACCGTTGGAGTGGCCGCAAGTGGGATAAATGAGAGTAGTTTTACGCTAACCGGGTCTAGACCAAGGTGAAACAAGATTCCAGCCGGTTTGGAAAATCGCATCGAAAACACGCCGCGCGAGCTCGAGTACGCATCGAGTACGCGGCGACCTGAAAAGTACTTTCGGCCACGCGCGAAATTACGGAGGGAGTGTTCCCTTCGCGATATTAATCGCTCGCTCACTCCTCTCACGCGCGGAAAGTGTACCGCAGAGGGAGAGGGGGGGGGGGGGGTTCTTTTTNTTCAGGATAATCGCTTACCGTTACGGTCGCCGCCGAGATCCTAGTTGAATCTCGGAGGATAGAATTTAACGAGATATAAGTGTGCAAAATTACAGTACTAACTGTACATCGTGCCTCGTAGCTGTCGCGTAGCTCGATACAGCTTGATTTATTTTGCCAATCGGCATTCGTGGCACTTGCAGGTAACGGTACGCCAGATGTTTATAGGATACTCGGAGGTGCCAGAACGCGCCATGCGGATTACGATTATCCACATATGAATGACATTGAGGATGCAGGAAGACAGGGGGATCTTTATATCGGTCGCAGCGGCGATCCGTGGAGTGCCTCCTCAGCTAGCAATTACGAGAAAGATATTCTCCTCAGCGTACCGTCGTCGGCAAACGATACGAAGGTGCTAACTGTCGCGTAAGTACCGAGCGAAGATTGCGAGGGAAATTATTCTCACGTGCGAATTCACGATTAATCGTTTAATAACGACGAATCCTGCCGCCGCAATATAGAGTAAGTCAAATGAAAAATAAAAGAGAGAAAAATATCGAGTGAGAAAGGGAGGGAAGAAAAGGAAGAGAGAAAATAGAGACATTAGGTGAAGTTTATCGTCGAGTAAAGTCGAAACGAAGAAACAGAGAACGCGACCGCGCGCGAACGTCCAACTTTCGCGGCAACGTGATAAAACGCGCTATTTCAGAGATGGCCTCAAGGAGACGTCGACTCATGCGAGATTCAAGAGAGGGGTAATACATCTTTACAACATGGTAGTATGCGCCACAGGATGTAATCCCTTGGCCTACAAAGGATATGGTTGTTACTGCGGATTCCTGGGATCCGGCTACGTCATCGACGGTATCGATCAGTACGTTATTCGTTCGCGTAGAGGGTTACGTCATCATACGGGGCTACCAGTTATCGAATAACGTAGGTACCGCTGGATATCAATCTGTGAGAGAACGGAATGTTTCAGGTGCTGCAAGATGCACGATTGGTGTTACGACGCCACGGAATGCCCGATGTTCTCGGAGTACTTCGTGCCGTATTACTGGAGATGTTATCACGGTTACAAACCCGTTTGCGGTTCGTTTCTTACTTATCATTTTTTCCCTTGGGCGATTTTGTGAGAAATCTCCGGGTCATTAAAACAATTTTAATCCGGAGAGAGAGAGAGAGAGCGGGGTATCGTTATCTAAAATTATTTTCAAACTGAACAATTGTAGACAGCGCGATGGATAATCTACATATTCAACGCGTTTTGCACACGACAATGACGTAACGCGGAAGAAAAATTAAGATAAAATAATTCTCGAGATCGTGTTGTGTTGCAGCGGTTGAACACGGCGACTGGGGAGGATCTGGATCTTGCGCTCAACGCTTGTGCGAATGCGATCGGTCACTGGCCGAGTGCCTGAAGAAATATCCTTGCCCTACTACCAAAGCAGTCTGCACTTCGTCGCCTTGGAGACTCGTGCAGAATCTCTTCATGATCATTTAAATGTTCCACTTACCTCGAAAGCGAATGTTCAGGCGCGACAGATTCGTTTCATTCCGAAAATCTAGCGTATCCCGCTTTATATAAATATCACGGTCGTGAACGAACTCGTGGGCAGATAACGTGCTGCAATGCCAAAGAGAATGCTGACCAATCAGCGAGCGTTTTCCACGCACGAAACGAGTTGCGCTAGAACGATTATCATATTGTACTGCGATCGTTAAATTTATTTTTTTTTTGCCCCGTTACATGTATCCTTTATCTTTCTGAACTAATTGAATAAGCGTGTACAAGAATAAAAGAAATTGTATATTTCGCACAGCAGTAAATCCATATATTCGTACTGTGAATTAACTGAGAAGTTATGTACACTTAAGAACACACATACTGCGTTCAATCAGTTGGATAATCAATTTGCCTAATATTTACAGGGTATTTACACCTCCGGTTAAGTGTACCGTTCTATTCTTGTACTTTTTGGAAATATCTTGCTCTATCTGCAATTGAATGCGATATAAAATTAAATCACCAGATTTTAAAGAGCCGAATAATCTAAGAGCTATGAATGGGATGAACCTCCGCGCAACGTACCTCTGTTTGCAATTCTCTGGTTCTTTGCACAACGAGCTTCAATAGCGGCCGTAATTTATCAGTTTGATTCTGCGCGTCCTCCTGTTTCTGTCGCATGGATTCTTGTTGGGCCACCATTCTGCCGATCAGGTTCAATTTCTGCCTCAAACCGGTAACCACTACGTCTACGTACCTATAAGCGGGATAACATGTGAATGATAAAAATCTGCAGAAAAAAAGTATCGCGTATTCTTCTCGATCAATTTCTGTACCTCGGATAATGTTTGATGTTGTGTAAATGCTGAACGTCGTTGTGTAATATTTCAGAGAGAACAACTTGGATATTGTCGAGCATATTTTGAGTGCTCTCCGTGGTAGAGAGTTGCAGGATCGAAGAGGCATCCTGCATTTGACTGAAGCTTAGCAGATTTTTCT
Source organism: Dinoponera quadriceps (assembly GCF_001313825.1). Taxonomy (NCBI): domain Eukaryota; kingdom Metazoa; phylum Arthropoda; class Insecta; order Hymenoptera; family Formicidae; genus Dinoponera; species Dinoponera quadriceps. Next base: position 2,511,249 of record NW_014555639.1, read on the forward strand.
TGTCATCGCCTTTAAATTCGTACAGGCGTAATTTCATAAACGCTTCCAACTATAAGAATGCATGATTGATTCAAATGGGAATGTCGATGACACCGTAATGCACGCGTATTTGCCGTACCTCAAATAACTGATTGATAAAATCGACTCTAGTTACAGGATTGTCCAATATCGTGTACGCATCGCATCCTGTAGCCGCGCCACCTTCGTGACCAACCGCCTCGACAACGATGCCCGACTCCTCCAAAGAGATATTGTAATTTATTTCCTCCGTGGCGGGTTGCTCCAGACTTTCGTCCCCCCAATCGATATCACCTTCCGCCGGCTCCAAATTAACCTCTTCGCCAAAGTCAATCTCTCCATTCAGATCCAAATTACCAAAATCAATGGCCTGTCGGGAATGAATTCGAAGTGATAACGCAATGGCGCAAGTTCATCATGTAAAATGCTGAGAAAATTCTCAAAAATAATCGCACATTTGTATCCACACCAATTCCCCCGTCATTCTCGTCTTCATCCGCCTTAATATTTATCGCTGGCTCCACTATTGAGACTGGAGCTTCTCCGTAAGTATATTCATACGTCGTGGTATTTCCTTTCTCTGTAAAATTAATTCTTTTTATTACGATCTGTTATGTTTGTGTGTCTCTTTTTATTGGAGTGAACCCAAGAAACCCGCGTTACTACTTGTATATATTCCCCAAGTATAACGTTTGGCAACTCTTACCAATTACATATTTAATCATCGACACGCAATTGCTGTCGTATTGCCGGCCAAGAGTGAACTCGACAAACGCACTGTAAAACTCGACAACTTTGTCCAAGCATTTTGTCTTCGCCGCTACACTCCGGTAAATTTCCGGCAATTCTGCGACTTTCTCCATTAATTCTCTCCTAGCTGTGCTATAGCCATTTATACCTAATTGTTTACATAATGCATTATACTCTGTACGCGCCATGTTTTCCGATTTTTTATATTCCATTTCCTTCTTCTCAAAATCCTGGGAGAGAAATTTGAAAATCAAGTTTCATTATGCGTACAAACACATATATATAATGTCAGAGATGCTTATATTATATATCATGTGATAATATATATAAACTTGCAGTCAACGATTGCTCCAACTTCTGTATCTGTTTCTTAATACTGGGAACTTCATAATTCACATTTCTCATGAGCATTTGCGCAGCTTCAGCAAGATAAACATTATCTTTCTCATACAGTCGTAAAATCTCTTGCCAGTCTTTCATCCGTTGCGAGCCATACCGTCCAAATAAATTCTTTGTATCTGCTTCTGTTTCCTTCAAAATTTCCACAATCTTGACACAATAGAAATAGTTTATATCTGCAATATCAAGTAACTTTGTTATTGAAAAATAGATATATATAACTGCATATATGTAAAGATTAAAAGGCTAAGTTAGAAATCAACGCTAAATGTGAAACGCTACTTACAAGCACCAGATAACAACAAAGCAATGCCATCATGAGCAGGCATATCTTGTATCGCATTATTAATTTTCTCTCTTATAGTCAGGATGTTTGTATGCCAATCTTTCTTACAGTGTCTTCGATTGATCAACCAGTCCAATAATTTCCCAGTGTTGATGTCGATCGGAATGTCTTGTTCCTAAACGATTATCGGATAAATTCGATTTATTTAAAGGATTAAAAATATAAAGAATTAAATCATAAAACAACAATATAGCAAAATGTGATGTATGTACGTGCATACAATCGCATATCTATTATGTCCAACATTGAGAATTTTTTATGGTGAAACAATTATGCAATTCAAGCAACGCAACTATTTACCTGCATATTGTAAATCCGATAGATTCTTCTCACAAACAGACGCGATCGGAATCACGACAGGTTATAACAGCTGTTACTGTCTCACGTCAAAAGCCGTGTCAACGGGTTTATTCTTTTTAGTTGAACTTTGCGCACAAGTGCAAGAAATGTATCTGTAATATATTTATACATATTTTTTTATTATTAACACACATAAATAAAATATTCTAATATTAAGTATGAACATTTAACCTTATAATACATTTTCAAGTAATATAATTAAAATAGATATATATTTAATTAAAGTAGATAATAATTAAAAGAGTGAGTCCAATTTTATAAATGGACAAAATTCAATGGGCTGTAACTTTGGAAAAAATAATGATAATGAGGTGGTTCAAAAAGCACTTTACAGGACAAAGTCTTTAGTTTTCAGATACATTTATAACTATAAAGTTGAATTAATTTTTACAATGTTACATAAATATAAATGCAAAACCGTCAAGTGCTAAAATTGCTTACGAAGTTTGTCGAGTTGCGTCCCGTAAAAGAAAAATCATAAATAAATAGCAGGTATATCATTTGAAAGGTTGAACCTAACTTTTTAATTTGCGTCCTCGCGGATGGCGGTCCAATTTTTTCCATCGAGTTATTCAAACTTGAAGCAAAAATGGCATTTTGACTTTGATTGTTCACAGTAGACGAACGAATGAGCGCACAACGTTCGCGAAAGGTCTGTTCGTTTTCGCTCCACCACTGAACTAACGCAATAAGTTAAAGCGAGACAAGTATATGTTTTCTCACATCAACTTATCGCACTAGTTCTGCGGTGCAGCGAAAACGAACGGACCTTATGAAACAAATAAAAAGGATCAAGTTTTCTCTTTAATATGTATTTGTCAAATTTCACATAAAAATAAATCTTCAGTGTAGGTGTCAGTTTTAACTTAAAACTCGTTATTCAGAAATTATTACACTCGTTATTTTTGTAATGTTACTTTTAGTTTCAAAGTCTCCGCTACGAGTCGCTACTGTATTTAGCGAAAAATTGAGATCGTGGTACAGTACTTGCTTTGGCCAGCCATAGAAGAAGAAAGCATTTCTCAAGTAATATGACTCGATAGACGGTCAGCCGCACAATTCCTATATAATAAAACACAGGCCAAGTTCAACAAGCTGTAACTTCAACAAAAATAACGATAGCGAAATGATTCAAAGAGTATTTTGAAGTTTGAAGTCATTATTTTTTATTTATATTAAATGCATGTTATTATTGCTTGTTGCTGATATACATTAAATTAAATAAAAAATGGCAATCGTGCAATTTTCGACTTCACCTTTCAATCGAGTTTTTATACTAATGATTTACTTTTATGAAAAATTTGAAACAAATACATTTTCAAGAGAAAACTACCCATTTTGTTTATTTCTTAGCGAATGTCGTACGCTCATTCATTTGCCTACTGTGAATGATCAAATTCCAAATGCCAGTTTGGTTTTAACTTTGAATAACTCGGCAGAAGAAAATCGAATCGTAATCTGCGGGTGTGCAAATTAAAAGAGAAGATTCATGCTTCCAAATGGAATACATACGTATCACTTATCTGTGATTTTGTATTTACGAGGAGCAACTTGACAAATTTCACAAACAATTTTAGCATTTGGCGATTATGCATTTATACTCATGTAACATTGTAAAAATTAAAATTAAACTATAATTATAAATATATCTGAAAAGCTGGAGATTTTCTGCCGTAAAGTGCTTTTCAAACTACTTCTTTATCATTCAGTCCATTGAATTTTGTTCGTTTATAAAATTAAGGACTCACTCTTTCTTCTAATTAGCTACATATTTAATTATATTATTAAAAAAATATGTTACAAAATGTCCGTACGTAACATTAGAATACTTGCTTATACATTAAAATATATCGAGTTACATAAATATATTAATATAACCACATATGTATATCATACAAGCGAGAGATTAAAGCCCGAATTTCACCATTTTATCGCTTCAAACAGCCAGCTGGAATAAATAATAACTCGAAAATGCTTCAGTGCATATTATTGTACTAGAAGTTTTATTAATTTATTACAAATTCTCACTTTATATAAATCGAGAATGTTGCGAAACGTTCGGCAGTTGCTGCGAGAACGATTCTCAGGTCGACGGTAATACGAGATGTAATTAGCACGAGTAGCGGTTGAAGGTTACAATTTAAAAGCACAACTGCAAATGACTAATTATTTCGCCAACACTCGCCCCGTTTTCCTCATTGATGAATTGCGCTTATCACGTGCAACGCAGCAGAAAGCATCATACGTGGCATGTGCCACATACAAGGTGAAAACATGATGGGCTCGGTAATTACTATCTGTACATGCCGTACGACAGACTTTATCACTACGAGAGACGAACGAAGTGGTGAGTTCCGAGCGAAACGGAGAAATCGCTTAGTCGTATTAAATCGAAACAATGAGCAAAACCACTTTATTTAAGTAACGTCTACCTTGACTGATTGTTTAGATTTGGATAAATAACGGAAGCAACGCGACAAAAACGTCAGAGAACGGGGGGAGGGGGGGGGGAGGAAACAATCAGATCGCTCGGCAATACAACGTATAGGAGATTTTTCGGTACACACGAATATCGTTTAATTTATTATGATACACATTCACAAGTAAGAAGAACACGATGTCCGTGTTTTCAGTGTCCGTTTTACTGTCTCAAGTGCCAGTACATAAGTACAAACTTGAAAACGTCCGTCGAGCAGGGAGATGTAAGGCAAAGTCCTATCGCTTGCACTTCTTACCCTTTCGATCGCTCTGAGCTTTACGCAGGCATTTCCGATGTGTGAAATAGTCGTAGTCTCGGTATGAATCGAACGAGTCCGCCTTCTCAGCTCCTGCTTGTTGAGTTGCAAAGTTCTCCAAGCGTGATTCTCGCGTCGTCGAACCCGCCGGCTGAGAGTTCCACCGAGAGAATGCGACATGTTATATACCGGCAAGTGTCTTACGATGGCACTTCGACCGAGAATCGAAACGACGACGACGGTTACGGCACCGTAAGAACGGACGATCCACCGACCCACAGAGGATCGGATTGTCGATCGCGTAGCTCGATCGCAATCCAGTTCTTCCTTAGTTTCGCTTAGAATTACTTGGCGCGATTGCACTAGTAACTTTGTGAGGGGCTTCGATCCGTGAAGAAGTTTTTCAAGATGAACGTCTGTCCTACGGCGATAAACAGAATGCACACCGTCTCCATCACCGACCACCAGAGCACCCGTTCATTAAGTTCCTCCGCGCGCTTACGACCCTGCGCCTCGCGCAGTCGGTGATGCGTCTGATAATCCAAAATGCTGATCAGATTTTTATGCACTTCCTGTGCGGAAGACTCCATCTGTAAGCAGAATTCGTACGTTGGATGTCGTATTTTCTTGAAACCGCAGGCAAATTTTCTCACGCGAGAATAATCTCACCTGAGTCATGACTGTGACGTGTTCTCCGAGGCCCGGTAACGGCAGTTCATCGCCTACTTGGAAATCCATATAAACCAGCTTGTGCGAATATGTGGAGAATTCATTGCTGAAGCAGGCTTTATATACTCCTGACATGGCTGGTACAAACGAATGTGAATCAAATTGTGTCTTCACTTGTCTATAAATAATTTCCTTATTTGGTGCCTCCAATGTTACATCTACATCGTACTGGCCACCTGTAACCACCTAAAGTACAAAAAAAGAGGTATACTAATTACAATACAGATTTTACAAAGTTCACTCTATCTGCTGGTTTATACAAATTTATAAAACTGGATGGAACAATCTCGGTACTAGTCGAAATATTACCGCTTACCACGTACATTAGCACATATACAAAACCTACCTTCAACTTGTCTGACTTTGACTTAGATCGGTAGAACAGATTTGTATAGTGTTTGTCCATACTGGATACACAGTTTCAGCAAATATAAATATCTTTTTTTTTTTTATAACAAATGACGGAAGTGTAGAAAAGTGCAGCCGAAGCGAACAGATTTGCTTCGGCCACGCAAGCGAGTCGGCGTAGCGTATTGCGCCACGAAATTATCGCGCCGATGTATCGTGAAGTGTTGTTGTCGCGGCGCAAAAACGATCGTAGCGAAAACGCGGTGGGAGCCGGCAGGACGAACCTGAAATTCCAATGTGGACGAAACGTTCTTCTCAATCTCCTGGTAGAAGCACTCCTTGGCATTGTCAGCCAGTTCAAAGGTTAGCTCGACGCCGCCCGTGAGCAGGAGTGTGGCGAACAGCGAGACGAGCAACAGCCAAGTAGACCAGCAGTCCATTCTGACAGTCAGTCGGACGAGTCACTTTGTCACCGCGTGCATTTACAATCCCGAGCAAGAATCACCGATGACTGACCGCGTACACACCTCGTCTCTTCAGTGGCGATCACCTTCGATCCGGCGAAGGATTCTATCCAAACAAGCTATTTTAACGTGGCCGGATATCGGCGGCCCGACGTTACCCGCGCAGCTGCGGAAACGACTATAATCACGTCGCCGGCGGGCAAATTCGAACTGCGCGCGTCCCCACCATTGAATCGAACGATATCTGACCGATTCAACTACACTTTGTGCACTCGGAGAGAAACAGTCGTGCGTTCGAAAGAGAGGAATATCGAAAAAAGTTTACGCATTCTTGCCAGTGTCCTGTTATGCGTGTTTACGTTTGCGATATGTGCGGGATCCGCACATTCTAGTATTCTAGTATTTAATCCCTGATCTCTTTCGATTTTTCTGCAAGGGGAAAAGTACATAGGTTGTACAAATGTAAACAGATGTAACCTTACATATTGATATTCAAAGTTGAAAAATTTAACAAGAGTTATAAGTATCAGTTTGTTGTTTGAAAGCCAAAGTTGATTATTAAGACATTGTAATATAGAATTTCTATTCTAATTTGCGACTTTGCGATGCATAACAACGAGTACGTAAAGACAAGCCACAGTGATGACTTTGTTTCGCACCTAAGTAAAAAATCTAAAAAGTCCAAGGTAAAGAAAACCAGTAGAATGGAAAAGAAAAAGTATAAGAAAAAGCAGAAGTACTCTACATCGTCTTCAAGCAGTGTGAGTATGAAAAGCTCTTTAATTTCAATTCGTTATCATGAAGAAGAGAGTCTTATTTCTACCTGGGTCTTTTCTAACATCTCTGATAACCAATTTTAAGATAAACTCAAGCTTTGTTAACATCTATTGCTCTAAGTTAACACTATGTTATTGTTTGTTCCATTTTTTTAAAACAAAATGTAGAATAATACAATATATATAATAAATTCTTAATTCATAAAAGTATACTTAATGCATTTTAATTTTATTTACATTTCAGAGAAATTTTGTTTCTTATCATAATCATAAAAATTGTGCAATATATCTCATAGGAAAGCTCTGGCAGTGACACATTGGAATGGGTGGAGAAAACCAATGAAAACCAAATTTCTTCCTACACTACTGAAAATTCTGTTGATAGCAAAGCACAAGAAAAGCAGCCGGAAAGAGATGAATGGATGAACGTAGAAAGTTTTCTTCCGTGTACATCCAAGTCAGAAATGAAGAAACAAAAACCTGATATAAAAGAAAAGAGCAAAACACAGAACCTTCTGGATAAACCAGGTCAAAGTGACAAAGAATTAAATCCATACTGGAAGGATGGAGGTAATGGATTACCTCAAAATAGTTCAGGAAGATTTGATAATCAGTTGATTCCTGATGTAAACTGGCTAAAAAAGAGTCTTCGTCGCGCTGAGGAACAAGCTTTTAGAGATGGTAGAAGTCTAGAGGATGAAGCTGCAGAACGCTGGGGTGTAAGAAATAATTATTACAGTGTTATAGTAATTAATACAGAATATTGCTAAATCCATAAATATTTTTTTTTTATTCAGTCTCTGGAAACTATACAATCGATGATAGCAAAAGCGGAAAGAATGTCAAATTTTGAACAGGACAAATTCCACCATAAAAGATCGTACAATGACAGAAATAAGAAAAGTTCGTGGAGAACTTCCAGTTCAAGAAACTACTCGAGGTCTAGATCTAGGTCCAGATCTAGAAGCAGAGAGCGAACTGGGAAGTATAGCACACACTATTCGTCACAGAGCGCAAAGAAAAAGCGAGTGTATCAAAGACCAAATGAAAATGACGATTGTTATCAGCAAGTTGCATGCGCGTCTAGCAGCAGCCGTGTAAAAAATTGGAAAAGAAATAAAGATGATGATAGAAAATGTGAATCTGAATCATTCTCCTCTAGTTCAAAGGAAACCAATGCCGATAGAGTTAGTGATGCGAGCGAGGCGGTTAAAAGCGAAAATGCGGGTGTTTTGTCAGAAGCAGAGATGAACAAGCTGGGAGCAAGAATTATTAAAGCTGAAATAATGGGTGATGAGGTACATATGTTTTGATATTATTTGCTTCTCTTTTTATATTCTTTGATTTCACATTCGTTAGAATAATTTTATTCCTTTGTAGCAATTGGCAGCTCAACTTAAAGATCAGTTAGAACAAGCCAGGAAACTCTCTGCAACAAACAAGGCCGTTGCGCAAAAAGAAACTGTGATTCTTACAAGAACAGATGCAAAAGGTATGGGTTTTTTTTTTTTCAAAGACGAAATGATTTTCATGTCGTGACTATATGTGGACTTTTGTATTAGGTATCACAAGACCATGTCCACCTAGAAGTGGGACTACGGAAAGTCATGGAAAGAAGAGAATTGTGGAAACACATGTTTCCGGCGTAAGAATACACCATTTCGCGGACGATGACAAATATTCCTTACATGAAATGGTAAGTATAACCAAACAGATTGATATATATCTCGGAGAAGATCCAGTAACTTATTGTAAATTTCCATCCCAGTTTCAACGAGAGAAAGGAAGATCGGCAAATGAGGACGAAGCGATGTTCACTAAATTCGCTTCCAGGGTAAATTGATGGACCGAATTTTATGTTGCCAGCGACTTAAAGGAAAGTTTTCTACTTAAATTCTCCTTTTACAGGGTACAGATCACATGGACGATATATTCGAGCGAGAAATCACACGATCGGATTTGGAAGCGAAGGATGATAAGCGCGACCGTATGCGTGCGATTAAGGAGCACAAGGATCTATCCAAACGTCTGGATAACTGTTGGTTGTGCCCCGACTCAAAGAATATGTTAAAACACATGGTTGTTACGATGGATTCCATGATTTGCTTGAGCCTACCTGCTCGTGCTTCCTTGACTACTGGTCATTGTATATTGACGCCTGTACAACATATAGCGTGTCAATTGCAATTGGACGAAGACGTGTGGGACAGACTCAAGGTAATTGTTCATTGCCATATTTAAAAATAAAATCTCCGGCAAGATGACAGTTGAGCTTACAAAATTTCTCGATCTCGGAATGCTTCCAAATTTTAAGCCTTCCATTAATGAAAACCACAAAGAAATAGACACTGAGCTTTTTGCTTCGACAAATACAGAGCTCACCTTATCAGAGGACCAACTATTAATCCTACTCAAATTATAATTTTATAGGAATTGAAGAGAAAATTAACGACAATATTCACGAGCGAAGATTTGTATCCGGTATTTTTTGAAGTATATAAAAAGCGACGCAGATTTTCGCACATGCAATTGGAATGTGTCCCGTTACCTACAGACATTGGTGAATCAGCACCGATGTATTTTAAGGTAAGCACACATGTCACCTTATCGTAATATATCTATACGTAATGAATAAGGTGAAATCCATTTGGAAGCGAATTCTAAAAACATGTGACATTATTGAAACTTTAATACAAATATTACCGCAGAATCAATAATGAGTTTACGTATGATGCGTCTGTGTACATTTTTCGGCGTTCTTTTTGCAGAAAGCATTGTTGGAATGTGAAACCGAATGGTCTATGAACAAGAAAGTTATTGATTTAAAGAGTAAAGATGTACGGCATGCAGTCCCAAATGGTCTGTCGTACTTCGTGGTAGAGTTTGCTTCGCATCCTGGTTACGCTCATGTGATCGAGGACGAGGAAATGTTTCCTAAGAATTTCGCCGAGGTGAGACGCACATACACACAAAGAATTATTTCCACTCGCAAAAATGTTTTAGTTTTTCATATGAATATGAATTAACATGTGTAATCATACTTTTTTTTTTTAATTGTAGGAGATAATAGGTGGAATGTTGGATTTAGATTGCAATTTATGGCGGAGACCAAAAAAACAAAGTTTCGATGAGCAAAGAGTAAAAGTGTTGGAATTTACAAAAATGTGGAAAAAATATAATTTTTCGCAAGGAGATAACGCTACTTGAACTTGTATAAACTTGTATAGGATCTAATCTGGAGATGCTCTATATATATCTTTAATATTTAAATAAAAGAGACACACACACACACTTAATAATTTAATTTAATTTTTATTAGTTCATTTCAATGAGAGTCTGCTTTACCTCTTGGCTTCACCTCATCTTCCCCGAATCCTACTACTGGCCATTTTGTTAAATGGTCCTTTAAAATAAATGGAAAAAGAGACAATACCTTGAAACAACTTCCCATTTTATCTTCGTCGGTTATCATGTGATATCCTGACTCAATTTGTTGCTTTTGAGCGCTGGTAGCGTTTTGTAACAGCATTTTTAACCGTAAATCAATGCCAAGACTTTTCAAAAATCTTTTTTGCGTCACTGGACCAAACGTGATTAATCTATTATCTTTCTGTGCGATCTCTTTCATTGATAAGAAGTCAACATCAGCAGTCAGATCTGCAGTTCCAGGCTTCAACAAAGGATCGTGCAATTTATGCCGAGAAAATGCACGAAACGTATCACTCTTTTCTCTCTCATGACCATAATCAATAACTAGCGCAAATCCTCCACATTCCCATAAAAATTGAGACATGTAGTCCATTATAACAAAACACTGTGGACTTATCTCCACATGATCTCTTCTTTCATTCGGCTGGAAAATATCGCTTTTATATATAATCATATATCTAATTTTATCGTTTATAAAATGTAAATTCATGATAATGTAAGATCGAATGCTTACAGACAAGTATACTTTGCAAGCGGCTGTAACTGTTTGTGAAAGCACGTATCGAAATTTCTCCTCGTTTGTTTCTTGTACTATATCTATTAAGATCTCCCTCCAACCTTTATCAGTTTTCTGAAATCAAAATGTTGCAATTCACATGACATTTCTGCATCTTACATATTAATATCCTGTTCTTGATACCTGAAACTTGTGTATTGGCAAAGCATCAAAAAACTCGTGTGCAACGAATATGCTAAACTTTCTAGGGACGTCGTTGACAGAATAATACCAATATATCTTTACTCCTCCATTTTTTGTAACACCCTCTCTATAATGCATTACAGATGAAGTTTCCTTTTTACTAGCTGTTGGTCCGTTGTCTCTACTTTCTGTACATAATCTTTCTGCTTGAAGCTGGGATAGCGCAGGGCTAATTTCAACCAGATGAACCGATACTTTATCCAAAAGATTAAACTTCTTGAACACCTGGAATATATAGTTCTTAAAATTTTACACTTATACGATTGAAATTTAGAAAAATAAGAATATACCCGTAATATATCACTGATTAGGGTGCCTCTTCCTGGACCTAATTCCACAAGTTGAATAGGTCCATTGCTAATTTTTCTCCATTCATTGATCATCCAGATCGCTATGATCTATCAATAACAATTAACATAGTCTCTTTTTGTGTAATAATTTCTCTCTAATGCTTTATGAGAAAATAATCACAGATGAAATAAACCCGATGATAAAGATTACATACTTCTCCAAAAAGTTGGCTGATTTCTGGAGAAGTTGTGAAATCTCCTTTCTGACCGAAAACATCTCTAGTCATGTAATAGCCTGCAATAGGATGAATCAAGATCTCCTTCATGTATTCTGCAAGTGTTATGGGGCCGCATGCCAATATTTTTGCGTATAGTTGTCGATACAGGTCCGACTTTTTACTGTCTGTACTGTTCCCTGAGTATAACCTCTTAAATACAGTTTTGTCTCCAAAATATCCCATTTTTGTATCCACCGTTCGAAGAATATTAACACATCTTTCGAGTGTACGAGATATTTTAATCATGTTGCGTTGCAAAATCCTGTGACTTTTAAACGTTTAAATTACGGATAATAAACTACTTATTATTTAAACTATTATTACTACTATTACATTTAATATTGCTTCTTACCGATTGGCATATCGTCGGTACGACAGATAACTTAACCTCTATCAACTTTTTGCTCAAAACTCTCGGAATTTTCTCTACGCGCAGAAACGAATCAACTGTGAATATATATAAATATTTCTTTTATTACAATTAAAACGCAAATAGGGGAATACAGAGTTTGAAAAGTATGGTGAGCGGTTGGAAATCGACGTGTTCCTTCTCTCATTGGTATCCAATATTCAGAGATGATACCTTGAAGGCTACGATACTTCACGTTCCCAGTGATATTTTGAAGTACTTGGAACACGACAAGTTTGTACTGCCGCTCGAGACGATGAGATTATCATTGCCAAAAAATTCAGAATGGAGCGATGGCTCACCGGTAACCAGTGAGGGTGAGGTATTTGTTGATTCTCTTCATTGAAAGAATAATCCACGCACGGGCGGGCTAAAATTAAACAGACTGAAGAAACTACAAGGATCTGTTTATAAACATCGCAGGAGACGGACTATCAACCGACATTCCCCAACTTCAGTCAGAAAATACAAGATGTTCTGGATGAATATAAAGCAATATTTATCAAGGGCAATTGGAGTTCACCTATGGTAAATATTTTTTAATAATGTATTATTACGTTGCAGTAGATTCAGTCATTTTTAGAAAAACATTCTACCCAAATCTATTCCTTTTGGCAAATATAACGAATAACACATAACATACAATTATATAAAAGTCATTAATAATATTTTATAAAATAAGTTAATATGTCTTTATGCATATTTTCCACGTGTTGTAACTGTAGATAAAAAATTGTTCCAATCTGATTATCTTTGTGTGTCTTACTATATTGAGCTGTATTCATTAACAATTGTGGCTCAGCAGAGATTATTTGTATCAAATTGAGTCGAATGTACTTTGTAATGTATTCACATATAGCCATCTTATAGGATGCAGTGTGGATCGTTCCGACAAGAACTCTCAAATGTAAGACATTGGAAGAAGTCTATCTACTACTAAAGAGTTCCGATAGAATTGCCAAAGACTTGAAAAATGCAAGATCTCTACAGGATCACAAGAGTCCTTTATCATTTTGCTTGGTGTTGAAGGAATGGCAGGATATCAACCCTTGCACAGAATTCCGCTGCTTTGTCATGGACAACGAGCTCATTGGTAATTTATCACAACTTTTCGCAATTTCTTTCATCAACTATTAAATTTTATTCAATATCAACTGCTCTTGCGCATCTCTGCCTTGTTGTTACAAAGTCAACTTTTGCAATAACAAATTGTATCTTATGCAGCTATAAGTCAAAGAGACATATCGCAGTACCACAAGTCCTATGAGTCAGAAAAATATAGTATACAGACAGACATCAAGAGTTTTTTTTCGGAGCGCATCAGAAGCAGATTTCCGCTGCGTAACTGTGAGTAGCGTTCTACCAAGGTTCAATAACAATATCCGAATTGTCTCATTCTTTTACGAGCGATTATCATCGTACGTATATTCATCGCCCATAGAATCATTTTCTCTTGCAGATTCCTTCGACGTCATTCGATTTAAGAAAGATCACGTGAAAATAGTGGATTTCGGTCCGATGGACGAAACGTCGACAAAGGGAACGCTTTTCACGTACGAGGAGTTACAAGAACGTACGAACGATATTTCGCCGGAGTTTCGATTCATCGGAGAGAAAATGGGCATTCAACCGAAGCTTTCCACGCACTTTTGCATTCCGCAAGAGATCGGCGAGTTTTTCCGGTCGGGCGACAACGCCTCGTTGTTGGATATCATTCAGAGAGTACGTCTTTCAATCGATTGAGGAATATGCATGCGACACTTGGCGACTTACTTTAATATTATCTTAGACTCGTGTTAACGCTTAATTAATGTTTTCATTCATCTTAAATTGCAGGAAGTGGAAAATCAACGGAAAGAGGCCGAAGACGCTTCGGAAAGTACCTGATGTGTATGCAGCGGTGAGAGAAAGGTTTCTCAACGTACGTATGAGTAGCACAGCCGAGGCTTCCTCACGCACGCGTATACGACAAATTAAACGAGGGAGTGTAAATTATCGCGTCGACGCACGACTGCGTTATCCACTCCGAGAGAAATTGATGTTTACAAGAGCAATGAGCTAATAAATATTGGTTAGCACAACGAATTGCATTCTATATATGCTCCTTTATATGATATTACAGTTCATCTCTTCGTTATAGAACTTACATTCTGTGATCAAAATCAAATGTAACGGCGATGTAAGGATCGATCGAACTTGTTCAAACTACTTTTACTCGCGATAAATTATTAGAGATTCTCAACTCGATATTCTTCACTCTCTCTCTCTCTCTCTCTCTCTCTCTCTCTCTCTCTCTGTATATATATATATCAAGTCTTAAATTTAAGAAGAGAAATTTACCTGTTACCTCCAGGAATATCGCAAACTTTCGTCGAAAGATTCGAGCCAATGGATAATGTTGTGTGTTGTGCGCGTGTGTATATGTATGCGTCGTGTCGTGTGAATGAATGTACACCGACAGAATGTTTAAATACAGAACTTTCACTTTTATTCTGCCAGACCCTTTTTCTATCATTACATTACATAAAACGATTAAAGGCTATCCTACCGCTTGAAAGAATTATCATAATATTGCAGTATTTTTCGAGCCATCGACCTTTACCGAGCGACGTCCCTTATATAGAAAATATGTCTTGTTTATGTACAATATGCAATCCTTAATACTTCAGTTTTTTGAAAAAGGATCTTCGATATATGTATCTCCGGACAAGTTAATACGTACTGTACAGTCATATCCACGGAGAGTATTTTCATCTTTCTTTTTCTCTCTTTCTTGCCCTTCTCTTTCTCTCTCCTTTTTTCTCTCACACATACACACATACACGCGACACTCTCTCCGTTTTACTTTCTCTCCCTTTCATTCACATCTCGTTTCTCAATTTCCACAGAAATAAATCCATAGGATCGGTCAGCTACTGCTGTGTGCGATTTTATAACTTTTGACTGGACCACAATTCTTGAAAACCGATCCTGTCCCCGCAAAACGATCCTGCAGCTTCTCGCATCGCGTTTCGGATTCTGCATGTACAATATAGTCAAGGATTAAAGACGAGAAATGCAAAATTAAAAGAGAACATTTTTCTAAAAAATCCCTCGTAAAAGAAAGCTTGGAAAGCCTTATGCGTGTGTATATATATATATATATATATACATATATATACACACACACAGCATACAGCATATCTATTAAAAAAATATAGTAACTTTTATAAATTAAATATTAGCAATCGTGCATAGATATTGTTTACATCATACGTGGATGTATAGTTATACCTTGATAAAACCACAGAATCACGAAATTATAAAATCAGAACCAGAAAGAAAAATACATCTCTTTGGCTACCGCTTAAAAAAAATATATATATATATAAAGTGATCCTTTACGAACATTATAAAATGATTCTCTATTTTCTTCTCTGACATTGTGTATTGAAAATAATTGTAGAAATGTAACGATCTTAAGTACCGACGAGTGTTTCTTTATGTTTTACATAACAAAATCACGTATCTCAAGCATATTCTACAATAAAGTAAAACAAAGACTTCCAAAACTACAGTTAATTCTATGTTGCATATTTTTGTATGTATATCTAATTTTACTCCTGAACGTTTAACAAAACGAAAGGCTGAATGTTGACCGTGCAATAACTCAGTTTGACAGCTTGATAAAACGAACACAAAAGAGAAAAGGAAACATATTCGAGATAAGTACAATATGTAGTACGATGATGAAAGTTGCAAAGTCGCTTCGCGAAATGAAACCCTATTTTCCATTGTCTGCGAGCAAAATACATCTCGTCGCTCCCTCGTTATTTGGAAAGCTCTTCCACGTCAGTCGCGGTTGTAATTTGTGCATCAGTTCCTCGTTCAATGTACACGCAAATACCATGGTTGAATGGGTTTTACATAGAAGGTACCAAACGCCATCAAACCCAAGTCTGAGAAATAAGAAACGTTACGAGCGATCGAGTGATTTCTCTGAAGAAACGTGCGCGTGCGATACTATTCTGCGAGAGCAATCACTCAGCATAGAGCCGTTCTCAAAACTATCAATTAAAGTTGATTAATCTCTTCCACCCTCTCTTCTCACATAGAAGAATTAGAAGAAGGTAGATGCAATGAGAGTTGAATTTTTTTTATAACTTTATTTTAACCGGTTTTCTTCCAATTGCTTAACAAACCAATCGTTGGATTTGGAATTCTCCACTGTAGCCCGCATAATATTAAGTATAAATAAATAATAACAGTTTTAATATGGCATATTAGTCATATCAATTAATAATTTCTACTATTGATTATTATTAATTATATGGGTATGCGTGAGATATAATTACAATATTATAAATGTACAGTTGAACGGATGTGTAAAAGTACGAGAACGGCTAATCGTCTTTTTTTTTCTTTTCTACGTTCCCCTAGATTCTCTGTTTTTCACACATTCTAAGATAATAGCAGTCAGTATAAGCATCTGCGGAAAGTGACGAAACGTTGTGACGTTCGTCGTCGATGAACGAGACCGGGGCTCAACTATTGGCGCTTGGTTCCCTTTACATAAAAACCTTCAAATTTCTCAACAAATTCCGGGAGGTGTTCCTTCTCGAGATCGCAAGGGCGCTCACTCAGCGCGTCACGTCCTCGAGAGAGACACTTGGTACAATTTTCTTACAGTGTATATGTATAGAGCGGAGTATGTACCAATCTAGTAGAAATGTTTTCTCTCCGCATTTATCGCTTCGTTTTTTTCCCCTTCCACTCCATTAATTATTCGTTATGTACACAGGAGCGCGCTTCTTCGGAGATCACTGTACCACCGGTCTTCATCTGTCCGTATGTTCAATCAATTTTTCTCTCAGGATCGTATATATAACGCCGTTATTCATCTCGTCCTCGTTCTCCGCTCACTTTTTACGCTCAGATTATGCGCCTCAACTGATTTGTGCTAAACGACAATACGTAGTTTAATGAATGTACGTTTTGCAGGTGTACGGCCGTTCGCTCGTCCGAGAATCTCTCTCTCTCCCTTCTTCGTCTCTCACATTCTTCCCGTTCTTTGCTCATTCGCACATGTATTTGCGCGCATTTACAATCGCTCGCTCGTCGCTCTTATTACACGTCGCTCGTCTTAATGATACTAAAGTGACGCACAATACTCGCATTATTTTTTTCTTTTTTCGCGCGTTTCCTTTCACTCATTTCTTCACTCGCACTCTCTCGCTCTTTCTCTCGAATACTGGTAGGGTGTTGAGTGACAAAAACAGTGTAGTCTTAACAAACATATGATACAAAAATTCTTAAGTTATCGCTTAACGGCCAGTGTAAAGCGGATTGTTTATTTTATCATCTTCTTTCCTCTCTTTCTCTCTCTTTAAGTACCTGAAGAAACTAGCTTTGGAAAATCTCGCCACAATCCTCGAAATCAAAGATCGAGACCGGTGAAATCGCAATGAGGTGAAGCATCACGATGCGCTCCGGACGCGCAAAGACGATGTCTTTGTTCATCGGTGACAATCGTAAAAAGCCGCAGAATTACCCTCTTTTAGCGTGTCCTCGGTAAATCGCAAACCGGTAAAAACCACCAAGCAACGGTGGCGTTACATCAATGTTGCAATCTTCCACTCAACAATGTAACTGTTACAAACGACCCGAGTCGCATTATTGAGCGGGAGACGATGACATTGATGTAACGTTCGTCGCGATTACACCGGCATCAATTCTCGCTTTAAATCCGATTCTGTGCATTTCCTCTTTTCTGTCTCTTTTTTTTCTCCGCTCCGTCGCTTCCTTCCTCGAGTCCGCCTTGGATTTGCCTTACAACGACGAAGACTACATACCCCTCTATGATAAATGCGATTGGTACGACTAAATTGGGTGGCGAAAGGCCAGACTATCACCGACGAATCGAGTGTGGCACGCGCGTGCCGTCCGTCCACGGACACGCGCGCGCGAGCTAGAAGCTATCTCTCTCCCCAACACGTTCCATTCAAAAAATACGCATATCTCTATTTGGTGCGAGACATTCGCTCGAAATTTTATACACGCGGAGACGACGACGACAGCACAACGTCTCTCCGTCTATCTTTTCCTGTCTCTCTCTTTCACATACACGCACGCACTCACACACGCATGCATACACATACATACGCGCAATCTTTCCTCTCTTCACTTTCTAATATACAGGAAGATAGAATTCGCCTCTTTACTTCTTTTCTTAGCGTGGGAATAAATAGACTGAACTTGGGGCAGTCTCGCTGACCGCCTTTCGCTTTATACAAATGGCTCAAGTGGAAACGCGCGATTCCCTATTTCTTTCTTCAAGGGACATACGTCCCTCACGATGAAACGAAGAAAAATATTCGAGGATTTCGCGGAAGAAAGCGCACCATAAATCGGAGAATCGGTCTACGGGAAGAAAAACGTGCGTTTGACACAGACACACACACACACACATGCGCGCAGAGACACCCAGAGATCGATTCGTCGGATCGAAATGACGACGTCAAATAGATAGATCTTTTTCTGCTTAATAACATTGAAGTCGTTAGACAAAAGATTCGCACACGCGAATTCTTTCTCCGTAGACCGCTTCGGTATTTCGCGCTTCAAACTCTTTCTTGGCGTGGAAATAAATAAAATGGGATAATACAAACTCCCTCTTTTCCCTAAACGCATACAAAGTGGAAATGCAACTTTATCGGGATCTTCTTGCCCGCAATAAAACGAGATCGAGGAAGAAAACGCGAGTAATATAAACGAAGCGCCGAGCAACGAAGTGGGACGCAATGCTGTGCGCGACGCGCGAGCGATTGTGAATTCGTCGTTCGAAAGTTCATCGGATAAAGATTTCCAAGCTTTTATTTGCAAAATGTAATCGAGAGAAATATGCGCGGGTTAAACTAGAAAGATTAAGCGCACGAGGTAGATACCTTCTTGCTTGTCTGTTCCAATCGAATGGGGAACCGGAAAAAAAACGTGATTCGTGACAATTTTCACACTCTCGCATTGCTATCGCGAAGTGATTGTGCGTGTTTATGTGTATGTGTATGTGTATCACATATGTTCGCGGAAAAAAAAATTATATATATAACCATGCTACTCAGCGTTGGCGTACGTGCAGAATATGTAAACCATCACGCGGTAACACAAAACAAATTAAAAGAAAAAAAAAACGAAAAATCGAAAAAAGAATAAAATAAAAAAAAACCATCGCTCATTGTGTGTTCGCCCATTCATTGAACCGTCCGTTTATACAAAATGATATGATTCGTATCCAAGCCGGCGAGTATCGCGGCACCCTTAAACAATTTGACTCTTCGTCGTTCTGTGCTCCCCCCTGCTGTATCTAAAAATATTCTACCACAAAATAGCGTAATGACTCGCGTCTAGATGACCGTATGATCTTCCGTTTCGCGACTGATCTTTAAGCTCACACTAAATCAGAGAAAGAAGCTTTTACATTGGTTTTCTCTTAGTGTCTGGTTGTGACCTGCATCAAATATATAATAATAATAATAATAATAATAGTAATAATAATAATCATCATATAGAATATCGATCTGGCAAAATCTATTTACATCTAGATAAAGAATTAAAAGGATCACCTAAACATCTCGAATTTTTACTGGAATTCCCCGGAAATTAAGAAAACAAAATGAAAAAGAGAGATCCACAGAGCTATTAGAGAGAGATTGGTTTAATTATAGTTTACATATTCTATACGTATATAATGTATGCTACTCACCCGCACCACATCGATTTATTACGCGTTTCCGTCAAACACACATCTACTCGAAAGAGCCTTTGGTTCATATCACGTAACGACACTATTCACAGGAACGTTACATCTCGGTTATTTGAAGCTACGATTTTTTTTAAATCCTTGCAACATCGAAAGAGAACAGAAAAAGGGAGAAAGAATAAAACGACGAGTTTTTCTACATATGTATATATGTATATATATATATATATATATGTATGTATATATGTATATTGCGTCGGGGCAAAATTTGTGGAATGGATATCAGCTTTTAACGACGACGACGACGACAACGACGACGACGACGGCAACGAAACTAATTGAATGAATTCCCGCGTAGCTCCCGCGCAGCCTATCCCGTTCGCGAGACTTTACAAGAGTTACAGATTTCGAGTTAATCCACACAAGTTAAGATCGCAGCCATTCTCACATGTCACCACAACAGCATACGGAAATACGATATAAACCTGTCATCCTTGAGAAACCAAGTGAAGCATTTTTGTACTAAAGTGCAGCGATATATAATATTATGTATACTTTTTAATGAATTATACCTACGTAATGTACAATTGTGATTTTTTTTACACGCACCATGACAAGGTATGGTCGGGCCGTACAACAGACAGCTTGTTAGAATGATTTGTAGAACGTTATTGCGACATCTTCTTCATCTCTCTTTGTTATTATACTTCGTATTTGAGTCGTGCATATATTTATTTTTACTTTATTATTATTATTATTATTACATTACTATATTATTATTATTATTATTATTATTATTATTATTCAATTAATCCCGTATCTCAAGCGCCGTTTAAGAGCAGAGCGCCGAAAGTTTGTAGCGCGACAATTTCTCCTCCTTTTCTCCTTTCCCTCCCTCTCTCCCCCCCTCTCTCTCCCTCTCTCTCTCTCTATCAAGTTAAAGTTATACAGATGCACAGGTAAGCATTACACGAAAGGCAAAGACGATGTATTCCAAAGAAACTGCACGCACCCTCTCTCTCTCTCTCTCTCTCTCTCTCTCTTCAACTATATCCTATAATTTTTCTCGGAGAGACTCTAGTATTATTTGTCTATTCAGTCTGGCCACACCGTGTTACAACGTGGAATAGCTTCATTCCGTCATGATAGAGACATACTGTATAGGTTTGAATTATATAAATTCAGGCTCTTTTAGTCTGTGCGAGGGTTCTATCAACGATCTCTCGTTACGATTTCGCTTATTATTTCACTTAATGCTTTGTTCAACACCGGTCCGCTGCCTGTTTCTCTCGTCGCAGAGCTTGACTTGACTAGATTGCGTCGCTAAACGGTCCTTAACGATTTAAATCTAAGTCTGCCATTCATAAATGATCTCTATATCTTACATCTAATATAGTAGTAATTAACATCTAATGGTAGAGAAGGATGATCCGCTACTGTTATCGACGCGAGAATTCTAATTAAATCGTACCGCCCATCATCTCTCTGTCTCCTCCCTTGCAAACACGCACGCACGCACACAACGCAAGTATACGCACAACAACGTAAATTGAATTCATCGTTGAATTAAAACGCGCACCTCTCGACTGAACCTACGCAGCAGCGGTCAAATGTTTTCGGCGGAACTAAGCCGCGTCTATTGCGCGCGCGTTTCTAATATTTACAGTCAGCCATCGTCGCGGCTTCGGCAAAAAATCCGTTACCGTCCGAAGCGTATTCCTCTCGGTCGAAGACAAGGACGACGCGCCGTCTTGATTTTTCGCCTTCCCTTCGCTTCGGATCGAACGGGGGACGAGGCGCCGCCGACAGTAGTGATATAGCGACAAGACGTTGCTGCGGTGCGAACGCTCGATCTACGCTAGGACTACCTCTTCTTCACGGACTGCTTCAACAACAGCCGTCTCTTCAGCTTCGGCTGATCCGACTTGACCGTGGTGGTGGTGATGGTGGTGGTGGTGATGGTGGTGGAGGTAGTGGCGGTGGTGGTAGCGGCGGTAGCAGCCTTCTTCTTCGGGCGCTCGGGCGAGCCGTTGCAGCAGGCGCAACCCTTCTTCACGTGGCCGCGCAGACTGGACCGCCTGGCGCGGCAGTCGGTCGAGAGGACGATGTTGCTCGTCTCGTCCTCGGAGGCCTCCGACGTCTTGTCGCTCGACACCACCATCGACTCGGCGGCCTTCCGCTTCGTCGGCACCGTCGCCTTGTTGCCCCGGTTCAGCAGCATCCTCGCTGCGTTCTGCACGTTCTTGTCCTTCTTCTTCGTATAGGTGCAGCGCCGGTCGAGGGACTTGAAGGTCGGCGGCGCGCTGTCCTCCAGGCCGTTGCTCAGAACGCTGTCCTCCGGCTGGCTGGCGATCGACTCGCTGACGCTCGAGTCCTCGTCGTCGCTGCTCGACCTCGTGCGCTCCGACATCGGGCTCTCCCACGCCATGTAACCCATGCTCCGCACCTTCGACGACGCCAGGCGCTTCTTGTTGGCGTACGTGTACTTGTTGTGCGTGGAGAGCAGCGGGCCGGCGTTCGTCGACAATGGCGACAAGGGCGACGGTATGGTGACGTCCGCGGTGTTGGCGCTCAGCAGCGTGAGACTCTCGTCGCCGGAGCTCGCCGCCGAGATGTTGTTGACGTTGATGCTGGGCGGCAACGACTCCGAGTCGAGGTCGATGTCGAGCTTCATGTTAGACGGGATGCTGGACACGCTACTGGGCGTGCCCTCCTTCGAGCCGCGCCTCGAGATCAGCTTGACGCGGTGGCTCGTCGCGTCCTTCGACGAGTCGTTCTCGAGGTGCGCTGGCGACAGCCGGGACATGTCCGAGTTGCTGTTGGACGCCTCGTCTTGGCTCAGGTTGTCCAGCGCGAGTCGCATGTGCTTCGTCGGCTTCTCCGCCGCTTTCAGCTTGCTCTTCTTCATCGGGTCCATTATTCTCGCGCGTTTACTCGCGCTCTTCTTGCGCTCCTTCATCTTGCTGAAGTCGCCGATCGGACTGGCGTCCCGACTGCCGCTCGACGAGTCGAGCGCGCGGTTGTACAAGCTGTTGTACGGCTTCATGCCCAGCTGTTGGCTGCAGGTCGCGTCCTGCGAGGAATGATCGTACGACGGCGAGTGGTTCGTGTCGAACAGCAGGTCCGCCTCGGGGAACAAGTCGCTGGTGCTCGGCTCGTCGACGCCCAGGTCCTCGCACTCCTCCGACAAGCTCTTCTGCAGCTTCAGCTCGTACGTCGCCGCGGCCTTCCTCTCGATCCTATGCTGCATCAAGTCGATCCTCGACATGTCCAGCCTCGGCATGTCGAGCCTCGGCATATCGAGCCTCGGCATGTCGAGTCTCGGCTTCATCATACTGCTCTTGTTGCTGTACGGCTCCAGTGTGTGATTCATAAAGTACTTCTTCGTGTTGGACTGATAGGTCTGCCCGCTCGCCATCTCAATGCTGTGCCCCTTGTTGATGATTTGCAACACGCTCTGTACGTTCTCCGTGTCGCTGTCCCTGGAATTAGGGATGGGTATTCGATTTCTCTCGTTCTTTCTTACGATCCAACGTCACCGTGGAATTATTTCTAACAACTAATGTCGAAACGAGTTCTTTCTTTCTTTCTGCGTCGTTAAATCTGACCGTACGGTCTCCCGAAGTGTCTAGGGAGCCAGGCAAAATCGCGAAAAAACAAATAGAAAACAATTGCAAACACCACCGGTGGGCCATGTCGAAGACTGTCTTTTCACAGCTATTACAAGTTGCAGAGATAGATAAGAACTTTGGGGCCTTGCGACGTTAACCTTTTCAGGGATAGTAAACGCATCCCGGCAAACGTCAACCAACAGTAACATGTTAATTTCTCGGACAAATGTTGTCGACGAAAATAAAACAAACATTGCCGTGAATAAATATTCACACAATAAATATTCACATAAATATTCACAAAATTCCATGCGATAAGGCAAAGATAAATCTTGCTTTATGACTGATAGAGAGAGAGAGAGAGAGATGTGCCATATTATTATTTCCCTGAAGATTAAATCGGTCATTTCTTTCCAATCACACGACTCATCATCCCTGAAGAGATTAACATTCCAAGAGAGATTCGACATTTTCATAATATGCTCGAAATGAATGATATACGCTTGCGTGAAGGCAATCGCAGCTACCTGGAATATACTTTCAACGAATCGTTGCTCAACGTGTTCATCGACGTGGGAACATATCTCCACGGCGTGTCCGGTGACACCTTCCCCTCCGGCTCCCAGGCTTCCTGCAAGCGCGCGTTTCCGTACAGCAGCCCGTTGCCGACCTTGCACGACCTATCGATCGTCTCGGTGGACTGTTGCACCGGTGATTCCTGGCTGTCCGAACTGCTCGGGCCGCCAGTCACCAAAAATGTGTTGTCGATAACGGCCGGCTGTTTGCTCGTCGAAGTAATCGGAGACACGGAATCTACGAGAAGAATAACGGACGAGGAATTAGTTGACGGCGAGTAGTCGGTCGATGTCGCAATATCCGCGATAAATGATATTTACGGTATTTACGTAGCGTGTAATCTACTCTAAAGTAACGTATACAAAATTTTCCATAAGATTCAATCGTCAATAAATGGTTGATTTTAACTGAAAACGGGGCAAAGTGCCGAGAACGAGATTAATTTGTATTCAGAAACACATTATTTCATAGTCTCACTGTTATTTGTACTGTTACTTGCACTGCTTGTGTTCGTTGTTTATCGGATGTTTAAAAGCTGCTCTTTTATCTCGACGACTGTTGCAACACATCCAATGGGGAAATGTATCTCCCGAGGATGACTGAAAAATGAATTCTCCTATCGAGTGCAAGATGCGTTGCGAAACTTCGTCGAGGTAAAAAGAACGACCACTAAGCATCCGCGAGTGTGAGCACTTGGACCCGTTTTTATTTCACATCTGCAACTATAATGATAACAAAAATCAACGATCTAGAAACAAACACAGCAATAGCGGTAATAATAATGGAGATAATAACAATAATGACAAATAAATAATCAAGGGGGGGGGGGGAAAGAGTCACTCCTCCTACGTGTAAGGTGCGATCGACTAATGACGACAACGAAAACAACAGGCAGTTGTAGCTGGCACACACACACAGTGTAGGTACAAAGAATGTGCAAAACCGAATGATGAACGGCCGTGTGAAAGACGCAAAACATTTTCCACTACGTGTGTCGTGAGCCCTTACCAATTTTCGTATTATTTTGTAACGACGTGGCAATGTTCGTGGGGATCAAAGTTCTCGGCGCACTTTCCTGCATACCAATACTGTCCTCGAGTTTTCTCTTTACCGTTTTCGGGGAAACGATTTTGTTGGCGGACGTGATCTCGGTGGACGTCTCCTTTGTGTCTTTGTGTTGCTGCTGACCGTCGTTCAGAATGGCATTGACGTCGGTCTGCGAGCCGAAAGAGAGCGCCGCGATGGTGCCGGCCGTAGATTGCACAGACATCGATTTCTCCGTGTGAATCTGACCGTCCTGAGGCGACTTCTTTTCCGGCGAGGCTATGGCGGTGCTAGCCGGCGCGATGCACACCACGTTGTCCGCCTTTAGGGTGGCGGGCGTCGACAGTTTGTGTATGTTCGAGTTGAACAGCCTCGTGCTCTGCAGATTCGGATTGCTGGTGATGACGCCACATATCTGCTGGTTGTCCGCGATCTCGTTGATGCTTCGGGAAACGAGACTGATGGTGGGACTGCTCTTGTTCACCACGATGGTGGCGGAGTTTGTCGCCGAGTCGACCGACATCCCGCCGGTGCTGCTGACCACAGTGTCATTCTTCAATAGTATGTCACTGATGATAGTGGGCTTCTCTGACGACGACGACGACGACGGCGGCGGCGGTGGCGGCGGCGGCGGCGCCGCCACCGTCGTCGTCGTCGTCGTCGTCGTCGTCGTCGTCTCGAACTGCGCGCTTCCGGACTGCGAAATCACCACGGAGGCGGCCTGCGCGCTCAGCGCCTGGCTGTTCGACAGAGTCTGCAGAGTGGGCGGCAGTTTCATCTGTTTGACCTGGGCCTGCGGGGTGATCAGCTTGGTGCCCTGATTGAGGAAGGACTGCAGCACCAAGGCGTTCGACATGGTGGCGTTGCTGCCCGCGGTGGCGCGCACCGTCGTCGGCATCGCCACCAGCTTGGTGGAACCGGACACCACGGTGAACTGTTGAGTGCCCTTCATCAGCGGCAGCAGGAGATTCGTCGGCATCAGCACCGCCGCGCCGGCCATCTTGCCCGTGACGGAAGCCAGGGCCTCGCTGACGCTGACCGAGCCGGTCTGCAGCGCCTCCTGCACGATCACCGTGCGCGGCTGGCCCGAGCCCGGCTCCGCGAAGATAAGGTTCCGCCGCTTCACGTTCAGCTCGACGCCGTCGTTCGAGTCGCTCGTCCGCACCTCCGCCGCGGCCTCCGCGACGCTGACCGGCGGTTCCTCCGGCGCGGAGAAGCTGGCCGGGCTGTCCTGCACGTGGAGGATGCCGCTCGAGGAGTCCTCGCTGCCCATGGTTCTGCCGAGGTCGTCCGTGCTCGGGCTCAGCTCCGACGACGTCTGCTGACCCACCGGCTTGTTCTTGTTCGAGTTGGACTTCTTCCGCTTGGACGTCTGGCTCGGGTTGGTCGGCGGGTTGGACCTTCTCCTGGGCGCCGGCTTGTTGTTCAGGTCGGGCGAGTTCCTCAGTTGCTCCGCGTACTCGTCGAGGATCGCGTAGATCCGCTGGGCGGTCTGCTCGTCCTCCTGCGGCTTCTGCTGCGGCTTCGGTATCGGCGACGCCTTGGAGGTGTTGTTGGTGGTGTTGGTCTTCACCGTCTTCGGCGTCGACTTCTTCACGTTCTTCACGGCGGCCGAGGAGGGCGGCGTCGGTGGCGTTTTGCCGGCCGAGGGGATAGGCGCCGGTGCCGGGGTCACGCACGGGCTCGACGAGCTCTGCGAGGTGACGCTCAGCGCGGGCGACGCCGCCGGTTGACAATAGCTGGTGACTACGACCACCGGTGTGGTCGTGGAGTTGGCCGCCGCCAGCTTGACGGTCGAGCCGCCGCTCGGATTCGCGTAGGCCAGGGAGACTTTCGGCGAGAACACGGATTCTTGCTGGAATGTGCCGCCGTTGCTGGAGAAGTCATTGTTGCCGCTAGGCGACTGCGCCGGCATCATCAGCTGCTGCGCCAACGCGCTCACGGCCATCTGCTGTTTCGTCGTCTGAGCGCTCTGCTGCGCGGTGGTCTGCGTCTGCACGGTCGTCGTGGTTGTGACGACCGGTGGTTGCTGCTGGTGGATCGGCTGAATACTCCTCTCCTTCACCTGCTCCAGCACACTCTCGAACTCTCGCAGTTGCTCGAGAGTCGTCGAGCTCACCTGGTTGTTCACCTCCATCGCGGAACCGATCAGATTGTCCGCTGCTCGGACAGGCTGCTGCTGTTGCAATCTCGGCGCCAACACAGCCTGGATGGTGGTTCCCGCGAGATTCTGCTGCCTCAACGGTGCGCGAATGATGTTCAGTTTGACCACCGGGGTTCTGCCGGACGGTATCGAGTTGGCGTGCGATATCGCCGGTATGATGTTGAACTGGTTAGGATTGTTACCGGCGGCGATCACCTTGTGCGTGTATATGACGCCCTGCGAGCTGGCGTTCTGCACGAGTTGCGTGAGCGCCTGATTGGCGGCGTTCGGGCTGGCGTTCGCGCTGTTGTTCTGCACGATGTTGAGTATCGGTCCGCCACTCGGCAGCTGCAAATTCGAGATATTGGCGGCGGAAATGGACTGTACGTTGACAGAGCCGGTCTGCTGCTGACTGCTGGACGTCTGCACCGCCTTGGAGAGATTCGCCGTCTTCTGCGCGGTGGTCGTCTGCTGGACGCTCAGTTGCGTCTCCGTCGCCGTGTCCGTCGACAGACCGGTGTAGATGGTCTTGCGAAAGGCCTGCTGAAACTTGGGCAGAACGGCGTTCTGGCCGGTCTTGACGGCGCCGCTCAGCGTCGTCCGGTGGTCGTAGGCGTTCCTGTTGGACGCCGCCGCCGGTTGTTGCCGCGCGGCAAAGCCCGCGTCGTCTAGGCTCTGCAACGCTAAGAGGTTTCTCTGATTCGACACGAGGTTCGGATTGAGGGCGGTGATCTGGTAACTGCCGTCCGGCTTGCAGATGACCTTGACCGACTCTGACGAGCTGGTGACGGACGTCACCACTCCCAGAGCGGTCGTCGTGGTCGTTGTCGTCATAGTCGTCGTCGCGATAGTCGCGGCGGTGCCCGGTGAGGAGGGTGACGACTTTTTCGGCGATTGCTGACTGGCGCGCCGGATCGCGCGCGGATTCGACGGCTCGGCGGCGTCGGTGAGATGGTGCGCCGAGGAGGAAGACGCGTTGTTAGGAGTCGACACGTCCGGCGGCTGATTGGCCTCCTCGCCGACGTCCGGCAGATGCGACGACCTCGGCGGCGGCGTCTGGCCGGCCGGGCTCATACCGACGCCGCTGTCGTGACCGCCGGAGGACGGCGTGCCCGGTAGCTGTATGCTGCTGCTGCTGCTGCTGCTGCTGCTGCTGCTGCTACCGGCCACGCTGGGAGTGCGCGTCGGTCGTGGCGGCGTGTTGCCGCTGTTGATAGCCGCAGCCGCCGCCGCCGCCGCCGAGCTCGGGCTCTGCGGTACACTCCTGGACAGCTGCACAATGTTCACCGTAGGACGCATCCTCGGCGGCACCATCATGTCCAACGAATTCAAACCCGGCACGTTCTTAGCCAATATATCGGAATCCCTAACGGCCTGCGCGAGAATATCAAACTTGGTCTTACCCAAGTTGGACTTGACGAGATGATGGTCGCGCCGGCCGTCCACCACCACCGGGCAGCCCAGGTCGTTCTTGCCGCTGGCGTTGTTGCTGCTCTTGCCGGTCGTTTGTTTCTGATACGTCGTCATTACGCTCTTGTTATACGGCATCGTCTTCTGTATGTTGATGAGTTCGCTGGTGATGTCGCCGCTGCTCAGCCGCTGTGGCGGCTTCTTGGCGCGCTTGCCGACCTCGTCGGCGCGCGTCAGCACGATCTTCGGGTTCAGATTGAGCGTGCTGAGCATCGGCGCGAATTTCACGGCCGCCTGCTGCTGCTGGTGGTGGTGCTCGTCGTTGTCCTTGCTCTTGTTCATCAGGTTCTTCTGCTGCAGCAGCTGCGCGATCCGCGGCGGTTTCTTCGAGTTCTGCGGCCTGAACATCCGCAGGGACTTGAGGACCGCCGGGTCGCTCCGCCTCTCGGTGATGATCAACGGCGCCGCGGCGGTGTAGGCCGAGCCCTTGATCGTCTCGCGCTTGTTCTCGTCCATGTCCGCGGAGAAGAGGGTGATGATGTCGTTGCTGCTGACGTCGGACCCGCTGGCGTCCTCGTGGGCGCTGGTGCGCCGCGCGTCCTCGTTCACCAGCATGTGAAAATGCGACATGGACTCGACGGTGAGCTTGGACGACTTGGGCCGCTTCTTCGCGGACTCCTTGCCGGGCTTGTTGGGCTTCTTCTTGGTCTCGAGCCGGCAGCCGTCGCTGCCGAGGCTGTCGGTCTGGCTGTCCTGCGTGTTGCTGTCGCTGTCCGACACCGAGCTGATCCTATTCCTAAGGTGCTTTGGCTTGCGCTCGGCGCTGTCGCAGTCGCTCTCGGACGACTCCAGTCGCAGGACCTTGCGAGCCCGGCCGGTGCGTCGCACGCGCAATATACTGCCGCTGTCGGAGTCCGTGGTGTCGTCTATACTGCGCCGCGTCGACGAGCGTTTGTAGCCGCCGGCCGGCTGGAAGCTGCCGAATTGCTCGGAATTGTCGGACGGCGGGTCCACCCACTGCTCGTAGCCCTTCTCGATGCCGAAAAACATGTCCTTCGTGTCTTCCTCCAACGGCCAGTCTTTGAACTGCGAGTAGTCGATGTTCAGGTACTTGAGCTCCTTGTTCGTGTAGCGCATCTCCTCCGCGTTGTCCAGATAACGCTCGCACAGGCCCTTCAGTTCCTTCCAGTCCAGCACCCAGCTGAGCATGTGGTAGCGCGGACTGCTCAGCACCACGGCCAGATCGTCGCACAGCTGTCGCGACAGGCCGAGCGTTTCGCCGTCCAATACCTGACTGGGCGCGGACGTCTCGTCGTAGTTGGCCGAGCCGGTCACCGCGTCGCCTTTTATCAGTATCAGTGCGTCCAACGTTCTCTCCACGTTACCGCCGCCGCCCTCGCCGTCGCCGTCAACGCCGCCGTCCACCGGCGTTGACATGTTCCGCTCTTGGCCGAACTCACCGCAGATCTCGCTGAGTTCTCGCGGCCCGTCGCACCTCGGATGCAACGGACACCTTTCTATTGCCGGGGCCTCGGGCATTCGTTTCGACAGCAAGCTCTTCAACAGCTCATCCGTGTGCTCGAACGTCACCTGACCGCTTTGGAAGTCCTCCTCCGTCGTGCTGATGCTCGAATCCTGCGACGGTTGTTGAACTTCCGTTGAGCCCGAGAATGTCTGCCTGTCGTCGTCCATCGACTGCTTCTTCAACGCGGCGGAGAGACTTTCCTCTACTACCATCTTTTTCTTCATCTGCGCTTCCTCGAAAGCGGTGATATGCGAAACGCCATTCTTCTTCACTTTCCCGCACGCCACTGCAAATTCCTTTATTCTGTCGTAACAGGTTCTGGTAGGGTGCAAGGAGAAAGCCGTCAGAACGCACTCCCTCGCGATGCCGATATTGCTGTCAACTACGTCTGCCAATTTGAGAAATTGCGTGCTCAGACGTTTCGCGGTCTCGCGCACTTTGTCCTTGTCCGACTTCGCCTTTTGATTCTCCAACTCGTTCATGTCCGCCGTCAACGCTCTGATGTAAAGTTCGACCACTAAAGGTTTTATACTGTCGCCAAACTGTAATTACAAAAAAAAAAAAAGATCGACCTCTTCATACATTGTATTGTGATTCTCACATCGGTAGTTTGTTATTTCTGATACACAATTAATACTTCTAATCAGATGTAACAGCGACATTAAGATTGCCAATTATACATGTAATCAAACATTAATTATTTTAATAATAATAAAGATGAGAAAAAAAAATTATATATATATATATATACCTTAAATTTGCTAAATATTTGACCCTTTAAATATATCTACTTACATGTTTTACAAGTACTGCACAGAAGATATAAATATGTTGAGCACTCTCCGCGGGTTCGATTAATTTTCTAATCATGCCGGCTAAAGTAGGCGCGACGTCTTTCAATTTTGCATGGAGCAACGCCCAAGAGTTCAAGATCTGTTCCAAAATATTCGCTCCAGTTTCCGATACTGGTCGAACCATCCCAGCAGTAACGAGATATTGTGCCACCAATTCCGCGGCCTTTATCGAATTTCTCCAAACGCGCGCCGTTCCATATTTCGTTGGCTTCTCACCGCTGAGCCTCTGGACCAATTCAAGACCGTCATTGAGATCCATTAATTTTAACTGCAACAAAGCGAAGTTGTTGAATTCCAGCACGGTGACTCGCACGCGTGTGACATGCCGTCAGTCGCGACGGCAAAATCTATCTTTCGAGACTGTCGCGATTTTGCTTGCTTAAGGGTGGCTCTCTCCAAACTCCGATTAATCTAATTGATGATTAATTTGCCAACAGCAATTCCAGCAAACTGTCATTTACTTTTTCATGCTGACAATGTCCAGCTATGTCGGCTGAGTAAATCGTCGTTAGCTTGACTAAAATTTGAAGAAAAACCCCTTAAAAGGCTGAATGTTATATGTTAACCATTTAAGCGCGCTCATGTGTCGACGAGTATGCGTCAGCGGTTAATTTTACTAAAATCGCTACCAAGTCAAAGTGTTATGAATGTTCTTTGAGTTTCGTGACTGTATTAGCCTTCTCTCTCAAGTTTTTGATAAACAAATGACATGACTCAAGATAATCTGGTGTTTTTGATAAGAATACTCTCCTCTTAGAGAATCGAGCGAGTCATATAATTCTGTTTCTCCTAGTGATTCATCAATACTTTCAAAATATCATTGTTATTTTATCGAATTCTTTCATGGTTCGACAAACAAACTTAACGATATACTTAACAACATACTCCATGTGAGCATAATCTTTTACCACGATTTTTTAGAGTCACCTTATGAGACATTTTAGATTTAAGCGAATATTAATGAGCACACCACTATGCGAATATTAATGAGTACACTACTAATTAGTATAGCTCGTATGCTATATAATGGGTATTCTCGTATAAATAAATAAACATCGATACGGAAGCTGTAATGTGACGTTCACATGTCGATACTTACTTGAGCGAAAATATCTTGCGTGCGTTTCAATTTGTACAAGAGGACAATGTACACGTCGATCATATAGTGAACGTGATAAGACTCCGAGAGCGACCGCAGCTGATCGCTTCGTCTGAGGGAGCGTACGCACGCAGCGGCGAGGCGCACCGCTATGTCCTCGCAGCGGTCCTCGCAGAGTATCTTCAGTCTCATGGTCAGCAGTTCACCTTTCTCCGAACAACAGAATTCTGAAAGCACATTCAATGCCTCAGCGTCCGGTTTTCCTAATTTTCATTATCTTCGTAAATGTCCCAGACGTCCAACGACGCAAGCTCGAGATTTCTTAATGTTTATAAAGTAAAATACATGATATTTAATGGTCTAATTATATAGTTAATCGGAAGCTAAAGTGTATAAGAACGTATTGTTAACACGTAAAAAATGTGAAACATTTTTGAATTATTTCACAAATAAAAATTTTGAAGTGCACGGATAAACCAATATCAGGATGAACTAAAATATTTGCCCCTTCCTCCTCCCCCCGATTGCTAAATTTCCCCGACCAAATATCCGAACATGATTATCACGGAAATAAAATTACTTATCGATTATTTACAACGATTCTATAGCAATAATTTTGATAATTTATTTATACATATAAACTACATACTTGACATAACTTTATTATAATTTTTTAATTGGCTCGCGCAACTGATAGCTGTCGAATTTTGTAACAAGAGATTACAAGGGCTGATACGACTTTGTCATAATGCACAATTGTACACACAAACCGGTATAAGTGACTGAGTTACAGAATTAATATTATAATCAAAATAGAATTATAGAAATACTTGGTCTCATCTTACCCTCCTCATGTTCGGAATCCGGTTGGCCGTTAAGTATGCTGTCGAGGACAGGATGCGTCCATGGGTTGTGCACCAGCGCTAACAAGGCGGTACACCTGGGTACAACGGGGTGTTGCGCTAAGTGAGACACACACTTCTGCAACGTCACGCAGAGGTGCGTTTTGGTAACGGGTGCCAACTTGGGCCACTCCCCGCGCAATACCAGTGTCAACGTATGTCTGTGCAACAACAAAGAAGGACAACGTGAACGAATGCATCGCGAGGGGCACGCGTGTTTGTCCGGACAACTTGTTTTCGCGAGCATCCTGTGTTTGCAATCACGACGGCTATTGCGCCTCCGCATTGAAGATCCGACATTCAAAGAAGGGAGCTTCCCTCGAAATTTCACGGAAGACTTCGAACAAGAGAACTTGAAAATTCCGCGTTACTTAAGCTTAATTTTTAACGCTTGACTTAGACCAATCCTTTCAGGGTCGAATTGATTACACATTCAAAGAAAAATATATGGTCGTGACAACTAGAAAAGTGACAATTATACACGAGTATTATATGTAAAATTAATGCCTACAGTTTAACAAACTATTTTATAGTCATTGCAATTGAATCATGTAACGTAGCATAAACTATAATTGTCGAGAATTATAGTTATCACGTAACTAGATTTAGTTGCAATCACTATAAAATAAAATAGTTTATTAAATACTATAAGCATTAATCCCGCACACAAAATTCGTATAGCTGTCATTTATCTTATTATATTTTTTCCGAGTGTCTGAAATTAGGAGAAAAAATTTAACTTTAAACATAATATATTTGCGATATTTGTTAATCATGTGACGAGATTTCTCTTATGCGGGATTTTGTGGTGAATATTTATTCACAATAACGTTCGTTATATTTGATTGACAATGTTCGAATTGGAGAGAAAAAATTGAACGTATTTAAACATATGTGTCAATACTCCCGAAGAGGTTAATCAATAAGCAAAAGTTACTTGTTTACGTGTATCTTTTGGACTCACCGAGAATAACATCACGCGACTCGTTAATTAGATGTCGGTAAAAAAAAAAAAAAAAAAAAAAAAANGAATGATATTCTGGTGCGCACCCTTTTCGTATCACCCCATGTACAAGGTCCCTCGGTTGTATACCCGTCACGTTAACGTGAATTTGCGTCGCATTGCTATTCAAAATTCCAGGATCGTTTGTATGACGGCGCTACGTACGTGCAGATTCATTACTCTCAACGCCGTCAGTCCCCCCTCCCCCCGCACACACACCCACTAACCCTCTTCCTCTCACTCTCTCTTACCCCTTCTGGCTTTTTCTACCTCCCGTCACGTTCATCCGCCGTAGAACGACGCTGTTACATCGAAACTCGTTTCGCGCTACCTTTGTACCAAAAAAAAAGTCTCACCTAGCAGTGGGAGAGACAAAAACGCTCGGGTATGTATACAGCACGCTAAATGGGTCATATGCATGCGGAAATACCTTCCTAATGCGAAGTGACGACAGACGCAGAACAATAAATATAATTTGGACGACAAATGTATATAATCGCGAACGGCTGTTTTGAAAGCGAAGCTTATCGAGTTACTCAATGGATGAATAACGATATGATTTTATCAAATCGGTCCAAATGTTCGGTTCGATTTTCAGTAAACGACGCATGTAATACTAGTAACAAAGCTGACAACATTCCGCTGTCAGTAAGTCGGCGAAAAATCGCAGACGACGATCGCTGGCTCGATAAATAATTTACTTCCAACGAATGCAATAAAATTGAGTTTTCCTCAAAAATCGAACCGAACTTACTGATGCAATGTTTCTTCTTTTCAAAAAAAAAAAGTGGATAATTTTACTTAATGTTAGAACTCTCTTACAAACCATTGATAGTTTAATACGTTCAATGTGACGCGATATTGGATAGTTCCGAGATTTACCGACATGTTATTTTAAAAGCGGTGCCAACTACGACGAGATGCCCCTTGCGAGATTTCGTGAGAGGGAGAGGAACAGAGAGAATGAGACGAGTTTTCTTTTTGATCGGGGGTTGGTTACATAATCGCGGCTGCCAGGGCGGGTCGCGTACTACCCACCTGTGAGCCCATTCTATGAGAGACTGGGTGGCCTCGGGCGGTGCCGCAGGAATATAATTGGAGACATGCTCCCAGGCTGACAGAAGTGCATTCACCTTGTCGCCGTACTTCCTCTTGCTGTCAGTCAGCGTCGCCTCGAGCCCCTGCGAAGTGAGAGAGAAGTCGCTCGATTAAGTGAAACCGGAAAATCAACCGGTGAAATAAAGTCGCACAGGGACGACGAAACGTTCGCTTATGTCCCGAGGTCAATGTTGTTCCCATTTTTCGTTTGCAACTTTCCCCATTTGTCTTCCGCAACCTACTCGAATTTCACAACAGCTGATTCGTAACGACTCGAGGAACAATTAGATCAAGAGATGTGTGTACACTGACATATAGGAGAATTATTTACCTACTTATTTATTTAATAAGCAAATTTGTTTTTTGCATAAAACTAGTTGTAAAGGTACCTGAATAATCAAACATTATAGAACTATCGGAGAATTATATGATCGAAAATATAGAAGAGAGAGAGAGAGAGAGAGAGAGAGAGAAACGACGAGAGAGATATACGAATCCGAAAAACACATTCGAAAGAGACTAGTATATATCGGAGATCATCGACAGAGAAAGAAGCGCGGAATTTTCGCTCGAAGAAAGAACGGAATATCGAGTGTCATGACCCAGTAAAACCAGAGTTCTTCGGGGAGCGAGACCTTTTAGCACCGAGAGCGCCAGATACATCAGCATACTCAACGATTTTATGTCGGCGATACGGCGGTACGGCATGTATTAAATAATAAAAAAAAAGGGGGAGATACGACACTTTCTTACGTCTACAGTAGAAATTTGTAGAGACTTAAATTACAAAAAAAAGAAAAGACAAAAGAGAAATCATTTTGCGACGACAAATCAGACACACTCGAATCTCACTGTCAAACTTGCTTCGGGGGTAAGTAGTTCGGCATTACCCAAAATTAAAGTGAATATCGGCCGAACCCAACGGCAAAGTTCAACGGGCTGTGTGGTCTTTCTCGAGAAAAGGAAAAATGTGCCACATAATTGCGAGGATCCATCTTACGCGGCTGCAATGCAAGAACCAACGTCAGTGAGACGTTCCGAAATCGAAAAAGCTACCATTCCGAACAGGTTAAAAGGTCCCCTACTGCATCTGTGCGCGCTTGTTTCTTTCAGCAAGTGCGGCCGCACGTGACAAGCGTAATGACATTTATCTCGGGACTTTGAAGCGCCGTTCCCTCGCCAAATAATGTTTACCAACGACCACGTAGTTCCGTGGAGAATTGATAACACGGTTAAAACTGCGGGCTTATTCGAGAATCGTATTACACAAAACAATTACTTAAGGCTCGCGCAAAATAATCTATGACAAAAGAAGAAAAAAGCAGACAGGATCATAAAGTAAATCTTGGATCTCGCGTTTCCTTTTAACGAGAATTTGCGGTTTCACGCGAAAATCGTAAAAATTCGTTGAAATTTCGTTGAAATCTCCTCTCACTAACTCCGAAAAAGTTAATTTCTTTGTTGGGTCGATCGATTTTAATTGCCGATTTCGTGAGAAGAAACTGTATGGTCTCGAGTTGGTTGACAAAAATACGAGGATACATTACAAAAGAACTTCTATCAAAACAACTTGAACTGAATTAAATGAGAATTTAATTTCAGAGCTGTATATAGCGAAATAACTACCTTAAATTTTTTAGCAAAATAAACTCAAAATCTAGTTTAATGAAACGATAATAAAGCTAACAAGACACATTATCGATCGTATTTATCTTCCGATTCATTCAACCCCACACACACATGCGATAGAATTACTTATGCAGTTAAATCAATTCTTTGATAATTGAAAAAACAATTATATCACGGAAGGAATTTTATAGTAAAAGTTAATTATAGTAAATTATAGTATTATATATTAAAAGTATATTACAGAATTTTGTAACCGAATATATCGACATATCGATATTCTGCCTTATTATCACCTTCCATTTTATAAGTGCTATTTATATTTTTGCAGGACTAAAGTGTACTATTAAAAACTTTAATGTTTCTTGGAAAAATTTGTTATGCTTCTTTTAACAAAATAAAATCTACGGACAGTCTATTCTTACATTACTAAAAGATATGGTAAACATAAGAATTTATATATATAAATTCTTATGTTTACCATATCTTTTA